>NW_026604437.1:0-355241 GCF_024763615.1 Phlebotomus papatasi
GAATGTTCTGTCTCGTGCGTGAGTTAGTGTGAATGAATGTGGCGTACCTGAAAGGTGATTGAGAGACAATTAGATGGGGCTCAAAGTGCAAATTCGAGCCCTTCCGGAGACGCCAATTTCTTGTCCTCAAAAACACGGATTTCTTGATAAACTCAACTTTATTTACTGACTACTTTAATTCACTGGATACTATGAAACTAAATTTACTTAAATTTGACAATAAACGTAATAGATGACTCGGATAATAATAAATTCTTAGAGAGCGAGATGAATCGTGGTCGCGTGGTGATGATGTCGCTTCAAGATTATTTTGTAGAGAGAAGGAGAGATGGGGAAGACACGACGGGAATTTCTCTCATCCATGTAGGTGTGGAGTAGAGGGGGAAATTTCCCGAAAAGTGATTCTCTCACTTCCCGCATCGCGGCTCTGTTGTCGCATGAGCGATAACACCCACTATTGAGCATTGTTTGAAAATTGCTAAGTCCCTATATTTGAATATATGCCTGATATGCAGAATTGCATTTTTCTTGTTTGTCTTCTTCACCCAATGACGCACGTTAAATAGGTCGGTCATTCACTGGATGAATTGTCATATAAAAATGAATATCTTAAATATATCCTGAAATATATTGATTTGAAGGATGAATCCTTTAGAAAGTGATAATCGGCTTTAGTACGATTCTATTGATGGTAATTTCCATCTGAAATTCGGATTAACAGTGCATTTAATCTTAAATTGAAGACGCTATGAGGCATGAAAAGGATTCATATGGTTTTTTCTTACACTATAAGGATTGGACTAACGATATCAAGTACAGTTACAGTTTGATAGTGTAGAAAAATGATCTTGCATATATGAATAATAAACTATGGATATTTATGATAAAAAACTATCCCTAAAAATATGCAATTTAGTGTTCAATGAGAAATTTTGTATCTGAATGTTATGCCCAAGGATTGGCATGATTATTAAGTAAACTAATGATCCTTAAAGGATGAAACTATCTTGAAGCATATTTGGATTATATATCTGCTTAATGAGACGGATAATTTCTAATTTTGGATAATTTATAGTGCAAAAATCTAAGCCTAAACTTTATCATTTTTGCTCGTGGGGTTTTACATACAATTTCTCATATATTGAAGAAAAGGCATATTCCTATCCGGAACACTAATCCACCATGTCTAATAGTAAGATCCCAATGTTTTGCTGAATATTGTTAGTGTAGCACATATTCAAGCTTTCTATGATGACTACTTATGTTCATGAACATGTACATAAGCGCCTTGGTGCAAACAAATCATAATTCATTTTATTAAAAATTATATATTATATTTTTGGCAGTTTCTAATCCACCATGTCTAATGGTAAGATCACAATGTTTTGCTGAATATTGTGAGTGTAGCACATGTTCAAGTTTTCTATGATGACTACTTATGTTCATGAACATGTACATAAGCGCCTTGGTGCAAACAAATCATAATTCATTTTATTAAAAATTATATATAATAATTTTGGCAGTTTCTAATCCACCATGTCTAATGGTAAGATCCCAATGTTTTGCTGAATATTGTGAGTGTAGCACATGTTCAAGTTTTCTATGATGACTACTTATGTTCATGAACATGTACATAAGCGCCTTGGTGCAAACAAATCATAATTCATTTTATTAAAAATTATATATAATATTTTTGGCAGTTTCTAATCCACCATGTCTAATGGTAAGATCCCAATGTTTTGCTGAATGTTGTTAGTGTAGGACTTGTTCTAATTTTCTATGATAACTACTTATGTTCATGAACATGTACATAAGTGCCTTGGTGCAAACAAATCATAATTCATTTTATTAAAAATTATATATAATATTTTTGGCAGTTTCTAATCCACCATGTCTAATGGTAAGATCACAATGTTTTGCTGAATGTTGTTAGTGTAGGACTTGTTCTAATTTTCTATGATGACTACTTATGTTCATGAACATGTACATAAGTGCCTTGGTGCAAACAAATCATAATTCATTTTATTAAAAATTATATATAATATTTTTGGCAGTTTCTAATCCACCATGTCTAATGGTAAGATCCCAATGTTTTGCTGAATATTGTTAGTGTAGCACATGTTCAAGTTTTCTATGATGACTACTTATGTTCATGAACATGTACATAAGCGCCTTGGTGCAAACAAATCATAATTCATTTTATTAAAAATTATATATAATAATTTTGGCAGTTTTTAATCCACCATGTCTAATGGTAAGATCCCAATGTTTTGCTGAATATTGTTAGTGTAGCACATGTTCAAGTTTTCTATGATGACTACTTATGTTCATGAACATGTACATAAGCGCCTTGGTGCAAACAAGTCATAATTCATTTTCAATTTCAATTTCAATTTCAATTTCAATTTATTGATAAATAAATAGGACAAGCTGTCCTCTGTACAAAGAATTTCCCTAAACAATTGTTTGTGCGGGATTTAAGGAATGCGTGGTAGACACAAATCTGAGGATAAGCTCCCTCTTCCGCTCACGCGGTAAGTTATTCCATAGAATAATTCCCTCTACAAAAAGGGAATTGCGGAGAATGCGACACCCCGAACCCGGCACACGGAGACACGAAGCCCTAGTGGATGATCCAGTCATCACAAACTCCGTGAGATACCTTGGCCCACCAGTGTACAATAATCGAGAGACAAAGTCAACAGCACGAGTCTGCAGATAAGGGACAAGAGAAAGGCCTAGGATTGAGTCAACCCAAGGAGAAATATGATCGTATTTGCGCAACCCAAAAACGTAACGCACACAAGAATTAAATGCCCTATTCAGGCGATCCTTCGTCTCAACACTGGCGCTGAAAAATAATTCAGCCCCATAGGTGAAGAAAGGAATAATTAGGGACCTAATAAGTAGGAGCCTGGTACCCTGTGGTGTGAAGGCTTGGAGACGTCTAAGAGTGCGCAAGGTATGGAAAACCTTTCTACAAATCTCAGCTGCATGGTCAGTCCAAGTAAGGGTTTCATTGAAAATGATTCCCAAATTCTTAACTCTGGAAGTGAAAGGAATAACCTCATTCCCCAGAAATAAAGGGTAAGGATCAGGATTCCTCCACCTTGTATGAATAATTAAAGCTTGAGATTTAGCCGGATTAAGAACAAGTCCATTGCGGTTGGCCCACTGATAGATTCTCGAAAGGTCATCATTAATGGCATCAAAAGCATGAAATGAATGACACGCATCCCCAGAGCAGTAAATCTGAAGGTCATCAGCGTACAAATGATACCCACAGTATCTAAGAACACGCGGGAGATCATTTATAAATAACGAGAATAAAATTGGCCCCAAAATGGAGCCCTGAGGAACCCCATGAGTGAGAGGAAGGGCAGCTGATGATTTCTCACCTGATCTCACAATTTTATTAAAAATTATATATAATAATTTTGGCAGTTTTTAATCCACCATGTCTAATGGTAAGATCCCAATGTTTTGCTGAATGTTGTTAGTGTAGGACTTGTTCTAATTTTCTATGATGACCACTTATGTTCATGAACATGTACATAAGCGCCTTGGTGCAAACAAATCATAATTCATTTTATTAAAAATTATATATAATATTTTTGGCAGTTTCTAATGCACCATGTCTAATGGTAAGATCCCAATGTTTTGCTAAATGTTGTTAGTGTACGACTTGTTCTAATTTTCTATGATGACTACTTATGTTCATGAACATGTACATAAGTGCCTAGGTGCAAACAAATCATAATTCATTTTATTAAAAATTATATATAATATTTTTGGCAGTTTATAATCCACCATGTCTAATGGTAAGATCCCAATGTTTTGCTGAATATTGTGAGTGTAGCACATGTTCAAGTTTTCTATGATGACTACTTATGTTCATGAACATGTACATAAGCGCCTTGGTGCAAACAAATCATAATTCATTTTATTAAAAATTATATATAATATTTTTGGCAGTTTCTAATCCACCATGTCTAATGGTAAGATCCCAATGTTTTGCTGAATATTGTTAGTGTAGCACATGTTCAAGTTTTCTATGATGACTACTTATGTTCATGAACATGTACATAAGCGCCTTGGTGCAAACAAGTCATAATTCATTTTATTAAAAATTATATATAATAATTTTGGCAGTTTTTAATCCACCATGTCTAATGGTAAGATCCCAATGTTTTGCTGAATGTTGTTAGTGTAGGACTTGTTCTAATTTTTTATTATGACCACTTATGTTCATGAACATGTACATAAGCGCCTTGGTGCAAACAAATCATAATTCATTTTATTAAAAATTATATATAATAATTTTGGCAGTTTCTAATCCACCATGTCTAATGGTAAGATCCCAATGTTTTGCTGAATATTGTTAGTGTAGCACATGTTCAAGTTTTCTATGATGACTACTTATGTTCATGAACATGTACATAAGCGCCTTGGTGCAAACAAGTCATAATTCATTTTATTAAAAATTATATATAATAATTTTGGCAGTTTTTAATCCACCATGTCTAATGGTAAGATCCCAATGTTTTGCTGAATGTTGTTAGTGTAGGACTTGTTCTAATTTTTTATTATGACCACTTATGTTCATGAACATGTACATAAGCGCCTTGGTGCAAACAAATCATAATTCATTTTATTAAAAATTATATATAATATTTTTGGCAGTTTCTAATGCACCATGTCTAATGGTAAGATCCCAATGTTTTGCTAAATGTTGTTAGTGTAGGACTTGTTCTAATTTTCTATGATGACTACTTATGTTCATGAACATGTACATAAGTGCCTTGGTGCAAACAAATCATAATTCATTTTATTAAAAATTATATATAATATTTTTGGCAGTTTCTAATCCACCATGTCTAATGGTAAGATCACAATGTTTTGCTGAATGTTGTTAGTGTAGGACTTGTTCTAATTTTCTATGATGACTACTTATGTTCATGAACATGTACATAAGTGCCTTGGTGCAAACAAATCATAATTCATTTTATTAAAAATTATATATAATATTTTTGGCAGTTTCTAATCCACCATGTCTAATGGTAAGATCCCAATGTTTTGCTGAATATTGTTAGTGTAGCACATGTTCAAGTTTTCTATGATGACTACTTATGTTCATGAACATGTACATAAGCGCCTTGGTGCAAACAAATCATAATTCATTTTATTAAAAATTATATATAATAATTTTGGCAGTTTTTAATCCACCATGTCTAATGGTAAGATCCCAATGTTTTGCTGAATATTGTTAGTGTAGCACATGTTCAAGTTTTCTATGATGACTACTTATGTTCATGAACATGTACATAAGCGCCTTGGTGCAAACAAGTCATAATTCATTTTATTAAAAATTATATATAATAATTTTGGCAGTTTTTAATCCACCATGTCTAATGGTAAGATCCCAATGTTTTGCTGAATGTTGTTAGTGTAGGACTTGTTCTAATTTTCTATGATGACCACTTATGTTCATGAACATGTACATAAGCGCCTTGGTGCAAACAAATCATAATTCATTTTATTAAAAATTATGTATAATATTTTTGGCAGTTTCTAATGCACCATGTCTAATGGTAAGATCCCAATGTTTTGCTAAATGTTGTTAGTGTAGGACTTGTTCTAATTTTCTATGATGACTACTTATGTTCATGAACATGTACATAAGTGCCTTGGTGCAAACAAATCATAATTCATTTTATTAAAAATTATATATAATATTTTTGGCAGTTTCTAATCCACCATGTCTAATGGTAACATCCCAATGTTTTGCTGAATATTGTTAGTGTAGCACATGTTCAAGTTTTCTATGATGACTACTTATGTTCATGAACATGTACATAAGCGCCTTGGTGCAAACAAATCATAATTCATTTTATTAAAAATTATATATAATATTTTTGGCAGTTTCTAATCCACCATGTCTAATGGTAAGATCACAATGTTTTGCTGAATATTGTGAGTGTAGCACATGTTCAAGTTTTCTATGATGACTACTTATGTTCATGAACATGTACATAAGCGCCTTGGTGCAAACAAATCATAATTCATTTTATTAAAAATTATATATAATATTTTTGGCAGTTTCTAATCCACCATGTCTAATGGTAAGATCACAATGTTTTGCTGAATATTGTGAGTGTAGCACATGTTCAAGTTTTCTATGATGACTACTTATGTTCATGAACATGTACATAAGCGCCTTGGTGCAAACAAATCATAATTCATTTTATTAAAAATTATATATTATATTTTTGGCAGTTTCTAATCCACCATGTCTAATGGTAAGATCACAATGTTTTGCTGAATATTGTGAGTGTAGCACATGTTCAAGTTTTCTATGATGACTACTTATGTTCATGAACATGTACATAAGCGCCTTGGTGCAAACAAATCATAATTCATTTTATTAAAAATTATATATAATATTTTTGGCAGTTTCTAATCCACCATGTCTAATGGTAACATCCCAATGTTTTGCTGAATATTGTTAGTGTAGCACATGTTCAAGTTTTCTATGATGACTACTTATGTTCATGAACATGTACATAAGCGCCTTGGTGCAAACAAATCATAATTCATTTTATTAAAAATTATATATAATATTTTTGGCAGTTTCTAATCCACCATGTCTAATGGTAAGATCACAATGTTTTGCTGAATATTGTGAGTGTAGCACATGTTCAAGTTTTCTATGATGACTACTTATGTTCATGAACATGTACATAAGCGCCTTGGTGCAAACAAATCATAATTCATTTTATTAAAAATTATATATAATATTTTTGGCAGTTTCTAATCCACCATGTCTAATGGTAAGATCACAATGTTTTGCTGAATATTGTGAGTGTAGCACATGTTCAAGTTTTCTATGATGACTACTTATGTTCATGAACATGTACATAAGCGCCTTGGTGCAAACAAATCATAATTCATTTTATTAAAAATTATATATTATATTTTTGGCAGTTTCTAATCCACCATGTCTAATGGTAAGATCACAATGTTTTGCTGAATATTGTGAGTGTAGCACATGTTCAAGTTTTCTATGATGACTACTTATGTTCATGAACATGTACATAAGCGCCTTGGTGCAAACAAATCATAATTCATTTTATTAAAAATTATATATAATATTTTTGGCAGTTTCTAATCCACCATGTCAAATGGTAAGATCACAATGTTTTGCTGAATATTGTTAGTGTAGCACATGTTCAAGTTTTCTATGATGACTACTTATGTTCATGAACATGTACATAAGCGCCTTGGTGCAAACAAATCATAATTCATTTTATTAAAAGTTATATATAATATTTTTGGCAGTTTCTAATCCACCATGTCTAATGGTAAGATCCCAATGTTTTGCTGAATATTGTGAGTGTAGCACATGTTCAAGTTTTCTATGATGACTACTTATGTTCATGAACATGTACATAAGCGCCTTGGTGCAAACAAATCATAATTCATTTTATTAAAAATTATATATAATATTTTTGGCAGTTTCTAATCCACCATGTCTAATGGTAAGATCACAATGTTTTGCTGAATATTGTTAGTGTAGCACATGTTCAAGTTTTCTATGATGACTACTTATGTTCATGAACATGTACATAAGCGCCTTGGTGCAAACAAATCATAATTCATTTTATTAAAAATTATATATAATATTTTTGGCAGTTTCTAATCCACCATGTCTAATGGTAACATCCCAATGTTTTTGCTGAATATTGTTAGTGTAGCACATGTTCAAGTTTTCTATGATGACTACTTATGTTCATGAACATGTACATAAGCGCCTTGGTGCAAACAAATCATAATTCATTTTATTAAAAATTATATATAATATTTTTGGCAGTTTCTAATCCACCATGTCTAATGGTAAGATCCCAATGTTTTGCTGAATATTGTTAGTGTAGCACATGTTCAAGTTTTCTATGATGACTACTTATGTTCATGAACATGTACATAAGCGCCTTGGTGCAAACAAATCATAATTCATTTTATTAAAAGTTATATATAATATTTTTGGCAGTTTCTAATCCACCATGTCTAATGGTAAGATCACAATGTTTTGCTGAATATTGTGAGTGTAGCACATGTTCAAGTTTTCTATGATGACTACTTATGTTCATGAACATGTACATAAGCGCCTTGGTGCAAACAAATCATAATTCATTTTATTAAAAATTATATATAATATTTTTGGCAGTTTCTAATCCACCATGTCTAATGGTAAGATCCCAATGTTTTGCTGAATATTGTTAGTGTAGCAGATGTTCAAGTTTTCTATGATGACTACTTATGTTCATGAACATGTACATAAGCGCCTTGGTGCAAACAAATCATAATTCATTTTATTAAAAGTTATATATAATATTTTTGGCAGTTTCTAATCCACCATGTCTAATGGTAAGATCCCAATGTTTTGCTGAATATTGTGAGTGTAGCACATGTTCAAGTTTTCTATGATGACTACTTATGTTCATGAACATGTACATAAGCGCCTTGGTGCAAACAAATCATAATTCATTTTATTAAAAATTATATATAATATTTTTGGCAGTTTCTAATCCACCATGTCTAATGGTAAGATCACAATGTTTTGCTGAATGTTGTTAGTGTAGAACTTGTTCTAATTTTCTATGATGACTACTTATGTTCATGAACATGTACATAAGCGCCTTGGTGCAAACAAATCATAATTCATTTTATTAAAAATTATATATAATATTTTTGGCAGTTTCTAATCCACCATGTCTAATGGTAAGATCCCAATGTTTTGCTGAATATTGTGAGTGTAGCACATGTTCAAGTTTTCTATGATGACTACTTATGTTCATGAACATGTACATAAGCGCCTTGGTGCAAACAAGTCATAATTCATTTTATTAAAAATTACATATAATAATTTTGGCAGTTTTTAATCCACCATGTCTAATGGTAAGATCCCAATGTTTTGCTGAATATTGTGAGTGTAGCACATGTTCAAGTTTTCTATGATGACTACTTATGTTCATGAACATGTACATAAGCGCCTTGGTGCAAACAAATCATAATTCATTTTATTAAAAATTATATATAATATTTTTGGCAGTTTGTAATCCACCATGTCTAATGGTAAGATCACAATGTTTTGCTGAATATTGTGAGTGTAGCACATGTTCAAGTTTTCTATGATGAGTACTTATGTTCATGAACATGTACATAAGCGCCTTGGTGCAAACAAATCATAATTCATTTTATTAAAAATTATATATAATATTTTTGGAAGTTTCTAATCCACCATGTCTAATGGTAAGATCACAATGTTTTGCTGAATATTGTGAGTGTAGCACATGTTCAAGCTTTCTATGATGACTACTTATGTTCATGAACATGTACATAAGCGCCTTGGTGCAAACAAATCATAATTCATTTTATTAAAAATTATATATAATATTTTTGGCAGTTTCTAATCCACCATGTCTAATGGTAAGATCCCAATGTTTTGCTGAATATTGTTAGTGTAGCACATGTTCAAGTTTTCTATGATGACTACTTATGTTCATGAACATGTACATAAGCGCCTTGGTGCAAACAAATCATAATTCATTTTATTAAAAATTATATATAATATTTTTGGCAGTTTCTAATCCACCATGTCTAATGGTAAGATCCCAATGTTTTGCTGAATATTGTGAGTGTAGCACATGTTCAAGTTTTCTATGATTACTACTTATGTTCATCAACATGTACATAAGCGCCTTGGTGCAAACAAGTCATAATTCATTTTATAAAAATTATATATAATAATTTTGGCAGTTTTTAATCCACCATGTCTAATAGTAAGATCGCAATGTTTTGCTGAATATTGTGAGTGTAGCACATGTTCAAGCTTTCTATGATGACTACTTATGTTCATGAACATGTACATAAACGCCTTGGTGCAAACAAATCATAATTCATTTTATTAAAAATTATATATAATATTTTTGGCAGTTTCTAATCCACCATGTCTAATGGTAAGATCCCAATGTTTTGCTGAATATTGTTAGTGTAGCACATGTTCAAGTTTTCTATGATGACTACTTATGTTCATGAACATGTACATAAGCGCCTTGGTGCAAACAAATCATAATTCATTTTATTAAAAGTTATATATAATATTTTTGGCAGTTTCTAATCCACCATGTCTAATGGTAAGATCACAATGTTTTGCTGAATATTGTGAGTGTAGCACATGTTCAAGTTTTCTATGATGACTACTTATGTTCATGAACATGTACATAAGCGCCTTGGTGCAAACAAATCATAATTCATTTTATTAAAAATTATATATAATATTTTTGGCAGTTTCTAATCCACCATGTCTAATGGTAAGATCCCAATGCTTTGCTGAATATTGTTAGTGTAGCACATGTTCAAGTTTTCTATGATGACTACTTATGTTCATGAACATGTACATAAGCGCCTTGGTGCAAACAAATCATAATTCATTTTATTAAAAGTTATATATAATATTTTTGGCAGTTTCTAATCCACCATGTCTAATGGTAAGATCCCAATGTTTTGCTGAATATTGTGAGTGTAGCACATGTTCAAGTTTTCTATGATGACTACTTATGTTCATGAACATGTACATAAGCGCCTTGGTGCAAACAAATCATAATTCATTTTATTAAAAATTATATATAAAATTTTTGGCAGTTTCTAATCCACCATGTCTAATGGTAAGATCACAATGTTTTGCTGAATGTTGTTAGTGTAGGACTTGTTCTAATTTTCTATGATGACTACTTATGTTCATGAACATGTACATAAGCGCCTTGGTGCAAACAAATCATAATTCATTTTATTAAAAATTATATATAATATTTTTGGCAGTTTCTAATCCACCATGTCTAATGGTAAGATCCCAATGTTTTGCTGAATATTGTGAGTGTAGCACATGTTCAAGTTTTCTATGATGACTACTTATGTTCATGAACATGTACATAAGCGCCTTGGTGCAAACAAGTCATAATTCATTTTATTAAAAATTACATATAATAATTTTGGCAGTTTTTAATCCACCATGTCTAATGGTAAGATCCCAATGCTTTGCTGAATATTGTTAGTGTAGCACATGTTCAAGTTTTCTATGATGACTACTTATGTTCATGAACATGTACATAAGCGCCTTGGTGCAAACAAATCATAATTCATTTTATTAAAAATTATATATAATATTTTTGGCAGTTTGTAATCCACCATGTCTAATGGTAAGATCACAATGTTTTGCTGAATATTGTGAGTGTAGCACATGTTCAAGTTTTCTATGATGAGTACTTATGTTCATGAACATGTACATAAGCGCCTTGGTGCAAACAAATCATAATTCATTTTATTAAAAATTATATATAATATTTTTGGAAGTTTCTAATCCACCATGTCTAATGGTAAGATCACAATGTTTTGCTGAATATTGTGAGTGTAGCACATGTTCAAGCTTTCTATGATGACTACTTATGTTCATGAACATGTACATAAGCGCCTTGGTGCAAACAAATCATAATTCATTTTATTAAAAATTATATATAATATTTTTGGCAGTTTCTAATCCACCATGTCTAATAGTAAGATCCCAATGTTTTGCTGAATATTGTGAGTGTAGCACATGTTCAAGCTTTCTATGATGACTACTTATGTTCATGAACATGTACATAAGCGCCTTGGTGCAAACAAATCATAATTCATTTTATTAAAAATTATATATAATATTTTTGGCAGTTTCTAATCCACCATGTCTAATGGTAAGATCCCAATGTTTTGCTGAATATTGTGAGTGTAGCATATGTTCAAGTTTTCTATGATGACTACTTATGTTCATGAACATGTACATAAGCGCCTTGGTGCAAACAAATCATAATTCATTTTATTAAAAATTATATATAATATTTTTGGCAGTTTCTAATCCACCATGTCTAATGGTAAGATCCCAATGTTTTGCTGAATATTGTTAGTGTAGCACATGTTCAAGCTTTCTATGATGACTACTTATGTTCATGAACATGTACATAAGCGCCTTGGTGCAAACAAATCATAATTCATTTTATTAAAAATTATATATAATATTTTTGGCAGTTTCTAATCCACCATGTCTAATGGTAAGATCCCAATGTTTTGCTGAATATTGTTAGTGTAGCACATGTTCAAGCTTTCAAGCTTTCTATGATGACTACTTAAGTTCATGAACATGTACATAAGCGCCTTGGTGCAAACAAATCATAATTCATTTTATTAAAAATTATATATAATATTTTTGGCAGTTTCTAATCCACCATGTCTAATGGTAAGATCCCAATGTTTTGCTGAATATTGTTAGTGTAGCACATGTTCAAGTTTTCTATGATGACTACTTATGTTCATGAACATGTACATAAGCGCCTTGGTGCAAACAAATCATAATTCATTTTATTAAAAATTATTTTATTAAAAATTATATATAATATTTTTGGCAGTTTCTAATCCACCATGTCTAATGGTAAGATCCCAATGTTTTGCTGAATATTGTTAGTGTAGCACATGTTCAAGCTTTCTATGATGACTACTTATGTTCATGAACATGTACATAAGCGCCTTGGTGCAAACAAATCATAATTCATTTTATTAAAAATTATATATAATATTTTTGGCAGTTTCTAATCCACCATGTCTAATGGTAAGATCCCAATGCTGAATATTGTTAGTGTAGCACATGTTCAAGCTTTCTATGATGACTACTTAAGTTCATGAACATGTACATAAGCGCCTTGGTGCAAACAAATCATAATTCATTTTATTAAAAATTATATATAATATTTTTGGCAGTTTCTAATCCACCATGTCTAATGGTAAGATCCCAATAAGTTCATTTTGCTGAATAGTTTTTTGCTGAATATTGTAGTGTAGCACATGTTCAAGTTTTCTATGATGACTACTTATGGCAGTTCATGAACATGTACATAAGCGCCTTGGTGCAAACAAATCATAATTCATTTTATTAAAAATTATATATAATATTTTTGGCAGTTTCTAATCCACCTTGTCTAATGGTAAGATCCCAATGTTTTGCTGAATATTGTGAGTGTAGCACATGTTCAAGTTTTCTATGATGACTACTTATGTTGATGAACATGTACATAAGCGCCTTGGTGCAAACAAATCATAATTCATTTTATTAAAAATTATATATAATATTTTTGGCAGTTTCTAATCCACCATGTCTAATGGTAAGATCCCAATGTTTTGCTGAATATTGTTAGTGTAGCACATGTTCAAGCTTTCTATGATGACTACTTATGTTCATGAACATGTACATAAGCGCCTTGGTGCAAACAAATCATAATTCATTTTATTAAAAATTATATATAATATTTTTGGCAGTTTCTAATCCACCATGTCTAATGGTAAGATCACAATGTTTTGCTGAATATTGTGAGTGTAGCACATGTTCAAGTTTTCTATGATGACTACTTATGTTCATGAACATGTACATAAGCGCCTTGGTGCAAACAAATCATAATTCATTTTATTAAAAATTATATATAATATTTTTGGCAGTTTCTAATCCACCTTGTCTAATGGTAAGATCCCAATGTTTTGCTGAATATTGTGAGTGTAGCACATGTTCAAGTTTTCTATGATGACTACTTATGTTGATGAACATGTACATAAGCGCCTTGGTGCAAACAAATCATAATTCATTTTATTAAAAATTATATATAATATTTTTGGCAGTTTCTAATCCATCATGTCTAATGGTAAGATCCCAATGTTTTGCTGAATATTGTTAGTGTAGCACATGTTCAAGCTTTCTATGATGACTACTTATGTTCATGAACATGTACATAAGCGCCTTGGTGCAAACAAATCATAATTCATTTTATTAAAAATTATATATAATATTTTTGGCAGTTTCTAATCCACCATGTCTAATGGTAAGATCCCAATGTTTTGCTGAATATTGTGAGTGTAGCACATGTTCAAGCTTTCTATGATGACTACTTATGTTCATGAACATGTACATAAGCGCCTTTGTGCAAACAAATCATAATTCATTTTATTAAAAATTATATATAATATTTTTGGCAGTTTCTAATCCACCATGTCTAATGGTAAGATTCCAATGTTTTGCTGAATATTGTTAGTGTAGCACATGTTCAAGTTTTCTATGATGACTACTTATGTTCATGAACATGTACATAAGCGCCTTGGTGCAAACAAATCATAATTTATTTTATTAAAAATTATATATAATATTTTTGGCAGTTTCTAATCCACCATGTCTAATGGTAAGATCCCAATGTTTTGCTGAATATTGTTAGTGTAGCACATGTTCAAGCTTTCTATGATGACTACTTAAGTTCATGAACATGTACATAAGCGCCTTGGTGCAAACAAATCATAATTCATTTTATTAAAAATTATATATAATATTTTTGGCAGTTTCTAATCCACCATGTCTAATGGTAAGATCCCAATGTTTTGCTGAATATGGTTAGTGTAGCACATGTTCAAGTTTTCTATGATGACTACTTATGTTCATGAACATGTACATAAGCGCCTTGGTGCAAACAAATCATAATTCATTTTATTAAAAATTATATATAATATTTTTGGCAGTTTCTAATCCACCATGTCTAATGGTAACATCCCAATGTTTTGCTGAATATTGTTAGTGTAGCACATGTTCAAGTTTTCTATGATGACTACTTATGTTCATGAACATGTACATAAGCGCCTTGGTGCAAACAAATCATAATTCATTTTATTAAAAATTATATATAATATTTTTGGCAGTTTCTAATCCACCATGTCTAATGGTAAGATCCCAATGTTTTGCTGAATATTGTGAGTGTAGCACATGTTCAAGTTTTCTATGATGACTACTTATGTTCATGAACATGTACATAAGCGCCTTGGTGCAAACAAATCATAATTCATTTTATTAAAAATTATATATAATATTTTTGGCAGTTTCTAATCCACCATGTCTAATGGTAAGATCCCAATGTTTTGCTGAATATGGTTAGTGTAGCACATGTTCAAGTTTTCTATGATGACTACTTATGTTCATGAACATGTACATAAGCGCCTTGGTGCAAACAAATCATAATTCATTTTATTAAAAATTACATATAATAATTTTGGCAGTTTTTAATCCACCATGTCTAATGGTAAGATCCCAATGTTTTGCTGAATATTGTGAGTGTAGCACATGTTCAAGTTTTCTATGATGACTACTTATGTTCATGAACATGTACATAAGCGCCTTGGTGCAAACAAATCATAATTCATTTTATTAAAAATTATATATAATATTTTTGGCAGTTTCTAATCCACCATGTCTAATGGTAAGATCCCAATGTTTTGCTGAATATTGTTAGTGTAGCAGATGTTCAACCTTTCTATGATGACTACTTATGTTCATGAACATGTACATAAGCGCCTTGGTGCAAACAAATCATAATTCATTTTATTAAAAATTATATATAATATTTTTGGCAGTTTCTAATCCACCATGTCTAATGGTAAGATCCCAATGTTTTGCTGAATATTGTGAGTGTAGCACATGTTCAAGCTTTCTATGATGACTACTTATGTTCATGAACATGTACATAAGCGCCTTGGTGCAAACAAATCATAATTCATTTTATTAAAAATTATATATAATATTTTTGGCAGTTTCTAATCCACCATGTCTAATGGTAAGATCCCAATGTTTTGCTGAATGTTGTTAGTGTAGGACTTGTTCAAATTTTCTATGATGACTACTTATGTTCATGAACATGTACATAAGCGCCTTGGTGCAAACAAATCATAATTCATTTTATTAAAAATTATATATAATATTTTTGGCAGTTTCTAATCCACCATGTCTAATGGTAAGATTCCAATGTTTTGCTGAATATTGTGAGTGTAGCACATGTTCAAGTTTTCTATGATGACTACTTATGTTCATGAACATGTACATAAGCGCCTTGGTGCAAACAAATCATAATTCATTTTATTAAAAATTATATATAATATTTTTGGAAGTTTCTAATCCACCATGTCTAATAGTAAGATCCCAATGTTTTGCTGAATATTGTGAGTGTAGCACATGTTCAAGCTTTCTATGATGACTACTTATGTTCATGAACATGTACATAAGCGCCTTGGTGCAAACAAATCATAATTCATTTTATTAAAAATTATATATAATATTTTTGGCAGTTTCTAATCCACCATGTCTAATGGTAAGATCACAATGTTTTGCTGAATATTGTGAGTGTAGCACATGTTCAAGTTTTCTATGATGACTACTTATGTTCATGAACATGTACATAAGCGCCTTGGTGCAAACAAATCATAATTCATTTTATTAAAAATTATATATAATATTTTTGGCAGTTTCTAATCCACCTTGTCTAATGGTAAGATCCCAATGTTTTGCTGAATATTGTGAGTGTAGCACATGTTCAAGTTTTCTATGATGACTACTTATGTTGATGAACATGTACATAAGCGCCTTGGTGCAAACAAATCATAATTCATTTTATTAAAAATTATATATAATATTTTTGGCAGTTTCTAATCCATCATGTCTAATGGTAAGATCCCAATGTTTTGCTGAATATTGTTAGTGTAGCACATGTTCAAGCTTTCTATGATGACTACTTATGTTCATGAACATGTACATAAGCGCCTTGGTGCAAACAAATCATAATTCATTTTATTAAAAATTATATATAATATTTTTGGCAGTTTCTAATCCACCATGTCTAATGGTAAGATCCCAATGTTTTGCTGAATATTGTGAGTGTAGCACATGTTCAAGCTTTCTATGATGACTACTTATGTTCATGAACATGTACATAAGCGCCTTTGTGCAAACAAATCATAATTCATTTTATTAAAAATTATATATAATATTTTTGGCAGTTTCTAATCCACCATGTCTAATGGTAAGATTCCAATGTTTTGCTGAATATTGTTAGTGTAGCACATGTTCAAGTTTTCTATGATGACTACTTATGTTCATGAACATGTACATAAGCGCCTTGGTGCAAACAAATCATAATTCATTTTATTAAAAATTATATATAATATTTTTGGCAGTTTCTAATCCACCATGTCTAATGGTAAGATCCCAATGTTTTGCTGAATATTGTTAGTGTAGCACATGTTCAAGCTTTCTATGATGACTACTTAAGTTCATGAACATGTACATAAGCGCCTTGGTGCAAACAAATCATAATTCATTTTATTAAAAATTATATATAATATTTTTGGCAGTTTCTAATCCACCATGTCTAATGGTAAGATCCCAATGTTTTGCTGAATATGGTTAGTGTAGCACATGTTCAAGTTTTCTATGATGACTACTTATGTTCATGAACATGTACATAAGCGCCTTGGTGCAAACAAATCATAATTCATTTTATTAAAAATTATATATAATATTTTTGGCAGTTTCTAATCCACCATGTCTAATGGTAACATCCCAATGTTTTGCTGAATATTGTTAGTGTAGCACATGTTCAAGTTTTCTATGATGACTACTTATGTTCATGAACATGTACATAAGCGCCTTGGTGCAAACAAATCATAATTCATTTTATTAAAAATTATATATAATATTTTTGGCAGTTTCTAATCCACCATGTCTAATGGTAAGATCCCAATGTTTTGCTGAATATTGTGAGTGTAGCACATGTTCAAGTTTTCTATGATGACTACTTATGTTCATGAACATGTACATAAGCGCCTTGGTGCAAACAAATCATAATTCATTTTATTAAAAATTATATATAATATTTTTGGCAGTTTCTAATCCACCATGTCTAATGGTAAGATCCCAATGTTTTGCTGAATATGGTTAGTGTAGCACATGTTCAAGTTTTCTATGATGACTACTTATGTTCATGAACATGTACATAAGCGCCTTGGTGCAAACAAATCATAATTCATTTTATTAAAAATTACATATAATAATTTTGGCAGTTTTTAATCCACCATGTCTAATGGTAAGATCCCAATGTTTTGCTGAATATTGTGAGTGTAGCACATGTTCAAGTTTTCTATGATGACTACTTATGTTCATGAACATGTACATAAGCGCCTTGGTGCAAACAAATCATAATTCATTTTATTAAAAATTATATATAATATTTTTGGCAGTTTCTAATCCACCATGTCTAATGGTAAGATCCCAATGTTTTGCTGAATATTGTTAGTGTAGCAGATGTTCAACCTTTCTATGATGACTACTTATGTTCATGAACATGTACATAAGCGCCTTGGTGCAAACAAATCATAATTCATTTTATTAAAAATTATATATAATATTTTTGGCAGTTTCTAATCCACCATGTCTAATGGTAAGATCCCAATGTTTTGCTGAATATTGTGAGTGTAGCACATGTTCAAGCTTTCTATGATGACTACTTATGTTCATGAACATGTACATAAGCGCCTTGGTGCAAACAAATCATAATTCATTTTATTAAAAATTATATATAATATTTTTGGCAGTTTCTAATCCACCATGTCTAATGGTAAGATCCCAATGTTTTGCTGAATGTTGTTAGTGTAGGACTTGTTCAAATTTTCTATGATGACTACTTATGTTCATGAACATGTACATAAGCGCCTTGGTGCAAACAAATCATAATTCATTTTATTAAAAATTATATATAATATTTTTGGCAGTTTCTAATCCACCATGTCTAATGGTAAGATCCCAATGTTTTGCTGAATATTGTTAGTGTAGCACATGTTCAAGTTTTCTATGATGACTACTTATGTTCATGAACATGTACATAAGCGCCTTGGTGCAAACAAATCATAATTCATTTTATTAAAAATTATATATAATATTTTTGGCAGTTTCTAATCCACCATGTCTAATGGTAAGATCCCAATGTTTTGCTGAATATTGTGAGTGTAGCACATGTTCAAGTTTTCTATGATGACTACTTATGTTCATGAACATGTACATAAGCGCCTTGGTGCAAACAAGTCATAATTCATTTTATTAAAAATTATATATAATAATTTAGGCAGTTTTTAATCCACCATGTCTAATAGTAAGATCCCAATGTTTTGCTGAATATTGTGAGTGTAGCACATGTTCAAGCTTTCTATGATGACCACTTATGTTCATGAACATGTACATAAGCGCCTTGGTGCAAACAAATCATAATTTATTTTATTAAAAATTATATATAATATTTTTGGCAGTTTCTAATCCACCATGTCTAATGGTAAGATCCCAATGTTTTGCTGAATATTGTGAGTGTAGCACATGTTCAAGCTTTCTATGATGACTACTTATGTTCATGAACATGTACATAAGCGCCTTGGTGCAAACAAATCATAATTCATTTTATTAAAAATTATATATAATATTTTTGGCAGTTTCTAATCCACCATGTCTAATGGTAAGATCAAAATGTTTTGCTGAATATTGTGAGTGTAGCACATGTTCAAGCTTTCTATGATGACTACTTAAGTTCATGAACATGTACATAAGCGCCTTGGTGCAAACAAATCATAATTCATTTTATTAAAAATTATATATAATATTTTTGGCAGTTTCTAATCCACCATGTCTAATGGTAAGATCCCAATGTTTTGCTGAATATGGTTAGTGTAGCACATGTTCAAGTTTTCTATGATGACTACTTATGTTCATGAACATGTACATAAGCGCCTTGGTGCAAACAAGTCATAATTCATTTTATTAAAAATTATATATAATATTTTTGGCAGTTTCTAATCCACCATGTCTAATGGTAAGATCCCAATGTTTTGCTGAATATTGTGAGTGTAGCACATGTTCAAGCTTTCTATGATGACTACTTATGTTCATGAACATGTACATAAGCGCCTTGGTGCAAACAAATCATAATTCATTTTATTAAAAATTATATATAATATATTTGGCAGTTTCTAATCCACCTTGTCTAATGGTAAGATCCCAATGTTTTGCTGAATATTGTTAGTGTAGCACATGTTCAAGCTTTCTATGATGACTACTTAAGTTCATGAACATGTACATAAGCGCCTTGGTGCAAACAAATCATAATTCATTTTATTAAAAATTATATATAATATTTTTGGCAGTTTCTAATCCACCATGTCTAATGGTAAGTGTGGTGTACGGGTGTACCGTAAGTGATGGCCATTGTCTGGTCGGGTATAAAACCCTATGATCTTTGTGAACTTGTCAGTCGATTGTAACAAGTCCAGAAATAAAGATTGATTTATACATCACAAATTTGGCGACGAGTAAGCGCCACGTGTTTAGTGAAAAAGTGTAAAAAGTTGGTGAAAAAATGCCTAATGAGCAACAAGAGTCTGGTGAGAGAGTGAGTGTAGGTGCTATTGGCAGCATAGAGAAATTTATTCCGGAAACTGATCAAGATTTTGAGGATTATTTGGAGAGAATGGGACACTTCTTCGAGTTAAACAACATTACAGAGGATAAGAGGAAAAAATCTGCCTTTATCACTTTGGCAGGGCCAATATGCTTGAAGAAACTGAAAGCAGCTATTCAGCCAGCCTTAATCTCATCAAAAACGTACAAAGAAATCACCGAAGTACTCAAGAACATGTTTGCACCTAAGCGCAGTGTGATGGCAGAGAGATTTAAGTTCTATGACAGAAGACAGAAGGAGGACGAAAACATTTCTGAATTTGTGGCGGAGCTGCAAATATTAGCGCAGAATTGTAAATTCGATTCATTCCTCCAGAGCACTCTTCGGGATAAATTGGTATGCGGATTGAGAGACAAGCGTATCCAAGCAAGACTTCTGGACCACGACAGGGATTTTGATGAAAGTCTTAAATTGGCTTTGAGTATGGAGTTGGCGCAGAAAAATGTCGAACTCATGCAGCCTTCCACTTCGACCATTGGGAGAGTAGGACAGAGGTCCTATCGTGATAACAGAAGATTCAGAAATCGTCTGCAGAATTATCGACGTGATGAAAAAAATTCTTCAGAGAAAGTAAAAAAATCAACGAGAAAGAGAAGCAAATCTCCTATTAAATGCTTCAAATGTGGAGAATGGTCATATCATATGGCAGCTGATTGTCCCGCTGGGAAGAAAAGTAAGAGAGAGAGGGAGGTAAAGCTCATCGAGTCGGAGTACAGCAGCACTGAGTCAGAAGAGGATCTGGAAAAACAAGTTCACGCAATGAGATTGGGAGCGCTATTGAAAGAGTCATCTCTAGCTGGACAAAGCGACAAGAGGGGTACCGTAAGTAGCACCGAAACCGTGAGTACTATAAAGTCCAAAAATGCAACAATAAGTATTATTGAGACGGATGACCCAGAGTATATAGAGTGTGTGGTGTCACAGAAAAAATTAATTATGGAGATAGATTGTGGTGCGTGTATTTCAATTTTGCACTATGAGGACTATTTGAATAAATTCAGTTCTCTCAAGTTAAAGCCGTATAGAGTATCGGTTAAGGTAGTTACAGGGGAACCAGTGGAAATAGTGGGAAAAATTCGTGTGTCAGTGCAGGTAAATTATAAAAATGGGGCTCAGAAAATCTTTAAAAAATTGCCATTGGTTGTGGTGAATTCTGTTAAGAAGTTTGTTCCATTGTGCGGAAGAAATTGGCTTACTAGTATTTTTCCCGATTGGCGTGTGGGTTTCCAGCACAAAAACATTCTACCAATTGGCGCGATACAGATGAGTGTCACAAATAATTCATCTTCGGTGATAGATGAATATAAAGAGGTATTCAATGGCGCCGATAATTCCCCAATACGAGTTTTTTCTGCAAATATTGTGTTAAAAGAAAATGCAACACCAATTTTTCATAAGCCGTACACCATTGCTTTTGGACTGAGAGAAGAAGTTCATAATGAACTTATGCGTTTAGTGCGTGAAGGTATTTTGATACCAGTAAAATTTTCACGGTGGGCTTCTCCTCTAGTGTGCGTGAAAAAAAAGAATGGGAAATTGCGGTTATGTGTGGATTGCAAATCCACCATAAATCGTTTCGTGACATTAGAGCATCATCCGTTACCTCGAGTTGATGAGTGTTTTTTACCCTTGAAGGGTTGCGTCGAATTTTGTAAAATTGATTTGGCCGGAGCTTATCAGCAGGTTTTAGTTGCACCAGAGTCACGTGAGTTGTTAACTATTAACACTCCATGGGGTTTATTCCAGTACACTCGTTTAATTTTCGGATTAAACTCCAGTCCAGCAATTTTCCAGAGTATTATGGAGCAAATTTTGCAGGGGATTCCTCAAGTAACTTGTTATTTGGATGATATCCTAATTGGGGGGAAAGATAAGGAGGATTGTGAGAGAATTTTAAAAAGAGTACTTGAACGATTGAGGGAGTACAATGTGAAAGCAAATTTAAGTAAATGTGTTTTTTTCCAGACGGAGTTAGAGTATTTGGGACACATTATTTGTAAAGATGGAGTTAAGCCCGTGAAATTCAAGTTAGAAGTTATTCGAAATGCAAAAACACCCACAAATTTGACAGAGTTGAAATCATACATTGGCCTTTTAACTTATTATGGTCGTTTTATTGAAAATCTTTCTATTAAATTAGAGCCTTTTTACGAACTACTGCGTAAAGATGTACCATTTGTGTGGACTGAGACTCACGCGCGTGTCTTCAGAGAGAGTAAGACTTGGCTCACGGAGGAATCACTCTTAACGCACTATAGCAGTGATTTACCACTAGTAATAAGTGTGGACGCCTCGGGCGTGGGAGTGGGAGCCGTCCTATCGCACGTGATAAACGGGAAAGAGTATCCCGTCATGTTTGCGTCGAGTACTTTGTCACCTGCAGAGAAAAACTATTCCATTGTGGACAGAGAAGCGCTGAGTCTAGTCTTCGCAGTGAAAACCTTTCACAAGTACATCTACGGACGCAGTGTTACAGTGTATACTGATCATGCTTGTCTCAGAGAACTTTTCGGGAAAATGAATCGTCATAATGCTATTGCAACCGCGAGAGTGGCCCGCTGGGCCATACTATTGGGAATGTATGATCTCAAAATTATTTATAAAAAGGGGAAATTGAACTCCAATGCAGATTTCTTATCCAGATTTCCAGATAATATTGCGACTAACGTGACAGATAATTGTTTAAATTTCATTGAGATTGCTGGAGAACTTCCTATTTCGGAACAAGTAGTTCGGGAACACTCAGCCGCTGACGAATTGATTCAAAAGGTTATTCGTTGTGTAAAATTGGGGTTTCCTAAAGTTTGTGAAGACAGGCTTAAGCCTTTTCAAAGGGTACGTCACGGCTTGAGTGTCTCCAACAATATTCTTTATGTAGGGCATAGAATTGTCATTCCAGAAAAATTGAGAAATAGAGTATTGAAATTACTTCATTCGGGACATGAGGGCGTAGTGCGAATCAAATCGGTCGCAAGAGGGTGCTGTTGGTGGCCAAAGATTGACCAAGACATTGAGGTCACCGTAAGATTCTGTGAAACGTGTCAAAGGTGGGCAGATAAACCCGGGAAAAAAAATTTAACATCATGGGAAAAATCTGAGAAGCCATTCTTCCGTGTACACATGGATTTCTTCTATCTAGATGGTAAAACTTTCTTAGTGATGGTGGATGAATTTTCAAGGTTCTTTCATGTAGAACAAATGCATAAAACTAACGCATTGTCTTTGATTGGATGTTTGAGAAGAATATTCACTATTTTTGGGTTACCTGCGAAGATTGTGAGTGATAATGGACCACCATTTGGCTCTGTAGAGTTAAAATCCTTCTGTAAAGCTAATGCAATTGAACATATTACCGCACCTCCATATCACCCCGCTTCAAATGGGTTAGCTGAAAGGGCAGTTAAAACAGTTAAATCGGGACTTAAGAAATTATCCAAAGATAAAGACTTCAAACAATTGGCCATTGATTTCCAAATTCACCATTTTCTTTTCAGGTACAACAACATGCCAACAGCAGTAGATGGGGTTTCGCCGATGTCCAGACTGCTCAGTTATACTCCAAGAACCCTCTACCGGATTATGAATCCGAAGATGATTGAAGTTCCAAGAAAAAGGGGGGAAGAGCGGAGTAAAGCCGAGGATATGGATGGATTCACTGATGACGACACTGGCAAAAGACAAAGGACAATGATACAGGAAAAGACGAAGAGCTGTGGATTCGGGTCTGGCGACCAAATCTTATATTTCTCTGGAGGTTGTTGGATAAAAGGGGAAGTGGTGAAGCGCATCTCCAAGGTGGTGTATCTGCTAGACTTGGAGGGTACAATCATCAAGGGACATCGAGATCAAATAAAAAAATTCTTCAGGCATTCTTCGGTTAATCATAATATGAATGGCCACAAAAAGGGATCTAACAGTGATCGAACGTCCAGTAGCTTAGAAACACCACCACCACATGATTCAACACTGGACGATGACGTTTTCTACAGCCCTGAGGACGTCAGTACACCGCGATCACCACACCCTTATCGACTTCGAGTAAGAAATAAAATTAATTATAAGGAATAAAACTTAACTGGATGTGCATGTGAAACTTATTAGATATATTGGCTCTAATCATAATGAATTGTATGGAGTAAAGAATTGACTACTTAAATTACTTTACTAAATGAATTATAATGTAATTGGGTTTGAATCTAAGAGGGGGGAAGTGTGGTGTACGGGTGTACCGTAAGTGATGGCCATTGTCTGGTCGGGTATAAAACCCTATGATCTTTGTGAACTTGTCAGTCGATTGTAACAAGTCCAGAAATAAAGATTGATTTATACATCACAGTAAGATCCCAATGTTTTGCTGAATATTGTTAGTGTAGCACATGTTCAAGTTTTCTATGATAACTACTTAAGTTCATGAACATGTACATAAGCGCCTTGGTGCAAACAAATCATAATTCATTTTATTAAAAATTATATATAATATTTTTGGCAGTTTCTAATCCACCATGTCTAATGGTAAGATCCCAATGTTTTGCTGAATATTGTTAGTGTAGCACATGTTCAAGCTTTCTATGATGACTACTTAAGTTCATGAACATGTACATAAGCGCCTTGGTGCAAACAAATCATAATTCATTTTATTAAAAATTATATATAATATTTTTGGCAGTTTCTAATCCACCATGTCTAATGGTAAGATCCCAATGTTTTGCTGAATATTGTTAGTGTAGCACATGTTCAAGTTTTCTATGATGACTACTTATGTTCATGAACATGTACATAAGCGCCTTGGTGCAAACAAATCATAGTTCATTTTATTAAAAATTATATATAATATTTTTGGCAGTTTCTAATCCACCATGTCTAATGGTAAGATCACAATGTTTTGCTGAATATTGTGAGTGTAGCACATGTTCAAGTTTTCTATGATGACTACTTATGTTCATGAACATGTACATAAGCGCCTTGGTGCAAACAAATCATAATTCATTTTATTAAAAATTATATATAATATTTTTGGCAGTTTCTAATCCACCTTGTCTAATGGTAAGATCCCAATGTTTTGCTGAATATTGTGAGTGTAGCACATGTTCAAGTTTTCTATGATGACTACTTATGTTGATGAACATGTACATAAGCGCCTTGGTGCAAACAAATCATAATTCATTTTATTAAAAATTATATATAATATTTTTGGCAGTTTCTAATCCACCATGTCTAATGGTAAGATTCCAATGTTTTGCTGAATATTGTGAGTGTAGCACATGTTCAAGTTTTCTATGATGACTACTTATGTTCATGAACATGTACATAAGCGCCTTGGTGCAAACAAATCATAATTCATTTTATTAAAAATTATATATAATATTTTTGGAAGTTTCTAATCCACCATGTCTAATGGTAAGATCCCAATGTTTTGCTGAATATTGTGAGTGTAGCACATGTTCAAGTTTTCTATGATGACTACTTATGTTCATGAACATGTACATAAGCGCCTTGGTGCAAACAAATCATAATTCATTTTATTAAAAATTATATATAATATTTTTGGCAGTTTGTAATCCACCATGTCTAATGGTAAGATCCCAATGTTTTGCTGAATATTGTGAGTGTAGCACATGTTCAAGTTTTCTATGATGACTACTTATGTTCATGAACATGTACATAAGCGCCTTGGTGCAAACAAATCATAATTCATTTTATTAAAAATTATATATAATATTTTTGGCAGTTTCTAATCCACCATGTCTAATGGTAAGATTCCAATGTTTTGCTGAATATTGTGAGTGTAGCACATGTTCAAGTTTTCTATGATGACTACTTATGTTCATGAACATGTACATAAGCGCCTTGGTGCAAACAAATCATAATTCATTTTATTAAAAATTATATATAATATTTTTGGAAGTTTCTAATCCACCATGTCTAATAGTAAGATCCCAATGTTTTGCTGAATATTGTTAGTGTAGCACATGTTCAAGCTTTCTATGATGACTACTTATGTTCATGAACATGTACATAAGCGCCTTGGTTCAAACAAATCATAATTCATTTTATTAAAAATTATATATAATATTTTTGGCAGCTTTTAATCCACCATGTCTAATGGTAAGATCCCAATGTTTTGCTGAATATTGTTAGTGTAGCACATGTTCAAGCCTTTTGTGATGACTACTTATGTTCATGAACATGTACATAAGCGCCTTGGTGCAAACAAATCATAATTCATTTTATTAAAAATTATATATAATATTTTTGGCAGTTTCTAATCCACCATGTCTAATGGTAAGATCACAATGTTTTGCTGAATATTGTGAGTGTAGCACATGTTCAAGTTTTCTATGATGATTACTTATGTTCATGAACATGTACATAAGCGCCTTGGTGCAAACAAATTATAATTCATTTTATTAAAAATTATATATAATATTTTTGGCAGTTTCTAATCCACCATGTCTAATGGTAAGATCCCAATGTTTTGCTGAATGTTGTTAGTGTAGGGCTTGTTCTAATTTTCTATGATGACTACTTATGTTCATGAACATGTACATAAGCGCCTTGGTGCAAACAAATCATAATTCATTTTATTAAAAATTATATATAATATTTTTGGCAGTTTCTAATCCACCATGTCTAATGGTAAGATCCCAATGTTTTGCTGAATATTGTTAGTGTAGCAGATGTTCAAGCTTTCTATGATGACTACTTATGTTCATGAACATGTACATAAGCGCCTTGGTGCAAACAAATCATAATTCATTTTATTAAAAATTATATATAATATTTTTGGCAGTTTGTAATCCACCATGTCTAATGGTAAGATCCCAATGTTTTGCTGAATATTGTTAGTGTAGCAGATGTTCAAGCTTTCTATGATGACTACTTATGTTCATGAACATGTACATAAGCGCCTTGGTGCAAACAAATCATAATTCATTTTATTAAAAATTATATATAATATTTTTGGCAGTTTCTAATCCACCATGTCTAATGGTAAGATCCCAATGTTTTGCTGAATATTGTGAGTGTAGCACATGTTCAAGTTTTCTATGATGACTACTTATGTTCATGAACATGTACATAAGCGCCTTGGTGCAAACAAATCATAATTCATTTTATTAAAAATTATATATAATATTTTTGGCATTTTCTAATCCACCATGTCTAATGGTAAGATCCCAATGTTTTGCTGAATATTGTTATTGTAGCAGATGTTCAAGCTTTCTATGATGACTACTTATATTCATGAACATGTACATAAGCGCCTTGGTGCAAACAAATCATAATTCATTTTATTAAAAATTATATATAATATTTTTGGCAGTTTCTAATCCACCATGTCTAATGGTAAGATCCCAATGTTTTGCTGAATGTTGTTAGTGTAGGGCTTGTTCTAATTTTCTATGATGACTACTTATGTTCATGAACATGTACATAAGCGCCTTGGTGCAAACAAATCATAATTCATTTTATTAAAAATTATATATAATATTTTTGGCAGTTTCTAATCCACCATGTCTAATGGTAAGATCCCAATGTTTTGCTGAATATTGTTAGTGTAGCAGATGTTCAAGCTTTCTATGATGACTACTTATGTTCATGAACATGTACATAAG
This sequence comes from Phlebotomus papatasi, assembly GCF_024763615.1. Taxonomy (NCBI): domain Eukaryota; kingdom Metazoa; phylum Arthropoda; class Insecta; order Diptera; family Psychodidae; genus Phlebotomus; species Phlebotomus papatasi. The sequence continues at coordinate 28,052 of NW_026604437.1, forward strand.
CGCCTTGGTGCAAACAAATCATAATTCATTTTATTAAAAATTATATATAATATTTTTGGAAGTTTCTAATCCACCATGTCTAATAGTAAGATCCCAATGTTTTGCTGAATATTGTTAGTGTAGCACATGTTCAAGCTTTCTGTGATGACTACTTATGTTCATGAACATGTACATAAGCGCCTTGGTTCAAACAAATCATAATTCATTTTATTAAAAATTATATATAATATTTTTGGCAGTTTGTAATCCACCATGTCTAATGGTAAGATCCCAATGTTTTGCTGAATATTGTGAGTGTAGCACATGTTCAAGTTTTCTATGATGACTACTTATGTTCATGAACATGTACATAAGCGCCTTGGTGCAAACAAATCATAATTCATTTTATTAAAAATTATATATAATATTTTTGGCAGTTTGTAATCCACCATGTCTAATGGTAAGATCCTAATAAGCGCCTTGGTTCAAACAAATCATAAATGCAGTTTGTAATCCACCATGTCTAATGGTAAGATCCCAATGTTTTGCTGAATATTGTGAGTGTAGCACATGTTCAAGTTTTCTATGATGACTACTTATGTTCATGAACATGTACATAAGCGCCTTGGTGTGGCAGTTTGTAATCCACCATGTCTAATGGTAAGATCCCAATGTTTTGCTGAATATTGTGAGTGTAGCACATGTTCAAGTTTTCTATGATGATTACTTATGTTCATGAACATGTACATAAGCGCCTTGGTGCAAACAAATTATAATTCATTTTATTAAAAATTATATATAATATTTTTGGCAGTTTCTAATCCACCATGTCTAATGGTAAGATCCCAATGTTTTGCTGAATGTTGTTAGTGTAGGGCTTGTTCTAATTTTCTATGATGACTACTTATGTTCATGAACATGTACATAAGCGCCTTGGTGCAAACAAATCATAATTCATTTTATTAAAAATTATATATAATATTTTTGGAAGTTTCTAATCCACCATGTCTAATAGTAAGATCCCAATGTTTTGCTGAATATTGTTAGTGTAGCACATGTTCAAGCTTTCTATGATGACTACTTATGTTCATGAACATGTACATAAGCGCCTTGGTTCAAACAAATCATAATTCATTTTATTAAAAATTATATATAATATTTTTGGCAGCTTTTAATCCACCATGTCTAATGGTAAGATCCCAATGTTTTGCTGAATATTGTTAGTGTAGCACATGTTCAAGCCTTTTGTGATGACTACTTATGTTCATGAACATGTACATAAGCGCCTTGGTGCAAACAAATCATAATTCATTTTATTAAAAATTATATATAATATTTTTGGCAGTTTCTAATCCACCATGTCTAATGGTAAGATCACAATGTTTTGCTGAATATTGTGAGTGTAGCACATGTTCAAGTTTTCTATGATGATTACTTATGTTCATGAACATGTACATAAGCGCCTTGGTGCAAACAAATTATAATTCATTTTATTAAAAATTATATATAATATTTTTGGCAGTTTCTAATCCACCATGTCTAATGGTAAGATCCCAATGTTTTGCTGAATGTTGTTAGTGTAGGGCTTGTTCTAATTTTCTATGATGACTACTTATGTTCATGAACATGTACATAAGCGCCTTGGTGCAAACAAATCATAATTCATTTTATTAAAAATTATATATAATATTTTTGGCAGTTTCTAATCCACCATGTCTAATGGTAAGATCCCAATGTTTTGCTGAATATTGTTAGTGTAGCAGATGTTCAAGCTTTCTATGATGACTACTTATGTTCATGAACATGTACATAAGCGCCTTGGTGCAAACAAATCATAATTCATTTTATTAAAAATTATATATAATATTTTTGGCAGTTTGTAATCCACCATGTCTAATGGTAAGATCCCAATGTTTTGCTGAATATTGTTAGTGTAGCAGATGTTCAAGCTTTCTATGATGACTACTTATGTTCATGAACATGTACATAAGCGCCTTGGTGCAAACAAATCATAATTCATTTTATTAAAAATTATATATAATATTTTTGGCAGTTTCTAATCCACCATGTCTAATGGTAAGATCCCAATGTTTTGCTGAATATTGTGAGTGTAGCACATGTTCAAGTTTTCTATGATGACTACTTATGTTCATGAACATGTACATAAGCGCCTTGGTGCAAACAAATCATAATTCATTTTATTAAAAATTATATATAATATTTTTGGCAGTTTCTAATCCACCATGTCTAATGGTAAGATCCCAATGTTTTGCTGAATATTGTTATTGTAGCAGATGTTCAAGCTTTCTATGATGACTACTTATATTCATGAACATGTACATAAGCGCCTTGGTGCAAACAAATCATAATTCATTTTATTAAAAATTATATATAATATTTTTGGCAGTTTCTAATCCACCATGTCTAATGGTAAGATCCCAATGTTTTGCTGAATGTTGTTAGTGTAGGGCTTGTTCTAATTTTCTATGATGACTACTTATGTTCATGAACATGTACATAAGCGCCTTGGTGCAAACAAATCATAATTCATTTTATTAAAAATTATATATAATATTTTTGGCAGTTTCTAATCCACCATGTCTAATGGTAAGATCCCAATGTTTTGCTGAATATTGTTAGTGTAGCAGATGTTCAAGCTTTCTATGATGACTACTTATGTTCATGAACATGTACATAAGCGCCTTGGTGCAAACAAATCATAATTCATTTTATTAAAAATTATATATAATATTTTTGGAAGTTTCTAATCCACCATGTCTAATAGTAAGATCCCAATGTTTTGCTGAATATTGTTAGTGTAGCACATGTTCAAGCTTTCTGTGATGACTACTTATGTTCATGAACATGTACATAAGCGCCTTGGTTCAAACAAATCATAATTCATTTTATTAAAAATTATATATAATATTTTTGGCAGTTTGTAATCCACCATGTCTAATGGTAAGATCCCAATGTTTTGCTGAATATTGTGAGTGTAGCACATGTTCAAGTTTTCTATGATGACTACTTATGTTCATGAACATGTACATAAGCGCCTTGGTGCAAACAAATCATAATTCATTTTATTAAAAATTATATATAATATTTTTGGCAGTTTGTAATCCACCATGTCTAATGGTAAGATCCCAATGTTTTGCTGAATATTGTGAGTGTAGCACATGTTCAAGTTTTCTATGATGATTACTTATGTTCATGAACATGTACATAAGCGCCTTGGTGCAAACAAATTATAATTCATTTTATTAAAAATTATATATAATATTTTTGGCAGTTTCTAATCCACCATGTCTAATGGTAAGATCCCAATGTTTTGCTGAATGTTGTTAGTGTAGGGCTTGTTCTAATTTTCTATGATGACTACTTATGTTCATGAACATGTACATAAGCGCCTTGGTGCAAACAAATCATAATTCATTTTATTAAAAATTATATATAATATTTTTGGCAGTTTCTAATCCACCATGTCTAATGGTAAGATCCCAATGTTTTGCTGAATATTGTTAGTGTAGCACATGTTCAAGCTTTCTATGATGATTACTTATGTTCATGAACATGTACATAAGCGCCTTGGTGCAAACAAATCATAATTCATTTTATTAAAAATTATATATAATATTTTTGGCAGTTTCTAATCCACCATGTCTAATGGTAAGATCACAATGTTTTGCTGAATATTGTTAGTGTAGCAGATGTTCAAGCTTTCTATGATGACTACTTATGTTCATGAACATGTACATAAGCGCCTTGGTGCAAACAAATCATAATTCATTTTATTAAAAATTATATATAATATTTTTGGCAGTTTCTAATCCACCATGTCTAATGGTAAGATCCCAATGTTTTGCTGAATATTGTGAGTGTAGCACATGTTCCCAATGTTTTGCTGAATATTGTTATTGTAGCAGATGTTCAGATAAGTTTTCTAATGACTACTTATTTCTATGATGCAAACAAATCATAACTACTTATCCACCATGTCTAATGAACTGAATATTGTTATGTACATAAGCGCCTTATATTCATGGTACATAAGCGCCTTGGTGCAAACAAATCATAATTCATTTTATTAAAAATTATATATAATATTTTTGGCAGTTTCTAATCCACCATGTCTAATGGTAAGATCCCAATGTTTTGCTGAATATTGTTAGTGTAGCAGATGTTCAAGCTTTCTATGATGACTACTTATGTTCATGAACATGTACATAAGCGCCTTGGTGCAAACAAATCATAATTCATTTTATTAAAAATTATATATAATATTTTTGGCAGTTTCTAATCCACCATGTCTAATGGTAAGATCCCAATGTTTTGCTGAATATTGTGAGTGTAGCACATGTTCAAGTTTTCTATGATGACTACTTATGTTCATGAACATGTACATAAGCGCCTTGGTGCAAACAAATCATAATTCATTTTATTAAAAATTATATATAATATTTTTGTCAGTTTCTAATCCACCATGCCTAATGGTAAGATCCCAATGTTTTGCTGAATATTGTTAGTGTAGCAGATGTTCAAGCTTTCTATGATGACTACTTATGTTCATGAACATGTACATAAGCGCCTTGGTGCAAACAAATCATAATTCATTTTATTAAAAATTATATATAATATTTTTGGCAGTTTCTAATCCACCATGTCTAATGGTAAGATCCCAATGTTTTGCTGAATGTTGTTAGTGTAGGACTTGTTCTAATTTTCTATGATGACTACTTGTGTTCATGAACATGTACATAAGCGCCTTGGTGCAAACAATTCATAATTCATTTTATTAAAAATTATATATAATATTTTTGGCAGTTTGTAATCCACCATGTCTAATGGTAAGATCCCAATGTTTTGCTGAATATTGTGAGTGTAGCACATGTTCAAGTTTTCTATGATGACTACTTATGTTCATGAACATGTACATAAGCGCCTTGGTGCAAACAAATCATAATTCATTTTATTAAAAATTATATATAATATTTTTGGCAGTTTCTAATCCACCATGTCTAATGGTAAGATCCCAATGTTTTGCTGAATATTGTTAGTGTAGCACATGTTCAAGCTTTCTGTGATGACTACTTATGTTCATGAACATGTACATAAGCGCCTTGGTGCAAACAAATCATAATTCATTTTATTAAAAATTATATATAATATTTTTGGCAGTTTCTAATCCACCATGTCTAATGGTAAGATCCCAATGTTTTGCTGAATATTGTTAGTGTAGCACATGTTCAAGCTTTCTATGATGACTACTTATGTTCATGAACATGTACATAAGCGCCTTGGTGCAAACAAATCATAATTCATTTTATTAAAAATTATATATAATATTTTTGGCAGTTTCTAATCCACCATGTCTAATGGTAAGATCCCAATGTTTTGCTGAATATTGTGAGTGTAGCACATGTTCAAGTTTTCTATGATGACTACTTATGTTCATGAACATGTACATAAGCGCCTTGGTGCAAACAAATCATAATTCATTTTATTAAAAATTATATATAATATTTTTGGCAGTTTGTAATCCACCATGTCTAATGGTAAGATCCCAATGTTTTGCTGAATATTGTGAGTGTAGCACATGTTCAAGTTTTCTATGATGACTACTTATGTTCATGAACATGTACATAAGCGCCTTGGTGCAAACAAATCATAATTCATTTTATTAAAAATTATATATAATATTTTTGGCAGTTTGTAATCCACCATGTCTAATGGTATGATCCCAATGTTTTGCTGAATATTGTTAGTGTAGCAGATGTTCAAGCTTTCTATGATGATTACTTATGTTCATGAACATGTACATAAGCGCCTTGGTGCAAACAAATCATAATTCATTTTATTAAAAATTATATATAATATTTTTGGCAGTTTCTAATCCACCATGTCTAATGGTAAGATCCCAATGTTTTGTTGAATGTTGTTAGTGTAGGACTTGTTCTAATTTTCTATGATGACTACTTATGTTCATGAACATGTACATAAGCGCCTTGGTTCAAACAAATCATAATTCATTTTATTAAAATTTATATATAATATTTTTGGCAGTTTCTAATCCACCATGTCTAATGGTAAGATCCCAATGTTTTGCTGAATATTGTTAGTGTAGCACATGTTCAAGCCTTTTGTGATGACTACTTATGTTCATGAACATGTACATAAGCGCCTTGGTGCAAACAAATCATAATTCATTTTATTAAAAATTATATATAATATTTTTGGCAGTTTCTAATCCACCATGTATAATGGTAAGATCCCAATGTTTTGCTGAATATTGTGAGTGTAGCACATGTTCAAGTTTTCTATGATGACTACTTATGTTCATGAACATGTACATAAGCGCCTTGGTGCAAACAAATCATAATTCATTTTATTAAAAATTATATATAATATTTTTGGCAGTTTCTAATCCACCATGTCTAATGGTAAGATCCCAATGTTTTGCTGAATATTGTGAGTGTAGCACATGTTCAAGTTTTCTATGATGACTACTTATGTTCATGAACATGTACATAAGCGCCTTGGTGCAAACAAATCATAATTTATTTTATTAAAAATTATATATAATATTTTTGGCAGTTTCTAATCCACCATGTCTAATGGTAAGATCCCAATGTTTTGCTGAATGTTGTTAGTGTAGGACTTGTTCTAATTTTCTATGATGACTACTTATGTTCATGAACATGTACATAAGCGCCTTGGTGCAAACAAATCATAATTCATTTTATTGAAAATTATATATAATATTTTTGGCAGTTTGTAATCCACCATGTCTAATGGTATGAACCCAATGTTTTGCTGAATATTGTTAGTGTAGCAGATGTTCAAGCTTTCTATGATGACTACTTATGTTCATGAATATGTACATAAGCGCCTTGGTGCAAACAAATCATAATTCATTTTATTAAAAATTATATATAATATTTTTGGCAGTTTCTAATCCACCATGTCTAATGGTAAGATCACAATGTTTTGCTGAATATTGTTAGTGTAGCAGATGTTCAAGCTTTCTATGATGACTACTTATGTTCATGAACATGTACATAAGCGCCTTGGTGCAAACAAATCATAATTCATTTTATTAAAAATTATATATAATATTTTTGGCAGTTTCTAATCCACCATGTCTAATGGTATGATCCCAATGTTTTGCTGAATATTGTTAGTGTAGCAGATGTTCAAGCTTTCTATGATGATTACTTATGTTCATGAATATGTACATAAGCGCCTTGGTGCAAACAAATCATAATTCATTTTATTAAAAATTATATATAATATTTTTGGCAGTTTCTAATCCACCATGTCTAATGGTAAGATCACAATGTTTTGCTGAATATTGTTAGTGTAGCAGATGTTCAAGCTTTCTATGATGATTACTTATGTTCATGAATATGTACATAAGCGCCTTGGTGCAAACAAATCATAATTCATTTTATTAAAAATTATATATAATATTTTTGGCAGTTTCTAATCCACCATGTCTAATGGTAAGATCACAATGTTTTGCTGAATATTGTTAGTGTAGCAGATGTTCAAGCTTTCTATGATGATTACTTATGTTCATGAATATGTACATAAGCGCCTTGGTGCAAACAAATCATAATTCATTTTATTAAAAATTATATATAATATTTTTGGCAGTTTCTAATCCACCATGTCTAATGGTATGATCACAATGTTTTGCTGAATATTGTTAGTGTAGCAGATGTTCAAGCTTTCTATGATGACTACTTATGTTCATGAACATGTACATAAGCGCCTTGGTGCAAACAAATCATAATTCATTTTATTAAAAATTATATATAATATTTTTGGCTAATGGTAAGATCCCAATGTTTTGCTGAATATTGTGAGTGTAGCACATGTTCAAGTTTTCTATGATGACTACTTATGTTCATGAACATGTACATAAGCGCCTTGGTGCAAACAAATCATAATTCATTTTATTAAAAATTATATATAATATTTTTGGCAGTTTCTAATCCACCATGTCTAATGGTAAGATCACAATGTTTTGCTGAATATTGTGAGTGTAGCACATGTTCAAGTTTTCTATGATGACTACTTATGTTCATGAACATGTACATAAGCGCCTTGGTGCAAACAAATCATAATTCATTTTATTAAAAATTATATATAATATTTTTGGCAGTTTCTAATCCACCATGTCTAATGGTAAGATCCCAATGTTTTGCTGAATATTGTTAGTGTAGCACATGTTCAAGCTTTCTATGATGATTACTTATGTTCATGAACATGTACATAAGCGCCTTGGTGCAAACAAATCATAATTCATTTTATTAAAAATTATATATAATATTTTTGGCAGTTTCTAATCCACCATGTCTAATGGTAAGATCACAATGTTTTGCTGAATATTGTTAGTGTAGCAGATGTTCAAGCTTTCTATGATGACTACTTATGTTCATGAACATGTACATAAGCGCCTTGGTGCAAACAAATCATAATTCATTTTATTAAAAATTATATATAATATTTTTGGCAGTTTCTAATCCACCATGTCTAATGGTAAGATCCCAATGTTTTGCTGAATATTGTGAGTGTAGCACATGTTCAAGTTTTCTATGATGACTACTTATGTTCATGAACATGTACATAAGCGCCTTGGTGCAAACAAATCATAATTCATTTTATTAAAAATTATATATAATATTTTTGGCAGTTTCTAATCCACCATGTCTAATGGTAAGATCCCAATGTTTTGCTGAATATTGTGAGTGTAGCACATGCTCAAGCTTTCTATGATGACTACTTATGTTCATGAACATGTACATAAGCGCCTTGGTGCAAACAAATCATAATTCATTTTATTAAAAATTATATATAATATTTTTGGCAGTTCCTAATCCACCATGTCTAATGGTAAGATCCCAATGTTTTGCTGAATATTGTTAGTGTAGCAGATGTTCAAGCTTTCTATGATGACTACTTATGTTCATGAACATGTACATAAGCGCCTTGGTGCAAACAAATCATAATTCATTTTATTAAAAATTATATATAATATTTTTGGCAGTTTCTAATCCACCATGTCTAATGGTAAGATCCCAATGTTTTGCTGAATGTTGTTAGTGTAGGACTTGTTCTAATTTTCTATGATGACTACTTATGTTCATGAACATGTACATAAGCGCCTTGGTGCAAACAAATCATAATTCATTTTATTAAAAATTATATATAATATTTTTGGCAGTTTCTAATCCACCATGTCTAATGGTAAGATCCCAATGTTTTGCTGAATATTGTTAGTGTAGCAGATGTTCAAGCTTTCTATGATGACTACTTATGTTCATGAACATGTACATAAGCGCCTTGGTGCAAACAAATCATAATTCATTTTATTAAAAATTATATATAATATTTTTGGCAGTTTCTAATCCACCATGTCTAATGGTAAGATCCCAATGTTTTGCTGAATATTGTTAGTGTAGCAGATGTTCAAGTTTTCTATGATGACTACTTATGTTCATGAACATGTACATAAGCGCCTTGGTGCAAACAAATCATAATTCATTTTATTAAAAATTATATATAATATTTTTGGCAGTTTCTAATCCACCATGTCTAATGGTAAGATCCCAATGTTTTGCTGAATATTGTTAGTGTAGCAGATGTTCAAGCTTTCTATGATGACTACTTATGTTCATGAACATGTACATAAGCGCCTTGGTGCAAACAAATCATAATTCATTTTATTAAAAATTATATATAATAATTTTGGCAGTTTCTAATCCACCATGTCTAATGGTAAGATCCCAATGTTTTGCTGAATATTGTTAGTGTAGCAGATGTTCATGTTAGTGTAGCAGATGTTCAAGTTTTCTATGATGACTACTTATGTTCATGAACATGTACATAAGCGCCTTGGTGCAAACAAATCATAATTCATTTTATTAAAAATTATATATAATATTTTTGGCAGTTTCTAATCCACCATGTCTAATGGTAAGATCCCAATGTTTTGCTGAATATTGTGAGTGTAGCACATGTTCAAGTTTTCTATGATGACTACTTATGTTCATGAACATGTACATAAGCGCCTTGGTGCAAACAAATCATAATTCATTTTATTAAAAATTATATATAATAATTTTGGCAGTTTCTAATCCACCATGTCTAATGGTAAGATCCCAATGTTTTGCTGAATATTGTGAGTGTAGCACATGTTCAAGTTTTCTGTGATGACTACTTATGTTCATGAACATGTACATAAGCGCCTTGGTGCAAACAAATCATAATTCATTTTATTAAAAATTATATATAATATTTTTGGCAGTTTCTAATCCACCATGTCTAATGGTAAGATCCCAATGTTTTGCTGAATATTGTGAGTGTAGCACATGTTCAAGTTTTCTGTGATGACTACTTATGTTCATGAACATGTACATAAGCGCCTTGGTGCAAACAAATCATAATTCATTTTATTAAAAATTATATATAATATTTTTGGCAGTTTCTAATCCACCATGTCTAATGGTAAGATCCCAATGTTTTGCTGAATATTGTGAGTGTAGCACATGTTCAAGTTTTCTATGATGACTACTTATGTTCATGAACATGTACAGAAGCGCCTTGGTGCAAACAAATCATAATTCATTTTATTAAAAATTATATATAATATTTTTGGCAGTTTCTAATCCACCATGTCTAATGGTAAGATCCCAATGTTTTGCTGAATATTGTTAGTGTAGCAGATGTTCAAGTTTTCTATGATGACTACTTATGTTCATGAACATGTACATAAGCGCCTTGGTGCAAACAAATCATAATTCATTTTATTAAAAATTATATATAATATTTTTGGCAGTTTCTAATCCACCATGTCTAATGGTAAGATCCCAATGTTTTGCTGAATGTTGTTAGTGTAGGGCTTGTTCTAATTTTCTATGATGACTACTTATGTTCATGAACATGTACATAAGCGCCTTGGTGCAAACAAGTCATAATTCATTTTATTAAAAATTATATATAATATTTTTGGCAGTTTCTAATCCACCATGTCTAATGGTAAGATCCCAATGTTTTGCTGAATATTGTGAGTGTAGCACATGTTCAAGTTTTCTATGATGACTACTTATGTTCATGAACATGTACATAAGCGCCTTGGTGCAAACAAATCATAATTCATTTTATTAAAAATTATATATAATAATTTTGGCAGTTTCTAATCCACCATGTCTAATGGTAAGATCCCAATGTTTTGCTGAATATTGTTAGTGTAGCAGATGTTCGAGTTTTCTATGATGACTACTTATGTTCATGAACATGTACATAAGCGCCTTGGTGCACACAAATCATAATTCATTTTATTAAAAATTATATATAATATTTTTGGCAGTTTCTAATCCACCATGTCTAATGGTAAGATCCCAATGTTTTGCTGAATGTTGTTAGTGTAGGGCTTGTTCTAATTTTCTATGATGACTACTTATGTTCATGAACATGTACATAAGCGCCTTGGTGCAAACAAGTCATAATTCATTTTATTAAAAATTATATATAATATTTTTGGCAGTTTCTAATCCACCATGTCTAATGGTAAGATCCCAATGTTTTGCTGAATATTGTTAGTGTAGCAGATGTTCAAGCTTTCTATGATGACTACTTATGTTCATGAACATGTACATAAGCGCCTTGGTGCAAACAAATCATAATTCATTTTATTAAAAATTATATATAATATTTTTGGCAGTTTCTAATCCACCATGCCTAATGGTAAGATCCCAATGTTTTGCTGAATATTGTTAGTGTAGCAGATGTTCAAGCTTTCTATGATGACTACTTAAGTTCATGAACATGTACATAAGCGCCTTGGTGCAAACAAATCATAATTCATTTTATTAAAAATTATATATAATATTTTTGGCAGTTTCTAATCCACCATGTCTAATGGTAAGATCCCAATGTTTTGCTGAATATTGTGAGTGTAGCACATGTTCGAGTTTTCTATGATGACTACTTATGTTCATGAACATGTACATAAGCGCCTTGGTGCAAACAAATCATAATTCATTTTATTAAAAATTATATATAATATTTTGGGCAGTTTCTAATCCACCATGTCTAATGGTAAGATCCCAATGTTTTGCTGAATGTTGTTAGTGTAGGACTTGTTCTAATTTTCTATGATGACTATTTGTGTTCATGAACATGTACATAAGCGCCTTGGTGCAAACAATTCATAATTCATTTTATTAAAAATTATATATAATATTTTTGGCAGTTTGTAATCCACCATGTCTAATGGTAAGATCCCAATGTTTTGCTGAATATTGTGAGTGTAGCACATGTTCAAGTTTTCTATGATGACTACTTATGTTCATGAGCATGTACATAAGCGCCTTGGTGCAAACAAATCATAATTCATTTTATTAAAAATTATATATAATATTTTTGGCAGTTTCTAATCCACCATGTCTAATGGTAAGATCCCAATGTTTTGCTGAATATTGTTAGTGTAGCACATGTTCAAGCTTTCTGTGATGACTACTTATGTTCATGAACATGTACATAAGCGCCTTGGTGCAAACAAATCATAATTCATTTTATTAAAAATTATATATAATATTTTTGGCAGTTTCTAATCCACCATGTCTAATGGTAAGATCCCAATGTTTTGCTGAATATTGTGAGTGTAGCACATGTTCAAGCTTTCTATGATGACTACTTATGTTCATGAACATGTACATAAGCGCCTTGGTGCAAACAAATCATAATTCATTTTATTAAAAATTATATATAATATTTTTGGCAATTTCTAATCCACCATGTATAATGGTAAGATCCCAATGTTTTGCTGAATATTGTGAGTGTAGCACATGTTCAAGCTTTCTGTGATGACTACTTATGTTCATGAACATGTACATAAGCGCCTTGGTGCAAACAAATCATAATTCATTTTATTAAAAATTATATATAAAATTTTTGGCAGTTTCTAATCCACCATGTCTAATGGTAAGATCCCAATGTTTTGCTGAATATTGTGAGTGTAGCACATGTTCAAGTTTTCTATGATGACTACTTATGTTCATGAACATGTACATAAGCGCCTTGGTGCAAACAAATCATAATTCATTTTATTAAAAATTATATATAATATTTTTGGCAGTTTCTAATCCACCATGTCTAATGGTAAGATCCCAATGTTTTGCTGAATGTTGTTAGTGTAGGACTTGTTCTAATTTTCTATGATGACTACTTATGTTCATGAACATGTACATAAGCGCCTTGGTGCAAACAAATCATAATTCATTTTATTAAAAATTATGTATAATATTTTTGGCAGTTTCTAATCCACCATGTCTAATGGTAAGATCCCAATGTTTTGCTGAATGTTGTTAGTGTAGCAGATGTTCAAGCTTTTTGTGATGACTACTTATGTTCATGAACATGTACATAAGCGCCTTGGTGCAAACAAATCATAATTCATTTTATTAAAAATTATATATAATATTTTTGGCAGTTTCTAATCCACCATGTCTAATGGTAAGATCCCAATGTTTTGCTGAATATTGTTAGTGTAGCAGATGTTCAAGCTTTCTATGATGACTACTTATGTTCATGAACATGTTCATAAGCGCCTTGGTACAAACAAATCGTAATTCATTTTATTAAAAATTATATATAATATTTTTGGCAGTTTCTAATCCACCATGTCTAATGGTAAGATCCCAATGTTTTGCTGAATATTGTGAGTGTAGCAGATGTTCAAGTTTTCTATGATGACTACTTATGTTCATGAACATGTACATAAGCGCCTTGGTGCAAACAAATCATAATTCATTTTATTAAAAATTATATATAATATTTTTGGCAGTTTCTAATCCACCATGTCTAATGGTAAGATCACAATGTTTTGCTGAATATTGTTAGTGTAGCAGATGTTCAAGCTTTCTATGATGACTACTTAAGTTCATGAACATGTACATAAGCGCCTTGGTGCAAACAAATCATAATTCATTTTATTAAAAATTATATATAATATTTTTGGAAGTTTCTAATCCACCATGTCTAATAGTAAGATCCCAATGTTTTGCTGAATATTGTTAGTGTAGCACATGTTCAAGCTTTCTATGATGACTACTTATGTTCATGAACATGTACATAAGCGCCTTGGTTCAAACAAATCATAATTCATTTTATTAAAAATTATATATAATATTTTTGGCAGCTTTTAATCCACCATGTCTAATGGTAAGATCCCAATGTTTTGCTGAATATTGTTAGTGTAGCACATGTTCAAGCCTTTTGTGATGACTACTTATGTTCATGAACATGTACATAAGCGCCTTGGTGCAAACAAATTATAATTCATTTTATTAAAAATTATATATAATATTTTTGGCAGTTTCTAATCCACCATGTCTAATGGTAAGATCCCAATGTTTTGCTGAATATTGTGAGTGTAGCACATGTTCAAGTTTTCTATGATGATTACTTATGTTCATGAACATGTACATAAGCGCCTTGGTGCAAACAAATTATAATTCATTTTATTAAAAATTATATATAATATTTTTGGCAGCTTTTAATCCACCATGTCTAATGGTAAGATCCCAATGTTTTGCTGAATATTGTTAGTGTAGCACATGTTCAAGCCTTTTGTGATGACTACTTATGTTCATGAACATGTACATAAGCGCCTTGGTGCAAACAAATCATAATTCATTTTATTAAAAATTATATATAATATTTTTGGCAGTTTCTAATCCACCATGTCTAATGGTAAGATCCCAATGTTTTGCTGAATATTGTGAGTGTAGCACATGTTCAAGTTTTCTATGATGATTACTTATGTTCATGAACATGTACATAAGCGCCTTGGTGCAAACAAATTATAATTCATTTTATTAAAAATTATATATAATATTTTTGGCAGTTTCTAATCCACCATGTCTAATGGTAAGATCCCAATGTTTTGCTGAATGTTGTTAGTGTAGGGCTTGTTCTAATTTTCTATGATGACTACTTATGTTCATGAACATGTACATAAGCGCCTTGGTGCAAACAAATCATAATTCATTTTATTAAAAATTATATATAATATTTTTGGCAGTTTCTACACACAGAAAAATTTGTACACAAAATTGTTACACCGAGGGCTGTCCAGATTTGAAAAAGTGTTTGGTAAAATTTTAAGCAAGTGTTTGGCACACAATTTGTTAACTTTTGGTACACAACTTTTTACCATTGGGTACACAATTTTTTAACATTTGGTGGAGAAATTTTTAACATTTGTTAACATTTTGTGTATTTTTTGTTTTATTTCTTTTTAACCACGGTTAACGTTTTGAGCAAATTCTAGAAAAAAATATTTTGTAAAATTGTTCGTAAAATGTTTGTGAATTCCTATTGAGGATTTATGAAACGCTCGTAAATCATATAACCCACTAAAATGTTTCTAAAGTATTATATTTTTTCGCAAATACTGTCTGTAACACGATCAACCAATGAACATTTTTTGTTCTTTTACAAACATTTGTTCGTACATTTTTGTTTGTAAAAGAACAAAAAATGCTCATTAGTTGATCGTGTTACAGACAGTATTTGCGAAGAAATATAATACTTTAGAAACATTTTAGTGGGCTATATGATTTACGAGCATTTCGTAAATCCTCAATAGTAATTCACAAACATTTACGAACAATTTTACAAAATATTCTTTCTGTATGTAGGCTAATAGCATTTTTCAACGATAACTCAGATTTTCAATTATAGCTTCCATTGTGTGACTTATCGCTAAAAGAAACATTATTCAGTCATTACTAAAAATATTTTATTTAAATATAGCTAAAATATAACAATTTCTCTATACACATTATATATTTTTTGAAAACTATACAATAATAAGTGTTAATTATGCAAAGTGAGAAATATTTCTTGTGTTTAATTTTGTCAACATTCATATTTTACATACATATTTCTTTCTTTGTTTTTCCCTTAAGAAGTTACGTGGGTCAAGAAGACTTAAAAATGAAATATTTTCTCTAATTTTTTTCAGAATTATAAAAAAAAATGTGTAATTGAAGCTCTCAAGCATATAAAAAGTACAATATTTGAATTATATTTTCTAAAATTTTTATTTAAAGAATTTAAAAATTTAGCCATGGTAATACCTGATTTTTAGAGATTTTTTTTGGAAAAAATATACTTTTCAGTGGAAAAAATTTCTCATAATTCGTTGATCTGAAATCTAAAAATCAAATATTCCCTGTTAACCGATGAGTTAAACTAGTCCTTGAACGAAGAATTTTATGTTTGTTTGATCAGAATTTATTCTAAATTTTCCCTAAAATCAAAAAAGTTATTTTCAAAAATCCTTCGTTCGTGGACTAATTTGACTCATCAGATAACAAAAAATATTTAGTTTTTGGATTTCAGATGAACCAATTCCGAGAAATTTTGTCCACCGAAAAGTATATTTTTACTAAAAAGGTCTCCAAAAATCCCCAGAAAGCCCCAAAAGCTGAATTTTTAAATTTTTTGATTGAAAATGTTTGAAAATATAGTTCAAATGTACTTTTATATGCCTAAGAGCTTGAATTAAATAATATTAGGTGAGATTCTTAACAATCTCACCTACTATAATCCTAACAAAATTTCATGTCCTCCGATCGCGCTCAAACTTGGCCAAAATGTGTTTCGCCACTTCCTGATCACGAATATATGGGGGGCTAAGTTACGTTCCCGGCCGGCCGGCCGGCCGGCCGTCCGGCCGTCCGGCCGCTCTTTGGAGCTTAATAGCTCCTAAACTAAAAAAGATATCGACTTGCGGTTTTCGGCAAAGGTTAAATATCATATGAAAATTGCAACATGGTGCATTGACCCCCCACCCCCCACCCCTCCTTCCGCCATTTTGAAGACCCCCCTTTTTTTGTTTTCTCAATAGCTCCGGCCCTATGGCATCGAGCGGGCTCAAATTTTAGTATGTTATAGCTGGGCCTTAGAGCTTTCCATCAATACCAAACTTAAGGTCCCCCGACCCCCCTGACCCGAGCTATAAGGGTCCAAAAAAAAATTCTTAAAATGACCATAACTCCGGTTCTAATTGTCAGAATTTAAAAAATGAGGACTTTTCGGAAAGCTCTCGTGAAATGCCACTTCCTCTTCTTACATCGCAAGTTCATAAAACCACCGCTAGGGGCGCTATTATTAAAAAGAAAATTTTTAAATCTTAAAAGTTAAATAACTCAAAAATTCCTTATGCAATCGGGCTGAAATTTTAGTATGTTGTAGCCGTTGATTATACCTATCAAACAAAAAAAACCTTAAGTCGATCCATAACCCCTGACCCGAGCTATAAGGGGTCAAAGTTCGAACATTGACCGGCCTCTATCTCCGGTTCTAATTAACATATCGACATAAATTTTACCTTTTTGGTTTCGTCTCGATGAGCACTTTCAGATGGAAGTTCAAAAAGTCACCACAGGTGGCGCTGTGATAGCGTCAAAATTCATCGAAATTCAAAGACATTTTTCTCAAAAACGGCATTGTGCAAGTTAATGAAATTTTAGTATGTTGTAGTCCGGTCTAGGACGTTTCCAAAATGGTGCGTATGTGCGCTGTGGTTTCAATAGAACCGGAGATATGAGGGGTCAAAGTTCACGAAATTCAAAAAATCATATCTTCGGTTCTATGTGACCGATTTTGATGAATGAGGGCTTAAACGAAAGATCTCACCAAATGCTACAACTTTCTAGAATATTTGAACTTCGTGGGACCAACACCAGGGGCGCCACAGTCGAAAAACCAATTTCAATATCACATAACCTCAATTATCTCGACTGTCGCTAAACCGATTTTGATGATTACTTCGACAAAATTGTAGAGCACATTTGTCTCTACATTTCGTCCATACATCATTTTCCGCTCAGACTACGCTATCACTCCGATTTTGCCGTTTAAGTGTGAAAAAATTGATTTTTCCCATATTAACGCTTTGAAATCACTCAGATGCCAATTTGACTGCCTCTACTCCATCAAGACACCTAAAATAGGGTTTTAAATGGAAAGTCCCACAAAATACAACAATTCTTTGATATAGTTGAAGTTCAACAAATGACTACTTAGGGCACTCTGGATGAAAGAACGAGTTAAGAAACAAAAAACCTCGATTATCTTGGCTTCTGAGTAATCGATGAGATCATGTTCTATGGAAAAATTATAGAGAACATTCTGGTCTACATTTCACCCATATAACACTTTTCTGTCAGTTCATCCAAATCCTTGATATTTTGGTTTAAATACAAAATTTGTATAATTTCACGAATTTGATTCAAGATAACTGAATGGCGACTCACAATTTCAGCTCTAGATCGAATTTGCATGCATTTCGAGTTAGCTCACGTTAAGAATCTCACCTACATAAGCCGGTTAGGATTATCTGTCCCTTTTTATTATGTTGAAAAATATTCCAGAAAAATATTATGTTTTTTTTTTATCAAAATTATATCATTTTACTTGGATACTATAGTATTCATTTAAATATATATATTTAGATTTTTTCAGCAATTGTACTTACAATTCATCACAATTAGTGATTCATCAACTGGCACATAAAAGCGTCTTATATCTAATCGTGTTCCACCTTAAATAAGTATGGTTGGAGACAATTTTGAAGTTATTTATTAATTTCCCGACTGAAATACTATGAAATCTTTGAATACTTGCTTCAAAGATGGTCGCTTAGTTTCACGGCGACTTCCAGTTGAACGTAGAAGCGTTATTCAACAACTCATATATTTCTGGGGACCATTCTGAAACAATTATTTAGAATAAGTTAATTCTCAGTCAGTCTATTAGTAACATTAAATGGATAAGAGGAGGTAAATATGATTCAAATCAGTGAAGAAATCCGTTTTCTACCATATTACTAACTTTTTGCATAGAAAACCCATTATTAAGAGTGGTTCTACAAAAATTGGTATAGAAAGTTGTTTGGTTAATAAATAAATTCATTTAATTGGTTCAAGCAAATGTTTTTTTCTAAAAATTTCATTAACTATCGAAACATATCACATCAGATAATTCAAAATTTGGAAATAAATGACATAAAATTATTTTTATGTTTATAAAAATTATTTTTATAGCAGTAGTATAAAATTTCACAAAATTTCAAGAACGATCTGAAAATTTCAACATGTGCTTCTTTAAAATTTTTGAAAAGAATTAGGATAGAAAATTGTTTGAATTATGACTAAATTTATTAATTTTAAAATCTTAAACATATTATACAATAAAATTTAAAGAAAAAATTACGTTTGTTTTTTCCTTCAAATTAAATAATTATTTAATTTAATATTTCGAAAGTTTCAAATTTTTCTTGAAATTATCATATGCCTAATGCACTAACTGAAAACTTGGACACAATGGTGCCCAAATGGAGGCTTGGGTGCTGCTGTCTTGTAAGGTACAGCCCCCTTTCTAATCTAATCTGAATTGGAAACCTCGAATAGAGTAAATTTTAGATTTAGAAAATGTGGCGGATTACCTTTACGATGAACTTGTAGAAAAGATCTGACGATTTCATAAGAGCTGGTGGAGCCACCTCCACAGTGGACTTCCAATTTACTGCCACTTTGTGGAGCAAGGGATGGCCTTGGTTAATCTAGCAAAGGGAGCAGCTTTGAAATAAATATATTTCTTGCCAAATGCTGAGATAGTTGACGGCGTCAGTTTCATCAAACATCTCCAGCTTCCCGGAGTTATTCTCGAGCTGTAGACAAAAAAAAACATAATAAACCGCTTCTCTGAAGAATTTCACAGATGGATGGAAAACTTACCTGCTTTTTCCAGGTCTAAAAACACTTTTTTCTCACGGAAATCGACACTAAACCACGCGTTTTCACCATCATATTTGATCACCGTATTCATAACATCCGCCATGATTCGCGAGAAACTGTCAAAAGATGAGAATATTGTGCTAAATTCTCCGTACTAGTACCATGTGACTTACTTTCTCTCTCTCTTTGTGCTATGATTTGTCTCAATCTCTCTCTCGCTGAGAGAGAAAAACTGCTAGAGTACTAAATGTACACGATCTTAGCTCCTTTCGGTGAACAAATCATTGCGTACACTTTTTCGTGATCTCTTGGTGTAGCAAATAATGTGCACAAAAAGTTATTGTTTTTATGTACAGAAAATTTTGTGTACAAATTTTTCTGTGTGTAATCCACCATGTCTAATGGTAAGATCCCAATGTTTTGCTGAATATTGTTAGTGTAGCAGATGTTCAAGCTTTCTATGATGACTACTTATGTTCATGAACATGTACATAAGCGCCTTGGTGCAAACAAATCATAATTCATTTTATTAAAAATTATATATTATATTTTTGGCAGTTTCTAATCCACCATGTCTAATGGTAAGATCCCAATGTTTTGCTGAATATTGTTAGTGTAGCACATGTTCAAGCTTTCTATGATGATTACTTATGTTCATGAACATGTACATAAGCGCCTTGGTGCAAACAAATCATAATTCATTTTATTAAAAATTATATATAATATTTTTGGCAGTTTCTAATCCACCATGTCTAATGGTAAGATCACAATGTTTTGCTGAATATTGTTAGTGTAGCAGATGTTCAAGCTTTCTATGATGACTACTTATGTTCATGAACATGTACATAAGCGCCTTGGTGCAAACAAATCATAATTCATTTTATTAAAAATTATATATAATATTTTTGGCAGTTTCTAATCCACCATGTCTAATGGTAAGATCCCAATGTTTTGCTGAATATTGTGAGTGTAGCACATGTTCAAGTTTTCTATGATGACTACTTATGTTCATGAACATGTACATAAGCGCCTTGGTGCAAACAAATCATAATTCATTTTATTAAAAATTATATATAATATTTTTGGCAGTTTCTAATCCACCATGTCTAATGGTAAGATCCCAATGTTTTGCTGAATATTGTGAGTGTAGCACATGTTCAAGCTTTCTATGATGACTACTTATGTTCATGAACATGTACATAAGCGCCTTGGTGCAAACAAATCATAATTCATTTTATTAAAAATTATATATAATATTTTTGGCAGTTTCTAATCCACCATGTCTAATGGTAAGATCCCAATGTTTTGCTGAATATTGTTAGTGTAGCAGATGTTCAAGCTTTCTATGATGACTACTTATGTTCATGAACATGTACATAAGCGCCTTGGTGCAAACAAATCATAATTCATTTTATTAAAAATTATATATAATATTTTTGGCAGTTTCTAATCCACCATGTCTAATGGTAAGATCCCAATGTTTTGCTGAATGTTGTTAGTGTAGGACTTGTTCTAATTTTCTATGATGACTACTTATGTTCATGAACATGTACATAAGCGCCTTGGTGCAAACAAATCATAATTCATTTTATTAAAAATTATATATAATATTTTTGGCAGTTTCTAATCCACCATGTCTAATGGTAAGATCCCAATGTTTTGCTGAATATTTTTAGTGTAGCAGATGTTCAAGCTTTCTATGATGACTACTTATGTTCATGAACATGTACATAAGCGCCTTGGTGCAAACAAATCATAATTCATTTTATTAAAAATTATATATAATAATTTTGGCAGTTTCTAATCCACCATGTCTAATGGTAAGATCCCAATGTTTTGCTGAATATTGTTAGTGTAGCAGATGTTCAAGTTTTCTATGATGACTACTTATGTTCATGAACATGTACATAAGCGCCTTGGTGCAAACAAATCATAATTCATTTTATTAAAAATTATATATAATATTTTTGGCAGTTTCTAATCCACCATGTCTAATGGTAAGATCCCAATGTTTTGCTGAATATTGTGAGTGTAGCACATGTTCAAGTTTTCTATGATGATTACTTATGTTCATGAACATGTACATAAGCGCCTTGGTGCAAACAAATTATAATTCATTTTATTAAAAATTATATATAATATTTTTGGCAGTTTCTAATCCACCATGTCTAATGGTAAGATCCCAATGTTTTGCTGAATGTTGTTAGTGTAGGGCTTGTTCTAATTTTCTATGATGACTACTTATGTTCATGAACATGTACATAAGCGCCTTGGTGCAAACAAATCATATTTCATTTTATTAAAAATTATATATAATATTTTTGGCAGTTTCTAATCCACCATGTCTAATGGTAAGATCCCAATGTTTTGCTGAATATTGTTAGTGTAGCAGATGTTCAAGCTTTCTATGATGACTACTTATGTTCATGAACATGTACATAAGCGCCTTGGTGCAAACAAATCATAATTCATTTTATTAAAAATTATATATAATATTTTTGGCAGTTTCTAATCCACCATGTCTAATGGTAAGATCCCAATGTTTTGCTGAATATTGTTAGTGTAGCACATGTTCAAGCTTTCTATGATGATTACTTATGTTCATGAACATGTACATAAGCGCCTTGGTGCAAACAAATCATAATTCATTTTATTAAAAATTATATATAATATTTTTGGCAGTTTCTAATCCACCATGTCTAATGGTAAGATCACAATGTTTTGCTGAATATTGTTAGTGTAGCAGATGTTCAAGCTTTCTATGATGACTACTTATGTTCATGAACATGTACATAAGCGCCTTGGTGCAAACAAATCATAATTCATTTTATTAAAAATTATATATAATATTTTTGGCAGTTTCTAATCCACCATGTCTAATGGTAAGATCCCAATGTTTTGCTGAATATTGTGAGTGTAGCACATGTTCAAGTTTTCTATGATGACTACTTATGTTCATGAACATGTACATAAGCGCCTTGGTGCAAACAAATCATAATTCATTTTATTAAAAATTATATATAATATTTTTGGCAGTTTCTAATCCACCATGTCTAATGGTAAGATCCCAATGTTTTGCTGAATATTGTTAGTGTAGCAGATGTTCAAGCTTTCTATGATGACTACTTATATTCATGAACATGTACATAAGCGCCTTGGTGCAAACAAATCATAATTCATTTTATTAAAAATTATATATAATATTTTTGGCAGTTTCTAATCCACCATGTCTAATGGTAAGATCCCAATGTTTTGCTGAATGTTGTTAGTGTAGGACTTGTTCTAATTTTCTATGATGACTACTTATGTTCATGAACATGTACATAAGCGCCTTGGTGCAAACAAATCATAATTCATTTTATTAAAAATTATATATAATATTTTTGGCAGTTTCTAATCCACCATGTCTAATGGTAAGATCCCAATGTTTTGCTGAATGTTGTTAGTGTAGCAGATGTTCAAGCTTTTTGTGATGACTACTTATGTTCATGAACATGTACATAAGCGCCTTGGTGCAAACAAATCATAATTCATTTTATTAAAAATTATATATAATATTTTTGGCAGTTTCTAATCCACCATGTCTAATGGTAAGATCCCAATGTTTTGCTGAATATTGTTAGTGTAGCAGATGTTCAAGCTTTCTATGATGACTACTTATGTTCATGAACATGTTCATAAGCGCCTTGGTACAAACAAATCGTAATTCATTTTATTAAAAATTATATATAATATTTTTGGCAGTTTCTAATCCACCATGTCTAATGGTAAGATCCCAATGTTTTGCTGAATATTGTGAGTGTAGCAGATGTTCAAGTTTTCTATGATGACTACTTATGTTCATGAACATGTACATAAGCGCCTTGGTGCAAACAAATCATAATTCATTTTATTAAAAATTATATATAATATTTTTGGCAGTTTCTAATCCACCATGTCTAATGGTAAGATCACAATGTTTTGCTGAATATTGTTAGTGTAGCAGATGTTCAAGCTTTCTATGATGACTACTTAAGTTCATGAACATGTACATAAGCGCCTTGGTGCAAACAAATCATAATTCATTTTATTAAAAATTATATATAATATTTTTGGAAGTTTCTAATCCACCATGTCTAATAGTAAGATCCCAATGTTTTGCTGAATATTGTTAGTGTAGCACATGTTCAAGCTTTCTATGATGACTACTTATGTTCATGAACATGTACATAAGCGCCTTGGTTCAAACAAATCATAATTCATTTTATTAAAAATTATATATAATATTTTTGGCAGCTTTTAATCCACCATGTCTAATGGTAAGATCCCAATGTTTTGCTGAATATTGTTAGTGTAGCACATGTTCAAGCCTTTTGTGATGACTACTTATGTTCATGAACATGTACATAAGCGCCTTGGCGCAAACAAATCATAATTCATTTTATTAAAAATTATATATAATATTTTTGGCAGTTTCTAATCCACCATGTCTAATGGTAAGATCCCAATGTTTTGCTGAATATTGTGAGTGTAGCACATGTTCAAGTTTTCTATGATGATTACTTATGTTCATGAACATGTACATAAGCGCCTTGGTGCAAACAAATTATAATTCATTTTATTAAAAATTATATATAATATTTTTGGCAGTTTCTAATCCACCATGTCTAATGGTAAGATCCCAATGTTTTGCTGAATATTGTTAGTGTAGCACATGTTCAAGCCTTTTGTGATGACTACTTATGTTCATGAACATGTACATAAGCGCCTTGGTGCAAACAAATCATAATTCATTTTATTAAAAATTATATATAATATTTTTGGCAGTTTCTAATCCACCATGTCTAATGGTAAGATCCCAATGTTTTGCTGAATATTGTGAGTGTAGCACATGTTCAAGTTTTCTATGATGATTACTTATGTTCATGAACATGTACATAAGCGCCTTGGTGCAAACAAATTATAATTCATTTTATTAAAAATTATATATAATATTTTTGGCAGTTTCTAATCCACCATGTCTAATGGTAAGATCCCAATGTTTTGCTGAATGTTGTTAGTGTAGGGCTTGTTCTAATTTTCTATGATGACTACTTATGTTCATGAACATGTACATAAGCGCCTTGGTGCAAACAAATCATAATTCATTTTATTAAAAATTATATATAATATTTTTGGCAGTTTCTAATCCACCATGTCTAATGGTAAGATCCCAATGTTTTGCTGAATATTGTTAGTGTAGCAGATGTTCAAGCTTTCTATGATGACTACTTATGTTCATGAACATGTACATAAGCGCCTTGGTGCAAACAAATCATAATTCATTTTATTAAAAATTATATATTATATTTTTGGCAGTTTCTAATCCACCATGTCTAATGGTAAGATCCCAATGTTTTGCTGAATATTGTTAGTGTAGCACATGTTCAAGCTTTCTATGATGATTACTTATGTTCATGAACATGTACATAAGCGCCTTGGTGCAAACAAATCATAATTCATTTTATTAAAAATTATATATAATATTTTTGGCAGTTTCTAATCCACCATGTCTAATGGTAAGATCACAATGTTTTGCTGAATATTGTTAGTGTAGCAGATGTTCAAGCTTTCTATGATGACTACTTATGTTCATGAACATGTACATAAGCGCCTTGGTGCAAACAAATCATAATTCATTTTATTAAAAATTATATATAATATTTTTGGCAGTTTCTAATCCACCATGTCTAATGGTAAGATCCCAATGTTTTGCTGAATATTGTGAGTGTAGCACATGTTCAAGTTTTCTATGATGACTACTTATGTTCATGAACATGTACATAAGCGCCTTGGTGCAAACAAATCATAATTCATTTTATTAAAAATTATATATAATATTTTTGGCAGTTTCTAATCCACCATGTCTAATGGTAAGATCCCAATGTTTTGCTGAATATTGTGAGTGTAGCACATGTTCAAGCTTTCTATGATGACTACTTATGTTCATGAACATGTACATAAGCGCCTTGGTGCAAACAAATCATAATTCATTTTATTAAAAATTATATATAATATTTTTGGCAGTTTCTAATCCACCATGTCTAATGGTAAGATCCCAATGTTTTGCTGAATATTGTTAGTGTAGCAGATGTTCAAGCTTTTTGTGATGACTACTTATGTTCATGAACATGTACATAAGCGCCTTGGTGCAAACAAATCATAATTCATTTTATTAAAAATTATATATAATATTTTTGGCAGTTTCTAATCCACCATGTCTAATGGTAAGATCCCAATGTTTTGCTGAATGTTGTTAGTGTAGGACTTGTTCTAATTTTCTATGATGACTACTTATGTTCATGAACATGTACATAAGCGCCTTGGTGCAAACAAATCATAATTCATTTTATTAAAAATTATATATAATATTTTTGGCAGTTTCTAATCCACCATGTCTAATGGTAAGATCCCAATGTTTTGCTGAATATTGTTAGTGTAGCAGATGTTCAAGCTTTCTATGATGACTACTTATGTTCATGAACATGTACATAAGCGCCTTGGTGCAAACAAATCATAATTCATTTTATTAAAAATTATATATAATAATTTTGGCAGTTTCTAATCCACCATGTCTAATGGTAAGATCCCAATGTTTTGCTGAATATTGTTAGTGTAGCAGATGTTCAAGTTTTCTATGATGACTACTTATGTTCATGAACATGTACATAAGCGCCTTGGTGCAAACAAATCATAATTCATTTTATTAAAAATTATATATAATATTTTTGGCAGTTTCTAATCCACCATGTCTAATGGTAAGATCCCAATGTTTTGCTGAATATTGTGAGTGTAGCACATGTTCAAGTTTTCTATGATGATTACTTATGTTCATGAACATGTACATAAGCGCCTTGGTGCAAACAAATTATAATTCATTTTATTAAAAATTATATATAATATTTTTGGCAGTTTCTAATCCACCATGTCTAATGGTAAGATCCCAATGTTTTGCTGAATGTTGTTAGTGTAGGGCTTGTTCTAATTTTCTATGATGACTACTTATGTTCATGAACATGTACATAAGCGCCTTGGTGCAAACAAGTCATATTTCATTTTATTAAAAATTATATATAATATTTTTGGCAGTTTCTAATCCACCATGTCTAATGGTAAGATCCCAATGTTTTGCTGAATATTGTTAGTGTAGCAGATGTTCATAGCTTTCTATGATGACTACTTATGTTCATGAACATGTACATAAGCGCCTTGGTGCAAACAAATCATAATTCATTTTATTAAAAATTATATATAATATTTTTGGCAGTTTCTAATCCACCATGTCTAATGGTAAGATCCCAATGTTTTGCTGAATATTGTTAGTGTAGCACATGTTCAAGCTTTCTATGATGATTACTTATGTTCATGAACATGTACATAAGCGCCTTGGTGCAAACAAATCATAATTCATTTTATTAAAAATTATATATAATATTTTTGGCAGTTTCTAATCCACCATGTCTAATGGTAAGATCACAATGTTTTGCTGAATATTGTTAGTGTAGCAGATGTTCAAGCTTTCTATGATGACTACTTATGTTCATGAACATGTACATAAGCGCCTTGGTGCAAACAAATCATAATTCATTTTATTAAAAATTATATATAATATTTTTGGCAGTTTCTAATCCACCATGTCTAATGGTAAGATCCCAATGTTTTGCTGAATATTGTGAGTGTAGCACATGTTCAAGTTTTCTATGATGACTACTTATGTTCATGAACATGTACATAAGCGCCTTGGTGCAAACAAATCATAATTCATTTTATTAAAAATTATATATAATATTTTTGGCAGTTTCTAATCCACCATGTCTAATGGTAAGATCCCAATGTTTTGCTGAATATTGTTAGTGTAGCAGATGTTCAAGCTTTCTATGATGACTACTTATATTCATGAACATGTACATAAGCGCCTTGGTGCAAACAAATCATAATTCATTTTATTAAAAATTATATATAATATTTTTGGCAGTTTCTAATCCACCATGTCTAATGGTAAGATCCCAATGTTTTGCTGAATATTGTTAGTGTAGCAGATGTTCAAGCTTTCTATGATGACTACTTATGTTCATGAACATGTACATAAGCGCCTTGGTGCAAACAAATCATAATTCATTTTATTAAAAATTATATATAATATTTTTGGCAGTTTCTAATCCACCATGTCTAATGGTAAGATCCCAATGTTTTGCTGAATATTGTGAGTGTAGCACATGTTCAAGTTTTCTATGATGACTACTTATGTTCATGAACATGTACATAAGCGCCTTGGTGCAAACAAATCATAATTCATTTTATTAAAAATTATATATAATATTTTTGTCAGTTTCTAATCCACCATGCCTAATGGTAAGATCCCAATGTTTTGCTGAATATTGTTAGTGTAGCAGATGTTCAAGCTTTCTATGATGACTACTTATGTTCATGAACATGTACATAAGCGCCTTGGTGCAAACAAATCATAATTCATTTTATTAAAAATTATATATAATATTTTTGGCAGTTTCTAATCCACCATGTCTAATGGTAAGATCCCAATGTTTTGCTGAATGTTGTTAGTGTAGGACTTGTTCTAATTTTCTATGATGACTACTTGTGTTCATGAACATGTACATAAGCGCCTTGGTGCAAACAATTCATAATTCATTTTATTAAAAATTATATATAATATTTTTGGCAGTTTGTAATCCACCATGTCTAATGGTAAGATCCCAATGTTTTGCTGAATATTGTGAGTGTAGCACATGTTCAAGTTTTCTATGATGACTACTTATGTTCATGAACATGTACATAAGCGCCTTGGTGCAAACAAATCATAATTCATTTTATTAAAAATTATATATAATATTTTTGGCAGTTTCTAATCCACCATGTCTAATGGTAAGATCCCAATGTTTTGCTGAATATTGTGAGTGTAGCACATGTTCAAGCTTTCTGTGATGACTACTTATGTTCATGAACATGTACATAAGCGCCTTGGTGCAAACAAATCATAAATATTGTGAGTGTAGCACATGTTCAAGCTTTCTATGATGACTACTTATGTTCATGAACATGTACATAAGCGCCTTGGTGCAAACAAATCATAATTCATTTTATTAAAAATTATATATAATATTTTTGGCAGTTTCTAATCCACTGCATTCATTTTATTAAAAATTATATATAATATTTTTGGCAGTTTCTAATCCACCATGTCTAATGGTAAGATCCCAATGTTTTGCATGTTCAAGCTTTCTATGATGACTACTTATGTTCATGAACATGTACATAAGCGCCTTGGTGCAAACAAATCATAATTCATTTTATTAAAAATTATATATAATATTTTTGGCAGTTTCTAATCCACCATGTCTAATGGTAAGATCCCAATGTTTTGCTGAATATTGTTAGTGTAGCAGATGTTCAAGCTTTCTATGATGACTACTTATGTTCATGAACATGTACATAAGCGCCTTGGTGCAAACAAATCATAATTCATTTTATTAAAAATTATATATAATATTTTTGGCAGTTTCTAATCCACCATGTCTAATGGTAAGATCCCAATGTTTTGCTGAATGTTGTTAGTGTAGGACTTGTTCTAATTTTCTATGATGACTACTTATGTTCATGAACATGTACATAAGCGCCTTGGTGCAAACAAATCATAATTCATTTTATTAAAAATTATATATAATATTTTTGGCAGTTTCTAATCCACCATGTCTAATGGTAAGATCCCAATGTTTTGCTGAATATTGTTAGTGTAGCAGATGTTCAAGCTTTCTATGATGACTACTTATGTTCATGAACATGTACATAAGCGCCTTGGTGCAAACAAATCATAATTCATTTTATTAAAAATTATATATAATAATTTTGGCAGTTTCTAATCCACCATGTCTAATGGTAAGATCCCAATGTTTTGCTGAATATTGTTAGTGTAGCAGATGTTCAAGTTTTCTATGATGACTACTTATGTTCATGAACATGTACATAAGCGCCTTGGTGCAAACAAATCATAATTCATTTTATTAAAAATTATATATAATATTTTTGGCAGTTTCTAATCCACCATGTCTAATGGTAAGATCCCAATGTTTTGCTGAATATTGTGAGTGTAGCACATGTTCAAGTCAAGCTTTCTATGATGATTACTTATGTTCATGAACATGTACATAAGCGCCTTGGTGCAAACAAATTATAATTCATTTTATTAAAAATTATATATAATATTTTTGGCAGTTTCTAATCCACCATGTCTAATGGTAAGATCCCAATGTTTTGCTGAATGTTGTTAGTGTAGGGCTTGTTCTAATTTTCTATGATGACTACTTATGTTCATGAACATGTACATAAGCGCCTTGGTGCAAACAAGTCATATTTCATTTTATTAAAAATTATATATAATATTTTTGGCAGTTTCTAATCCACCATGTCTAATGGTAAGATCCCAATGTTTTGCTGAATATTGTTAGTGTAGCAGATGTTCAAGCTTTCTATGATGACTACTTATGTTCATGAACATGTACATAAGCGCCTTGGTGCAAACAAATCATAATTCATTTTATTAAAAATTATATATAATATTTTTGGCAGTTTCTAATCCACCATGTCTAATGGTAAGATCCCAATGTTTTGCTGAATATTGTTAGTGTAGCACATGTTCAAGCTTTCTATGATGATTACTTATGTTCATGAACATGTACATAAGCGCCTTGGTGCAAACAAATCATAATTCATTTTATTAAAAATTATATATAATATTTTTGGCAGTTTCTAATCCACCATGTCTAATGGTAAGATCACAATGTTTTGCTGAATATTGTTAGTGTAGCAGATGTTCAAGCTTTCTATGATGACTACTTATGTTCATGAACATGTACATAAGCGCCTTGGTGCAAACAAATCATAATTCATTTTATTAAAAATTATATATAATATTTTTGGCAGTTTCTAATCCACCATGTCTAATGGTAAGATCCCAATGTTTTGCTGAATATTGTGGCAGTTTCTAATCCACCAGTGTAGCACTGAATATGTTCAAGTTTTCTATGATGACTACTTATGTTCATGAACATGTACATAAGCGCCTTGGTGCAAATCATAATTCATAAGTTTCTAATCCACCATTCTAATGGTAAGATCCCAATGTTTTGCTGAATAAGTGTATGTTCAATATGATGATACTTATTTCATGAACATGTACATAAGCAAACAAATCATAATTCATTTTATTAAAAATTATATATAATATGGCAGTTTCTAACCATGTCTAATGGTAAGATCCCAATGTTTTGCTGAATATTGTTAGTGTAGCAGATGTTCAAGCTTTCTATGATGACTACTTATATTCATGAACATGTACATAAGCGCCTTGGTGCAAACAAATCATAATTCATTTTATTAAAAATTATATATAATATTTTTGGCAGTTTCTAATCCACCATGTCTAATGGTAAGATCCCAATGTTTTTCTGAATATTGTTAGTGTAGCAGATGTTCAAGCTTTCTATGATGACTACTTATGTTCATGAACATGTACATAAGCGCCTTGGTGCAAACAAATCATAATTCATTTTATTAAAAATTATATATAATATTTTTGGCAGTTTCTAATCCACCATGTCTAATGGTAAGATCCCAATGTTTTGCTGAATATTGTGAGTGTAGCACATGTTCAAGTTTTCTATGATGACTACTTATGTTCATGAACATGTACATAAGCGCCTTGGTGCAAACAAATCATAATTCATTTTATTAAAAATTATATATAATATTTTTGTCAGTTTCTAATCCACCATGCCTAATGGTAAGATCCCAATGTTTTGCTGAATATTGTTAGTGTAGCAGATGTTCAAGCTTTCTATGATGACTACTTATGTTCATGAACATGTACATAAGCGCCTTGGTGCAAACAAATCATAATTCATTTTATTAAAAATTATATATAATATTTTTGGCAGTTTCTAATCCACCATGTCTAATGGTAAGATCCCAATGTTTTGCTGAATGTTGTTAGTGTAGGACTTGTTCTAATTTTCTATGATGACTACTTGTGTTCATGAACATGTACATAAGCGCCTTGGTGCAAACAAATCATAATTCATTTTATTAAAAATTATATATAATATTTTTGGCAGTTTGTAATCCACCATGTCTAATGGTAAGATCCCAATGTTTTGCTGAATATTGTGAGTGTAGCACATGTTCAAGTTTTCTATGATGACTACTTATGTTCATGAACATGTACATAAGCGCCTTGGTGCAAATCATTTTATTAAAAATTATATTTTATATTATATATAATATTTTTGGCAGTTTCTAATCCACCATGTCTAATGGTAAGATCCCAATGTTTTGCTGAATATTGTTAGTGTAGCACATGTTCAAGCTTTCTGTGATGACTACTTATGTTCATGAACATGTACATAAGCGCCTTGGTGCAAACAAATCATAATTCATTTTATTAAAAATTATATATAATATTTTTGGCAGTTTCTAATCCACCATGTCTAACGGTATGATCCCAATGTTTTGCTGAATATTTTTAGTGTAGCAGATGCTCAAGCTTTCTATGATGATTACTTATGTTCATGAACATGTACATAAGCGCCTTGGTGCAAACAAATCATAATTCATTTTATTAAAAATTATATATAATATTTTTGGCAGTTTCTAATCCACCATGTCTAATGGTAAGATCCCAATGTTTTGCTGAATATTGTGAGTGTAGCACATGTTCAAGTTTTCTATGATGACTACTTATGTTCATGAACATGTACATAAGCGCCTTGGTGCAAACAAATCATAATTCATTTTATTAAAAATTATATATAATATTTTTGGCAGTTTCTAATCCACCATGTCTAATGGTAAGATCCCAATGTTTTGCTGAATATTGTGAGTGTAGCACATGTTCAAGTTTTCTATGATGACTACTTATGTTCATGAACATGTACATAAGCGCCTTGGTGCAAACAAATCATAATTCATTTTATTAAAAATTATATATAATATTTTTGGCAGTTTGTAATCCACCATGTCTAACGGTATGATCCCAATGTTTTGCTGAATATTTTTAGTGTAGCAGATGCTCAAGCTTTCTATGATGATTACTTATGTTCATGAACATGTACATAAGCGCCTTGGTGCAAACAAATCATAATTCATTTTATTAAAAATTATATATAATATTTTTGGCAGTTTCTAATCCACCATGTATAATGGTAAGATCCCAATGTTTTGCTGAATATTGTGAGTGTAGCACATGTTCAAGTTTTCTATGATGACTACTTATGTTCATGAACATGTACATAAGCGCCTTGGTGCAAACAAATCATAATTCATTTTATTAAAAATTATATATAATATTTTTGGCAGTTTCTAATCCACCATGTCTAATGGTAAGATCCCAATGTTTTGCTGAATATTGTGAGTGTAGCACATGTTCAAGTTTTCTATGATGACTACTTATGTTCATGAACATGTACATAAGCGCCATGGTGCAAACAAATCATAATTTATTTTATTAAAAATTATATATAATATTTTTGGCAGTTTCTAATCCACCATGTCTAATGGTAAGATCCCAATGTTTTGTTGAATGTTGTTAGTGTAGGACTTGTTCTAATTTTCTATTATGACTACTTATGTTCATGAACATGTACATAAGCGCCTTGGTGCAAACAAATCATAATTCATTTTATTAAAAATTATATATAATATTTTTGGCAGTTTCTAATCCACCATGTATAATGGTAAGATCCCAATGTTTTGCTGAATATTGTGAGTGTAGCACATGTTCAAGTTTTCTATGATGACTACTTATGTTCATGAACATGTACATAAGCGCCTTGGTGCAAACAAATCATAATTCATTTTATTAAAAATTATATATAATATTTTTGGCAGTTTCTAATCCACCATGTCTAATGGTAAGATCCCAATGTTTTGCTGAATATTGTGAGTGTAGCACATGTTCAAGTTTTCTATGATGACTACTTATGTTCATGAACATGTACATAAGCGCCATGGTGCAAACAAATCATAATTTATTTTATTAAAAATTATATATAATATTTTTGGCAGTTTCTAATCCACCATGTCTAATGGTAAGATCCCAATGTTTTGTTGAATGTTGTTAGTGTAGCAGATGTTCAAGCTTTCTATGATGATTACTTATGTTCATGAATATGTACATAAGCGCCTTGGTTCAAACAAATCATAATTCATTTTATTAAAATTTATATATAATATTTTTGGCAGTTTCTAATCCACCATGTCTAATGGTAAGATCCCAATGTTTTGCTGAATATTGTTAGTGTAGCACATGTTCAAGCCTTTTGTGATGACTACTTATGTTCATGAACATGTACGTAAGCGCCTTGGTGCAAACAAATCATAATTCATTTTATTAAAAATTATATATAATATTTTTGGCAGTTTCTAATCCACCATGTATAATGGTAAGATCCCAATGTTTTGCTGAATATTGTGAGTGTAGCACATGTTCAAGTTTTCTATGATGACTACTTATGTTCATGAACATGTACATAAGCGCCTTGGTGCAAACAAATCATAATTCATTTTATTAAAAATTATATATAATATTTTTGGCAGTTTCTAATCCACCATGTCTAATGGTAAGATCCCAATGTTTTGCTGAATATTGTGAGTGTAGCACATGTTCAAGTTTTCTATGATGACTACTTATGTTCATGAACATGTACATAAGCGCCATGGTGCAAACAAATCATAATTTATTTTATTAAAAATTATATATAATATTTTTGGCAGTTTCTAATCCACCATGTCTAATGGTAAGATCCCAATGTTTTGCTGAATGTTGTTAGTGTAGGACTTGTTCTAATTTTCTATGATGACTACTTATGTTCATGAACATGTACATAAGCGCCTTGGTGCAAACAAATCATAATTCATTTTATTAAAAATTATATATAATATTTTTGGCAGTTTGTAATCCACCATGTCTAATGGTATGATCCCAATGTTTTGCTGAATATTGTTAGTGTAGCAGATGTTCAAGCTTTCTATGATGATTACTTATGTTCATGAATATGTACATAAGCGCCTTGGTGCAAACAAATCATAATTCATTTTATTAAAAATTATATATAATATTTTTGGCAGTTTCTAATCCACCATGTCTAATGGTAAGATCACAATGTTTTGCTGAATATTGTTAGTGTAGCAGATGTTCAAGCTTTCTATGATGACTACTTATGTTCATGAACATGTACATAAGCGCCTTGGTGCAAACAAATCATAATTCATTTTATTAAAAATTATATATAATATTTTTGGCAGTTTCTAATCCACCATGTCTAATGGTAAGATCCCAATGTTTTGCTGAATATTGTGAGTGTAGCACATATTCAAGTTTTCTATGATGACTACTTATGTTCATGAACATGTACATAAGCGCCTTGGTGCAAACAAATCATAATTCATTTTATTAAAAATTATATATAATATTTTTGGCAGTTTCTAATCCACCATGTCTAATGGTAAGATCCCAATGTTTTGCTGAATATTGTGAGTGTAGCACATGTTCAAGTTTTCTATGATGACTACTTATGTTCATGAACATGTACATAAGCGCCTTGGTGCAAACAAATCATAATTCATTTTATTAAAAATTATATATTATATTTTTGGCAGTTTCTAATCCACCATGTCTAATGGTAAGATCCCAATGTTTTGCTGAATATTGTTAGTGTAGCACATGTTCAAGCTTTCTATGATGACTACTTATGTTCATGAACATGTACATAAGCGCCTTGGTGCAAACAAATCATAATTCATTTTATTAAAAATTATATATAATATTTTTGGCAGTTTCTAATCCACCATGTCTAATGGTAAGATCACAATGTTTTGCTGAATATTGTTAGTGTAGCAGATGTTCAAGCTTTCTATGATGACTACTTAAGTTCATGAACATGTACATAAGCGCCTTGGTGCAAACAAATCATAATTCATTTTATTAAAAATTATATATAATATTTTTGGCAGTTTCTAATCCACCATGTCTAATGGTAAGATCCCAATGTTTTGCTGAATATTGTGAGTGTAGCACATGTTCAAGTTTTCTATGATGACTTCTTATGTTCATGAACATGTACATAAGCGCCTTGGTGCAAACAAATCATAATTCATTTTATTAAAAATTATATATAATATTTTTGGCAGTTTCTAATCCACCATGTCTAATGGTAAGATCCCAATGTTTTGCTGAATATTGTGAGTGTAGCACATGTTCAAGCTTTCTATGATGACTACTTATGTTCATGAACATGTACATAAGCGCCTTGGTGCAAACAAATCATAATTCATTTTATTAAAAATTATATATAATATTTTTGGCAGTTTCTAATCCACCATGTCTAATGGTAAGATCCCAATGTTTTGCTGAATATTGTTAGTGTAGCAGATGTTCAAGCTTTCTATGATGACTACTTATGTTCATGAACATGTACATAAGCGCCTTGGTGCAAACAAATCATAATTCATTTTATTAAAAATTATATATAATATTTTTGGCAGTTTCTAATCCACCATGTCTAATGGTAAGATCCCAATGTTTTGCTGAATGTTGTTAGTGTAGGACTTGTTCTAATTTTCTATGATGACTACTTATGTTCATGAACATGTACATAAGCGCCTTGGTGCAAACAAATCATAATTCATTTTATTAAAAATTATATATAATATTTTTGGCAGTTTCTAATCCACCATGTCTAATGGTAAGATCCCAATGTTTTGCTGAATATTGTTAGTGTAGCAGATGTTCAAGCTTTCTATGATGACTACTTATGTTCATGAACATGTACATAAGCGCCTTGGTGCAAACAAATCATAATTCATTTTATTAAAAATTATATATAATAATTTTGGCAGTTTCTAATCCACCATGTCTAATGGTAAGATCCCAATGTTTTGCTGAATATTGTTAGTGTAGCAGATGTTCAAGTTTTCTATGATGACTACTTATGTTCATGAACATGTACATAAGCGCCTTGGTGCAAACAAATCATAATTCATTTTATTAAAAATTATATATAATATTTTTGGCAGTTTCTAATCCACCATGTCTAATGGTAAGATCCCAATGTTTTGCTGAATATTGTTAGTGTAGCAGATGTTCAAGCTTTCTATGATGACTACTTATGTTCATGAACATGTACATAAGCGCCTTGGTGCAAACAAATCATAATTCATTTTATTAAAAATTATATATAATAATTTTGGCAGTTTCTAATCCACCATGTCTAATGGTAAGATCCCAATGTTTTGCTGAATATTGTTAGTGTAGCAGATGTTCAAGTTTTCTATGATGACTACTTATGTTCATGAACATGTACATAAGCGCCTTGGTGCAAACAAATCATAATTCATTTTATTAAAAATTATATATAATATTTTTGGCAGTTTCTAATCCACCATGTCTAATGGTAAGATCCCAATGTTTTGCTGAATATTGTGAGTGTAGCACATGTTCAAGTTTTCTATGATGACTACTTA
Organism: Phlebotomus papatasi; assembly: GCF_024763615.1. Classification (NCBI taxonomy): domain Eukaryota; kingdom Metazoa; phylum Arthropoda; class Insecta; order Diptera; family Psychodidae; genus Phlebotomus; species Phlebotomus papatasi. The sequence continues at coordinate 65,398 of NW_026604437.1, forward strand.
TGTTCATGAACATGTACATAAGCGCCTTGGTGCAAACAAATCATAATTCATTTTATTAAAAATTATATATAATAATTTTGGCAGTTTCTAATCCACCATGTCTAATGGTAAGATCCCAATGTTTTGCTGAATATTGTGAGTGTAGCACATGTTCAAGTTTTCTGTGATGACTACTTATGTTCATGAACATGTACATAAGCGCCTTGGTGCAAACAAATCATAATTCATTTTATTAAAAATTATATATAATATTTTTGGCAGTTTCTAATCCACCATGTCTAATGGTAAGATCCCAATGTTTTGCTGAATATTGTGAGTGTAGCACATGTTCAAGTTTTCTGTGATGACTACTTATGTTCATGAACATGTACATAAGCGCCTTGGTGCAAACAAATCATAATTCATTTTATTAAAAATTATATATAATATTTTTGGCAGTTTCTAATCCACCATGTCTAATGGTAAGATCCCAATGTTTTGCTGAATATTGTGAGTGTAGCACATGTTCAAGTTTTCTATGATGACTACTTATGTTCATGAACATGTACAGAAGCGCCTTGGTGCAAACAAATCATAATTCATTTTATTAAAAATTATATATAATATTTTTGGCAGTTTCTAATCCACCATGTCTAATGGTAAGATCCCAATGTTTTGCTGAATATTGTTAGTGTAGCAGATGTTCAAGTTTTCTATGATGACTACTTATGTTCATGAACATGTACATAAGCGCCTTGGTGCAAACAAATCATAATTCATTTTATTAAAAATTATATATAATATTTTTGGCAGTTTCTAATCCACCATGTCTAATGGTAAGATCCCAATGTTTTGCTGAATATTGTGAGTGTAGCACATGTTCAAGTTTTCTATGATGACTACTTATGTTCATGAACATGTACATAAGCGCCTTGGTGCAAACAAATCATAATTCATTTTATTAAAAATTGTATATAATAATTTTGGCAGTTTCTAATCCACCATGTCTAATGGTAAGATCCCAATGTATTGCTGAATATTGTTAGTGTAGCAGATGTTCAAGTTTTCTATGATGACTACTTATGTTCATGAACATGTACATAAGCGCCTTGGTGCACACAAATCATAATTCATTTTATTAAAAATTATATATAATATTTTTGGCAGTTTCTAATCCACCATGTCTAATGGTAAGATCCCAATGTTTTGCTGAATGTTGTTAGTGTAGGGCTTGTTCTAATTTTCTATGATGACTACTTATGTTCATGAACATGTACATAAGCGCCTTGGTGCAAACAAGTCATAATTCATTTTATTAAAAATTATATATAATATTTTTGGCAGTTTCTAATCCACCATGTCTAATGGTAAGATCCCAATGTTTTGCTGAATATTGTGAGTGTAGCACATGTTCAAGTTTTCTATGATGACTACTTATGTTCATGAACATGTACATAAGCGCCTTGGTGCAAACAAATCATAATTCATTTTATTAAAAATTATATATAATATTTTTGGCAGTTTCTAATCCACCATGCCTAATGGTAAGATCCCAATGTTTTGCTGAATATTGTTAGTGTAGCAGATGTTCAAGCTTTCTATGATGACTACTTATGTTCATGAACATGTACATAAGCGCCTTGGTGCAAACAAATCATAATTCATTTTATTAAAAATTATATATAATATTTTGGGCAGTTTCTAATCCACCATGTCTAATGGTAAGATCCCAATGTTTTGCTGAATGTTGTTAGTGTAGGACTTGTTCTAATTTTCTATGATGACTATTTGTGTTCATGAACATGTACATAAGCGCCTTGGTGCAAACAATTCATAATTCATTTTATTAAAAATTATATATAATATTTTTGGCAGTTTGTAATCCACCATGTCTAATGGTAAGATCCCAATGTTTTGCTGAATATTGTGAGTGTAGCACATGTTCAAGTTTTCTATGATGACTACTTATGTTCATGAGCATGTACATAAGCGCCTTGGTGCAAACAAATCATAATTCATTTTATTAAAAATTATATATAATATTTTTGGCAGTTTCTAATCCACCATGTCTAATGGTAAGATCCCAATGTTTTGCTGAATATTGTTAGTGTAGCACATGTTCAAGCTTTCTGTGATGACTACTTATGTTCATGAACATGTACATAAGCGCCTTGGTGCAAACAAATCATAATTCATTTTATTAAAAATTATATATAATATTTTTGGCAGTTTCTAATCCACCATGTCTAATGGTAAGATCCCAATGTTTTACTGAATATTGTGAGTGTAGCACATGTTCAAGCTTTCTATGATGACTACTTATGTTCATGAACATGTACATAAGCGCCTTGGTGCAAACAAATCATAATTCATTTTATTAAAAATTATATATAATATTTTTGGCAATTTCTAATCCACCATGTCTAATGGTAAGATCCCAATGTTTTGCTGAATATTGTTAGTGTAGCAGATGTTCAAGCTTTCTATGATGACTACTTATGTTCATGAACATGTACATAAGCGCCTTGGTGCAAACAAATCATAATTCATTTTATTAAAAATTATATATAATATTTTGGGCAGTTTCTAATCCACCATGTCTAATGGTAAGATCCCAATGTTTTGCTGAATGTTGTTAGTGTAGGACTTGTTCTAATTTTCTATGATGACTATTTGTGTTCATGAACATGTACATAAGCGCCTTGGTGCAAACAATTCATAATTCATTTTATTAAAAATTATATATAATATTTTTGGCAGTTTGTAATCCACCATGTCTAATGGTAAGATCCCAATGTTTTGCTGAATATTGTGAGTGTAGCACATGTTCAAGTTTTCTATGATGACTACTTATGTTCATGAGCATGTACATAAGCGCCTTGGTGCAAACAAATCATAATTCATTTTATTAAAAATTATATATAATATTTTTGGCAGTTTCTAATCCACCATGTCTAATGGTAAGATCCCAATGTTTTGCTGAATATTGTGAGTGTAGCACATGTTCAAGCTTTCTGTGATGACTACTTATGTTCATGAACATGTACATAAGCGCCTTGGTGCAAACAAATCATAATTCATTTTATTAAAATTTATATATAATATTTTTGGCAGTTTCTAATCCACCATGTCTAATGGTAAGATCCCAATGTTTTGCTGAATATTGTGAGTGTAGCACTTGTTCAAGTTTTCTATGATGACTACTTATGTTCATGAACATGTACATAAGCGCCTTGGTGCAAACAAATCATAATTCATTTTATTAAAAATTATATATAATATTTTTGGCAGTTTCTAATCCACCATGTCTAATGGTAAGATCCCAATGTTTTGCTGAATGTTGTTAGTGTAGGACTTGTTCTAATTTTCTATGATGACTACTTATGTTCATGAACATGTACATAAGCGCCTTGGTGCAAACAAATCATAATTCATTTTATTAAAAATTATATATAATATTTTTGGCAGTTTCTAATCCACCATGTCTAATGGTAAGATCCCAATGTTTTGCTGAATGTTGTTAGTGTAGCAGATGTTCAAGCTTTTTGTGATGACTACTTATGTTCATGAACATGTACATAAGCGCCTTGGTGCAAACAAATCATAATTCATTTTATTAAAAATTATATATAATATTTTTGGCAGTTTCTAATCCACCATGTCTAATGGTAAGATCCCAATGTTTTGCTGAATATTGTTAGTGTAGCAGATGTTCAAGCTTTCTATGATGACTACTTATGTTCATGAACATGTTCATAAGCGCCTTGGTACAAACAAATCGTAATTCATTTTATTAAAAATTATATATAATATTTTTGGCAGTTTCTAATCCACCATGTCTAATGGTAAGATCCCAATGTTTTGCTGAATATTGTTAGTGTAGCAGATGTTCAAGTTTTCTATGATGACTACTTATGTTCATGAACATGTACATAAGCGCCTTGGTGCAAACAAATCATAATTCATTTTATTAAAAATTATATATAATATTTTTGGCAGTTTCTAATCCACCATGTCTAATGGTAAGATCCCAATGTTTTGCTGAATGTTGTTAGTGTAGGACTTGTTCTAATTTTCTATGATGACTACTTATGTTCATGAACATGTACATAAGCGCCTTGGTGCAAACAAATCATAATTCATTTTATTAAAAATTATATATAATATTTTTGGCAGTTTCTAATCCACCATGTCTAATGGTAAGATCCCAATGTTTTGCTGAATATTGTTAGTGTAGCACATGTTCAAGCTTTTTGTGATGACTACTTATGTTCATGAACATGTACATAAGCGCCTTGGTGCAAACAAATCATAATTCATTTTATTAAAAATTATATATAATATTTTTGGCAGTTTCTAATCCACCATGTCTAATGGTAAGATCCCAATGTTTTGCTGAATATTGTGAGTGTAGCACATGTTCAAGTTTTCTGTGATGACTACTTATGTTCATGAACATGTACATAAGCGCCTTGGTGCAAACAAATCATAATTCATTTTATTAAAAATTATATATAATAATTTTGGCAGTTTCTAATCCACCATGTCTAATGGTAAGATCCCAATGTTTTGCTGAATATTGTGAGTGTAGCACATGTTCAAGTTTTCTGTGATGACTACTTATGTTCATGAACATGTACATAAGCGCCTTGGTGCAAACAAATCATAATTCATTTTATTAAAAATTATATATAATATTTTTGGCAGTTTCTAATCCACCATGTCTAATGGTAAGATCCCAATGTTTTGCTGAATGTTGTTAGTGTAGGGCTTGTTCTAATTTTCTATGATGACTACTTATGTTCATGAACATGTACATAAGCGCCTTGGTGCAAACAAGTCATAATTCATTTTATTAAAAATTATATATAATATTTTTGGCAGTTTCTAATCCACCATGTCTAATGGTAAGATCCCAATGTTTTGCTGAATATTGTGAGTGTAGCACATGTTCAAGTTTTCTATGATGACTACTTATGTTCATGAACATGTACATAAGCGCCTTGGTGCAAACAAATCATAATTCATTTTATTAAAAATTATATATAATATTTTTGGCAGTTTCTAATCCACCATGCCTAATGGTAAGATCCCAATGTTTTGCTGAATATTGTTAGTGTAGCAGATGTTCAAGCTTTCTATGATGACTACTTATGTTCATGAACATGTACATAAGCGCCTTGGTGCAAACAAATCATAATTCATTTTATTAAAAATTATATATAATATTTTTGGCAGTTTCTAATCCACCATGTCTAATGGTAAGATCCCAATGTTTTGCTGAATATTGTGAGTGTAGCACATGTTCGAGTTTTCTATGATGACTACTTATGTTCATGAACATGTACATAAGCGCCTTGGTGCAAACAAATCATAATTCATTTTATTAAAAATTATATATAATATTTTGGGCAGTTTCTAATCCACCATGTCTAATGGTAAGATCCCAATGTTTTGCTGAATGTTGTTAGTGTAGGACTTGTTCTAATTTTCTATGATGACTATTTGTGTTCATGAACATGTACATAAGCGCCTTGGTGCAAACAATTCATAATTCATTTTATTAAAAATTATATATAATATTTTTGGCAGTTTCTAATCCACCATGTCTAATGGTAAGATCCCAATGTTTTGCTGAATATTGTGAGTGTAGCACATGTTCAAGTTTTCTATGATGACTACTTATGTTCATGAGCATGTACATAAGCGCCTTGGTGCAAACAAATCATAATTCATTTTATTAAAAATTATATATAATATTTTTGGCAGTTTCTAATCCACCATGTCTAATGGTAAGATCCCAATGTTTTGCTGAATATTGTTAGTGTAGCACATGTTCAAGCTTTCTGTGATGACTACTTATGTTCATGAACATGTACATAAGCGCCTTGGTGCAAACAAATCATAATTCATTTTATTAAAAATTATATATAATATTTTTGGCAGTTTCTAATCCACCATGTCTAATGGTAAGATCCCAATGTTTTGCTGAATATTGTGAGTGTAGCACATGTTCAAGCTTTCTATGATGACTACTTATGTTCATGAACATGTACATAAGCGCCTTGGTGCAAACAAATCATAATTCATTTTATTAAAAATTATATATAATATTTTTGGCAATTTCTAATCCACCATGTATAATGGTAAGATCCCAATGTTTTGCTGAATATTGTGAGTGTAGCACATGTTCAAGCTTTCTGTGATGACTACTTATGTTCATGAACATGTACATAAGCGCCTTGGTGCAAACAAATCATAATTCATTTTATTAAAATTTATATATAATATTTTTGGCAGTTTCTAATCCACCATGTCTAATGGTAAGATCCCAATGTTTTGCTGAATATTGTGAGTGTAGCACTTGTTCAAGTTTTCTATGATGACTACTTATGTTCATGAACATGTACATAAGCGCCTTGGTGCAAACAAATCATAATTCATTTTATTAAAAATTATATATAATATTTTTGGCAGTTTCTAATCCACCATGTCTAATGGTAAGATCCCAATGTTTTGCTGAATGTTGTTAGTGTAGGACTTGTTCTAATTTTCTATGATGACTACTTATGTTCATGAACATGTACATAAGCGCCTTGGTGCAAACAAATCATAATTCATTTTATTAAAAATTATATATAATATTTTTGGCAGTTTCTAATCCACCATGTCTAATGGTAAGATCCCAATGTTTTGCTGAATGTTGTTAGTGTAGCAGATGTTCAAGCTTTTTGTGATGACTACTTATGTTCATGAACATGTACATAAGCGCCTTGGTGCAAACAAATCATAATTCATTTTATTAAAAATTATATATAATATTTTTGGCAGTTTCTAATCCACCATGTCTAATGGTAAGATCCCAATGTTTTGCTGAATATTGTTAGTGTAGCAGATGTTCAAGTTTTCTATGATGACTACTTATGTTCATGAACATGTACATAAGCGCCTTGGTGCAAACAAATCATAATTCATTTTATTAAAAATTATATATAATATTTTTGGCAGTTTCTAATCCACCATGTCTAATGGTAAGATCACAATGTTTTGCTGAATATTGTTAGTGTAGCACATGTTCAAGCTTTTTGTGATGACTACTTATGTTCATGAACATGTACATAAGCGCCTTGGTGCAAACAAATCATAATTCATTTTATTAAAAATTATATATAATATTTTTGGCAGTTTCTAATCCACCATGTCTAATGGTAAGATCCCAATGTTTTGCTGAATATTGTTAGTGTAGCAGATGTTCAAGCTTTCTATGATGACTACTTATGTTCATGAACATGTACATAAGCGCCTTGGTGCAAACAAATCATAATTCATTTTATTAAAAATTATATATAATATTTTTGGCAGTTTCTAATCCACCATGTCTAATGGTAAGATCCCAATGTTTTGCTGAATATTGTTAGTGTAGCACATGTTCAAGCTTTCTGTGATGACTACTTATGTTCATGAACATGTACATAAGCGCCTTGGTGCAAACAAATCATAATTCATTTTATTAAAAATTATATATAATATTTTTGGCAGTTTCTAATCCACCATGTCTAATGGTAAGATCCCAATGTTTTGCTGAATGTTGTTAGTGTAGGACTTGTTCTAATTTTCTATGATGACTACTTATGTTCATGAACATGTACATAAGCGCCTTGGTGCAAACAAATCATAATTCATTTTATTAAAAATTATATATAATATTTTTGGCAGTTTCTAATCCACCATGTCTAATGGTAAGATCCCAATGTTTTGCTGAATATTGTTAGTGTAGCACATGTTCAAGCTTTTGTGATGACTACTTATGTTCATGAACATGTACATAAGCGCCTTGGTGCAAACAAATCATAATTCATTTTATTAAAAATTATATATAATATTTTTGGCAGTTTCTAATCCACCATGTCTAATGGTAAGATCCCAATGTTTTGCTGAATATTGTGAGTGTAGCACATGTTCAAGTTTTCTATGATGACTACTTATGTTCATGAACATGTACATAAGCGCCTTGGTGCAAACAAATCATAATTCATTTTATTAAAAATTATATATAATATTTTTGGCAGTTTCTAATCCACCATGTCTAATGGTAAGATCCCAATGTTTTGCTGAATATTGTTAGTGTAGCAGATGTTCAAGCTTTCTATGATGACTACTTATGTTCATGAACATGTACATAAGCGCCTTGGTGCAAACAAATCATAATTCATTTTATTAAAAATTATATATAATATTTTTGGCAGTTTCTAATCCACCATGTCTAATGGTGAGATCCCAATGTTTTGCTGAATATTGTGAGTGTAGCACATGTTCAAGTTTTCTATGATGACTACTTATGTTCATGAACATGTACATAAGCGCCTTGGTGCAAACAAATCATAATTCATTTTATTAAAAATTATATATAATATTTTTGGCAGTTTCTAATCCACCATGTCTAATGGTAAGATCCCAATGTTTTGCTGAATATTGTTAGTGTAGCAGATGTTCAAGCTTTCTATGATGACTACTTATGTTCATGAACATGTACATAAGCGCCTTGGTGCAAACAAATCATAATTCATTTTATTAAAAATTATATATAATATTTTTGGCAGTTTCTAATCCACCATGTCTAATGGTAAGATCCCAATGTTTTGCTGAATATTGTTAGTGTAGCAGATGTTCAAGCTTTCTATGATGACTACTTATGTTCATGAACATGTACATAAGCGCCTTGGTGCAAACAAATCATAATTCATTTTATTAAAAATTATATATAATATTTTTGGCAGTTTCTAATCCACCATGTCTAATGGTAAGATCCCAATGTTTTGCTGAATATTGTGAGTGTAGCACATGTTCAAGTTTTCTATGATGACTACTTATGTTCATGAACATGTACATAAGCAGTTTCTAATCCACCATGTCTAATGGTAAGATCCCAATGTTTTGCTGAATATTGTGAGTGTAGCACATGTTCAAGTTTTCTATGATGACTACTTATGTTCATGAACATGTACATAAGCGCCTTGGTGCAAACAAATCATAATTCATTTTATTAAAAATTATATAATATATAATATTTTTGGCAGTTTCTAATCCACCATGTCTAATGGTAAGATCACAATGTTTTGCTGAATATTGTTAGTATAGCAGATGTTCAAGCTTTCTATGATGACTACTTATGTTCATGAACATGTACATAAGCGCCTTGGTGCAAACAAATCATAATTCATTTTATTAAAAATTATATATAATATTTTTGGCAGTTTCTAATCCACCATGTCTAATGGTAAGATCCCAATGTTTTGCTGAATATTGTGAGTGTAGCACATGTTCAAGTTTTCTATGATGACTACTTATGTTCATGAACATGTACATAAGCGCCTTGGTGCAAACAAATCATAATTCATTTTATTAAAAATTATATATAATATTTTTGGCAGTTTCTAATCCACCATGTCTAATGGTAAGATCCCAATGTTTTGCTGAATATTGTTAGTGTAGCAGATGTTCAAGCTTTCTATGATGACTACTTATGTTCATGAACATGTACATAAGCGCCTTGGTGCAAACAAATCATAATTCATTTTATTAAAAATTATATATAATATTTTTGGCAGTTTCTAATCCACCATGTCTAATGGTAAGATCCCAATGTTTTGCTGAATATTGTTAGTGTAGCAGATGTTCAAGCTTTCTATGATGACTACTTATGTTCATGAACATGTACATAAGCGCCTTGGTGCAAACAAATCATAATTCATTTTATTAAAAATTATATATAATATTTTTGGCAGTTTCTAATCCACCATGTCTAATGGTAAGATCCCAATGTTTTGCTGAATATTGTGAGTGTAGCACATGTTCAAGTTTTCTATGATGACTACTTATGTTCATGAACATGTACATAAGCGCCTTGGTGCAAACAAATCATAATTCATTTTATTAAAAATTATATATAATATTTTTGGCAGTTTCTAATCCACCATGTCTAATGGTAAGATCCCAATGTTTTGCTGAATATTGTTAGTGTAGCACATGTTCAAGCTTTTTGTGATGACTACTTATGTTCATGAACATGTACATAAGGGCCTTGGTGCAAACAAATCATAATTCATTTTATTAAAAATTATATATAATATTTTTGGCAGTTTCTAATCCACCATGTCTAATGGTAAGATCCCAATGTTTTGCTGAATATTGTTAGTGTAGCAGATGTTCAAGCTTTCTATGACGACTACTTATGTTCATGAACATGTACATAAGCGCCTTGGTGCAAACAAATCATAATTCATTTTATTAAAAATTATATATAATATTTTTGGCAGTTTCTAATCCACCATGTCTAATGGTAAGATCCCAATGTTTTGCTGAATATTGTTAGTGTAGCACATGTTCAAGCTTTCTGTGATGACTACTTATGTTCATGAACATGTACATAAGCGCCTTGGTGCAAACAAATCATAATTCATTTTATTAAAAATTATATATAATATTTTTGGCAGTTTCTAATCCACCATGTCTAATGGTAAGATCCCAATGTTTTGCTGAATGTTGTTAGTGTAGCAGATGTTCAAGCTTTTTGTGATGACTACTTATGTTCATGAACATGTACATAAGCGCCTTGGTGCAAACAAATCATAATTCATTTTATTAAAAATTATATATAATATTTTTGGCAGTTTCTAATCCACCATGTCTAATGGTAAGATCCTAATGTTTTGCTGAATATTGTTAGTGTAGCAGATGTTCAAGCTTTCTATGATGACTACTTATGTTCATGAACATGTTCATAAGCGCCTTGGTACAAACAAATCATAATTCATTTTATTAAAAATTATATATAATATTTTTGGCAGTTTCTAATCCACCATGTCTAATGGTAAGATCCCAATGTTTTGCTGAATATTGTGAGTGTAGCACATGTTCAAGTTTTCTATGATGACTACTTATGTTCATGAACATGTACATAAGCGCCTTGGTGCAAACAAATCATAATTCATTTTATTAAAAATTATATATAATATTTTTGGCAGTTTCTAATCCACCATGTCTAATGGTAAGATCCCAATGTTTTGCTGAATATTGTTAGTGTAGCAGATGTTCAAGCTTTCTATGATGACTACTTATGTTCATGAACATGTACATAAGCGCCTTGGTGCAAACAAATCATAATTCATTTTATTAAAAATTATATATAATATTTTTGGCAGTTTCTAATCCACCATGTCTAATGGTAAGATCCCAATGTTTTGCTGAATATTGTTAGTGTAGCAGATGTTCAAGCTTTCTATGATGACTACTTATGTTCATGAACATGTACATAAGCGCCTTGGTGCAAACAAATCATAATTCATTTTATTAAAAATTATATATAATATTTTTGGCAGTTTCTAATCCACCATGTCTAATGGTAAGATCCCAATGTTTTGCTGAATATTGTGAGTGTAGCACATGTTCAAGTTTTCTATGATGACTACTTATGTTCATGAACATGTACATAAGCGCCTTGGTGCAAACAAATCATAATTCATTTTATTAAAAATTATATATAATATTTTTGGCAGTTTCTAATCCACCATGTCTAATGGTAAGATCCCAATGTTTTGCTGAATATTGTTAGTGTAGCACATGTTCAAGCTTTTTGTGATGACTACTTATGTTCATGAACATGTACATAAGCGCCTTGGTGCAAACAAATCATAATTCATTTTATTAAAAATTATATATAATATTTTTGGCAGTTTCTAATCCACCATGTCTAATGGTAAGATCCCAATGTTTTGCTGAATATTGTTAGTGTAGCAGATGTTCAAGCTTTCTATGACGACTACTTATGTTCATGAACATGTACATAAGCGCCTTGGTGCAAACAAATCATAATTCATTTTATTAAAAATTATATATAATATTTTTGGCAGTTTCTAATCCACCATGTCTAATGGTAAGATCCCAATGTTTTGCTGAATATTGTTAGTGTAGCACATGTTCAAGCTTTCTGTGATGACTACTTATGTTCATGAACATGTACATAAGCGCCTTGGTGCAAACAAATCATAATTCATTTTATTAAAAATTATATATAATATTTTTGGCAGTTTCTAATCCACCATGTCTAATGGTAAGATCCCAATGTTTTGCTGAATATTGTGAGTGTAGCACATGTTCAAGCTTTCTATGATGACTACTTATGTTCATGAACATGTACATAAGCGCCTTGGTGCAAACAAATCATAATTCATTTTATTAAAAATTATATATAATATTTTTGGCAGTTTCTAATCCACCATGTATAATGGTAAGATCCCAATGTTTTGCTGAATATTGTGAGTGCAATACATGTTCAAGCTTTCTGTGATGACTACTTATGTTCATGAACATGTACATAAGCGCCTTGGTGCAAACAAATCATAATTCATTTTATTAAAAATTATATATAATATTTTTGGCAGTTTCTAATCCACCATGTCTAATGGTAAGATCCCAATGTTTTGCTGAATATTGTTAGTGTAGCAGATGTTCAAGTTTTCTATGATGACTACTTATGTTCATGAACATGTACATAAGCGCCTTGGTGCAAACAAATCATAATTCATTTTATTAAAAATTATATATAATATTTTTGGCAGTTTCTAATCCACCATGTCTAATGGTAAGATCCCAATGTTTTGCTGAATATTGTTAGTGTAGCAGATGTTCAAGCTTTCTATGATGACTACTTATGTTCATGAACATGTACATAAGCGCCTTGGTGCAAACAAATCATAATTCATTTTATTAAAAATTATATATAATATTTTTGGCAGTTTCTAATCCACCATGTCTAATGGTAAGATCCCAATGTTTTGCTGAATATTGTGAGTGTAGCACATGTTGAAGCTTTCTATGATGACTACTTATGTTCATGAACATGTACATAAGCGCCTTGGTGCAAACAAATCATAATTCATTTTATTAAAAATTATATATAATATTTTTGGCAGTTTCTAATCCACCATGTATAATGGTAAGATCCCAATGTTTTGCTGAATATTGTGAGTGCAGCACATGTTCAAGCTTTCTGTGATGACTACTTATGTTCATGAACATGTACATAAGCGCCTTGGTGCAAACAAATCATAATTCATTTTATTAAAAATTATATATAATATTTTTGGCAGTTTCTAATCCACCATGTCTAATGGTAAGATCCCAATGTTTTGCTGAATATTGTGAGTGTAGCACATGTTCAAGTTTTCTATGATGACTACTTATGTTCATGAACATGTACATAAGCGCCTTGGTGCAAACAAATCATAATTCATTTTATTAAAAATTATATATAATATTTTTGGCAGTTTCTAATCCACCATGTCTAATGTTAAGATCCTAATGTTTTGCTGAATGTTGTTAGTGTAGGACTTGTTCTAATTTTCTATGATGACTACTTATGTTCATGAACATGTACATAAGCGCCTTGGTGCAAACAAATCATAATTCATTTTATTAAAAATTATATATAATATTTTTGGCAGTTTCTAATCCACCATGTCTAATGGTAAGATCCCAATGTTTTGCTGAATATCGTGAGTGTAGCACATGTTCAAGCTTTCTATGATGACTACTTATGTTCATGAACATGTACATAAGCGCCTTGGTGCAAACAAATCATAATTCATTTTATTAAAAATTATATATAATATTTTTGGCAGTTTCTAATCCACCATGTATAATGGTAAGATCCCAATGTTTTGCTGAATATTGTGAGTGCAGCACATGTTCAAGCTTTCTGTGATGACTACTTATGTTCATGAACATGTACATAAGCGCCTTGGTGCAAACAAATCATAATTCATTTTATTAAAAATTATATATAATATTTTTGGCAGTTTCTAATCCACCATGTATAATGGTAAGATCCCAATGTTTTGCTGAATATTGTGAGTGCAGCACATGTTCAAGCTTTCTGTGATGACTACTTATGTTCATGAACATGTACATAAGCGCCTTGGTGCAAACAAATCATAATTCATTTTATTAAAAATTATATATAATATTTTTGGCAGTTTCTAATCCACCATGTCTAATGGTAAGATCCCAATGTTTTGCTGAATATTGTTAGTGTAGCAGATGTTCAAGCTTTCTGTGATGACTACTTATGTTCATGAACATGTACATAAGCGCCTTGGTGCAAACAAATCATAATTCATTTTATTAAAAATTATATATAATATTTTTGGCAGTTTCTAATCCACCATGTCTAATGGTAAGATCCCAATGTTTTGCTGAATATTGTTAGTGTAGCAGATGTTCAAGTTTTCTATGATGACTACTTATGTTCATGAACATGTACATAAGCGCCTTGGTGCAAACAAATCATAATTCATTTTATTAAAAATTATATATAATATTTTTGGCAGTTTCTAATCCACCATGTCTAATGGTAAGATCCCAATGTTTTGCTGAATATTGTTAGTGTAGCAGATGTTCAAGCTTTCTATGATGACTACTTATGTTCATGAACATGTACATAAGCGCCTTGGTGCAAACAAATCATAATTCATTTTATTAAAAATTATATATAATATTTTTGGCAGTTTCTAATCCACCATGTCTAATGGTAAGATCCCAATGTTTTGCTGAATATTGTTAGTGTAGCAGATGTTCAAGCTTTCTATGATGACTACTTATGTTCATGAACATGTACATAAGCGCCTTGGTGCAAACAAATCATAATTCATTTTATTAAAAATTATATATAATATTTTTGGCAGTTTCTAATCCACCATGCCTAATGGTAAGATCACAGTGTTTTGCTGAATATTGTTAGTGTAGCAGATGTTCAAGCTTTCTATGATGACTACTTATGTTCATGAACATGTACATAAGCGCCTTGGTGCAAACAAATCATAATTCATTTTATTAAAAATTATATATAATATTTTTGGCAGTTTCTAATCCACCATGTCTAATGTTAAGATCCTAATGCTTTGCTGAATGTTGTTAGTGTAGGACTTGTTCTAATTTTCTATGATGACTACTTATGTTCATGAACATGTACATAAGCGCCTTGGTGCAAACAAATCATAATTCATTTTATTAAAAATTATATATAATATTTTTGGCAGTTTCTAATCCACCATGTCTAATGGTAAGATCCCAATGTTTTGCTGAATATTGTGAGTGTAGCACATGTTCAAGCTTTCTATGATGACTACTTATGTTCATGAACATGTACATAAGCGCCTTGGTGCAAACAAATCATAATTCATTTTATTAAAAATTATATATAATATTTTTGGCAGTTTCTAATCCACCATGCCTAATGGTAAGATCCCAATGTTTTGCTGAATATTGTTAGTGTAGCAGATGTTCAAGCTTTCTATGATGACTACTTATGTTCATGAACATGTACATAAGCGCCTTGGTGCAAACAAATCATAATTCATTTTATTAAAAATTATATATAATATTTTTGGCAGTTTCTAATCCACCATGTCTAATGGTAAGATCCCAATGTTTTGCTGAATATTGTGAGTGTAGCACATGTTCAAGTTTTCTATGATGACTACTTATGTTCATGAACATGTACATAAGCGCCTTGGTGCAAACAAATCATAATTCATTTTATTAAAAATTATATATAATATTTTTGGCAGTTTCTAATCCACCATGTCTAATGGTAAGATCCCAATGTTTTGCTGAATGTTGTTAGTGTAGGACTTGTTCTAATTTTCTATGATGACTATTTGTGTTCATGAACATGTACATAAGCGCCTTGGTGCAAACAATTCATAATTCATTTTATTAAAAATTATATATAATATTTTTGGCAGTTTGTAATCCACCATGTCTAATGGTAAGATCCCAATGTTTTGCTGAATATTGTGAGTGTAGCACATGTTCAAGTTTTCTATGATGACTAATTATGTTCATGAACATGTACATAAGCGCCTTG
The DNA here is from genome assembly GCF_024763615.1 of Phlebotomus papatasi. Taxonomy (NCBI): domain Eukaryota; kingdom Metazoa; phylum Arthropoda; class Insecta; order Diptera; family Psychodidae; genus Phlebotomus; species Phlebotomus papatasi. The sequence continues at coordinate 81,302 of NW_026604437.1, forward strand.
GTGCAAACAAATCATAATTCATTTTATTAAAAATTATATATAATATTTTTGGCAGTTTCTAATCCACCATGTCTAATGGTAAGATCCCAATGTTTTGCTGAATATTGTTAGTGTAGCACATGTTCAAGCTTTCTGTGATGACTACTTATGTTCATGAACATGTACATAAGCGCCTTGGTGCAAACAAATCATAATTCATTTTATTAAAAATTATATATAATATTTTTGGCAGTTTCTAATCCACCATGTCTAATGGTAAGATCCCAATGTTTTGCTGAATATTGTGAGTGTAGCACATGTTCAAGCTTTCTATGATGACTACTTATGTTCATGAACATGTACATAAGCGCCTTGGTGCAAACAAATCATAATTCATTTTATTAAAAATTATATATAATATTTTTGGCAGTTTCTAATCCACCATGTATAATGGTAAGATCCCAATGTTTTGCTGAATATTGTGAGTGCAGCACATGTTCAAGCTTTCTGTGATGACTACTTATGTTCATGAACATGTACATAAGCGCCTTGGTGCAAACAAATCATAATTCATTTTATTAAAAATTATATATAATATTTTTGGCAGTTTCTAATCCACCATGTCTAATGTTAAGATCCTAATGTTTTGCTGAATGTTGTTAGTGTAGGACTTGTTCTAATTTTCTATGATGACTACTTATGTTCATGAACATGTACATAAGCGCCTTGGTGCAAACAAATCATAATTCATTTTATTAAAAATTATATATAATATTTTTGGCAGTTTCTAATCCACCATGTCTAATGGTGAGATCCCAATGTTTTGCTGAATATTGTTAGTGTAGCACATGTTCAAGCTTTTTGTGATGACTACTTATGTTCATGAACATGTACATAAGCGCCTTGGTGCAAACAAATCATAATTCATTTTATTAAAAATTATATATAATATTTTTGGCAATTTCTAATCCACCATGTATAATGGTAAGATCACAATGTTTTGCTGAATATTGTGAGTGTAGCACATGTTCAAGCTTTCTGTGATGACTACTTATGTTCATGAACATGTACATAAGCGCCTTGGTGCAAACAAATCATAATTCATTTTATTAAAAATTATATATAATATTTTTGGCAGTTTCTAATCCACCATGTCTAATGGTAAGATCCCAATGTTTTGCTGAATATTGTGAGTGTAGTAATCCACCATGTATAATGTTCAATGTTTTGCTGAATATTGTTGTAGCACTAGCTTTCTGTGATGACTACTTATGTTCATGAACATGTACATAAGCGCCTTGGTGCAAACAAATCATAATTCATTTTATTAAAAATTATATATAATATTTTTGGCAGTTTCTAATCCACCATGTCTAATGGTAAGATCCCAATGTTTTGCTGAATATTGTGAGTGTAGCACATGTTCAAGTTTTCTATGATGACTACTTATGTTCATGAACATGTACATAAGCGCCTTGGTGCAAACAAATCATAATTCATTTTATTAAAAATTATATATAATATTTTTGGCAGTTTCTAATCCACTATGTCTAATGGTAAGATCCCAATGTTTTGCTGAATGTTGTTAGTGTTGTTCTAATTTTCTATGATGACTACTTATGTTCATGAACATGTACATAAGCGCCTTGGTGCAAACAAATCATAATTCATTTTATTAAAAATTATATATAATATTTTTGGCAGTTTCTAATCCACCATGTCTAATGGTAAGATCCCAATGTTTTGCTGAATATTGTGAGTGTAGCACATGTTCAAGTTTTCTATGATGACTACTTATGTTCATGAACATGTACATAAGCGCCTTGGTGCAAACAAATCATAATTCATTTTATTAAAAATTATATATAATATTTTGGGCAGTTTCTAATCCACCATGTCTAATGGTAAGATCCCAATGTTTTGCTGAATGTTGTTAGTGTAGGACTTGTTCTAATTTTCTATGATGACTATTTGTGTTCATGAACATGTACATAAGCGCCTTGGTGCAAACAAATCATAATTCATTTTATTAAAAATTATATATAATATTTTTGGCAGTTTGTAATCCACCATGTCTAATGGTAAGATCCCAATGTTTTGCTGAATATTGTGAGTGTAGCACATGTTCAAGTTTTCTATGATGACTACTTATGTTCATGAACATGTACATAAGCGCCTTGGTGCAAACAAATCATAATTCATTTTATTAAAAATTATATATAATATTTTGGGCAATTTCTAATCCACCATGTATAATGGTAAGATCCCAATGTTTTGCTGAATATTGTGAGTGTAGCACATGTTCAAGTTTTCTATGATGACTACTTATGTTCATGAACATGTACATAAGCGCCTTGGTGCAAACAAATCATAATTCATTTTATTAAAAATTATATATAATATTTTTGGCAGTTTCTAATCCACCATGTCTAATGGTAAGATCCCAATGTTTTGCTGAATATTGTTAGTGTAGCACATGTTCAAGCTTTCTGTGATGACTACTTATGTTCATGAACATGTACATAAGCGCCTTGGTGCAAACAAATCATAATTCATTTTATTAAAAATTATATATAATATTTTTGGCAGTTTCTAATCCACCATGTCTAATGGTAAGATCCCAATGTTTTGCTGAATATTGTGAGTGTAGCACATGTTCAAGCTTTCTATGATGACTACTTATGTTCATGAACATGTACATAAGCGCCTTGGTGCAAACAAATCATAATTCATTTTATTAAAAATTATATATAATATTTTTGGCAATTTCTAATCCACCATGTCTAATGGTAAGATCCCAATGTTTTGCTGAATATTGTGAGTGTAGCACATGTTCAAGCTTTCTATGATGACTACTTATGTTCATGAACATGTACATAAGCGCCTTGGTGCAAACAAATCATAATTCATTTTATTAAAAATTATATATAATATTTTTGGCAGTTTCTAATCCACCATGTCTAATGGTAAGATCCCAATGTTTTGCTGAATATTGTTAGTGTAGCACATGTTCAAGCTTTCTGTGATGACTACTTATGTTCATGAACATGTACATAAGCGCCTTGGTGCAAACAAATCATAATTCATTTTATTAAAAATTATATATAATATTTTTGGCAGTTTCTAATCCACTATGTCTAATGGTAAGATCCCAATGTTTTGCTGAATGTTGTTAGTGTAGGACTTGTTCTAATTTTCTATGATGACTACTTATGTTCATGAACATGTACATAAGCGCCTTGGTGCAAACAAATCATAATTCATTTTATTAAAAATTATATATAATATTTTTGGCAGTTTCTAATCCACCATGTCTAATGGTAAGATCCCAATGTTTTGCTGAATATTGTGAGTGTAGCACATGTTCAAGCTTTCTATGATGACTACTTATGTTCATGAACATGTACATAAGCGCCTTGGTGCAAACAAATCATAATTCATTTTATTAAAAATTATATATAATATTTTTGGCAATTTCTAATCCACCATGTATAATGGTAAGATCCCAATGTTTTGCTGAATATTGTGAGTGTAGCACATGTTCAAGCTTTCTGTGATGACTACTTATGTTCATGAACATGTACATAAGCGCCTTGGTGCAAACAAATCATAATTCATTTTATTAAAAATTATATATAATATTTTTGGCAGTTTCTAATCCACCATGTCTAATGGTAAGATCCCAATGTTTTGCTGAATATTGTGAGTGTAGCACATGTTCAAGTTTTCTATGATGACTACTTATGTTCATGAACATGTACATAAGCGCCTTGGTGCAAACAAATCATAATTCATTTTATTAAAAATTATATATAATATTTTTGGCAGTTTCTAATCCACCATGTCTAATGGTAAGATCCCAATGTTTTGCTGAATGTTGTTAGTGTAGGACTTGTTCTAATTTTCTATGATGACTACTTATGTTCATGAACATGTACATAAGCGCCTTGGTGCAAACAAATCATAATTCATTTTATTAAAAATTATATATAATATTTTTGGCAGTTTCTAATCCACCATGTCTAATGGTAAGATCCCAATGTTTTGCTGAATGTTGTTAGTGTAGCAGATGTTCAAGCTTTTTGTGATGACTACTTATGTTCATGAACATGTACATAAGCGCCTTGGTGCAAACAAATCATAATTCATTTTATTAAAAATTATATATAATATTTTTGGCAGTTTCTAATCCACCATGTCTAATGGTAAGATCCCAATGTTTTGCTGAATATTGTTAGTGTAGCAGATGTTCAAGCTTTCTATGATGACTACTTATGCTCATGAACATGTTCATAAGCGCCTTGGTACAAACAAATCATAATTCATTTTATTAAAAATTATATATAATATTTTTGGCAGTTTCTAATCCACCATGTCTAATGGTAAGATCCCAATGTTTTGCTGAATATTGTGAGTGTAGCACATGTTCAAGTTTTCTATGATGACTACTTATGTTCATGAACATGTACATAAGCGCCTTGGTGCAAACAAATCATAATTCATTTTATTAAAAATTATATATAATATTTTTGGCAGTTTCTAATCCACCATGTCTAATGGTAAGATCACAATGTTTTGCTGAATATTGTTAGTGTAGCAGATGTTCAAGCTTTCTATGATGACTACTTATGTTCATGAACATGTACATAAGCGCCTTGGTGCAAACAAATCATAATTCATTTTATTAAAAATTATATATAATATTTTTGGCAGTTTCTAATCCACCATGTCTAATGGTAAGATCCCAATGTTTTGCTGAATATTGTTAGTGTAAGCACATGTTCAAGCTTTCTGTGATGACTACTTATGTTCATGAACATGTACATAAGCGCCTTGGTGCAAACAAATCATAATTCATTTTATTAAAAATTATATATAATATTTTTGGCAGTTTCTAATCCACCATGCCTAATGGTAAGATCCCAATGTTTTGCTGAATATTGTGAGTGTAGCACATGTTCAAGTTTTCTATGATGACTACTTATGTTCATGAACATGTACATAAGCGCCTTGGTGCAAACAAATCATAATTCATTTTATTAAAAATTATATATAATATTTTTGGCAGTTTCTAATCCACCATGTCTAATGGTAAGATCACAATGTTTTGCTGAATATTGTTAGTGTAGCAGATGTTCAAGCTTTCTATGATGACTACTTATGTTCATGAACATGTACATAAGCGCCTTGGTGCAAACAAATCATAATTCATTTTATTAAAAATTATATATAATATTTTTGGCAGTTTCTAATCCACCATGTCTAATGGTAAGATCCCAATGTTTTGCTGAATATTGTGAGTGTAGCACATGTTCAAGTTTTCTATGATGACTACTTATGTTCATGAACATGTACATAAGCGCCTTGGTGCAAACAAATCATAATTCATTTTATTAAAAATTATATATAATATTTTTGGCAGTTTCTAATCCACCATGTCTAATGGTAAGATCACAATGTTTTGCTGAATATTGTTAGTGTAGCAGATGTTCAAGCTTTCTATGATGACTACTTATGTTCATGAACATGTACATAAGCGCCTTGGTGCAAACAAATCATAATTCATTTTATTAAAAATTATATATAATATTTTTGGCAGTTTCTAATCCACCATGTCTAATGGTAAGATCCCAATGTTTTGCTGAATATTGTTAGTGTGGCACATGTTCAAGCTTTCTGTGATGACTACTTATGTTCATGAACATGTACATAAGCGCCTTGGTGTAAACAAATCATAATTCATTTTATTAAAAATTATATATAATATTTTTGGCAGTTTCTAATCCACAATGCCTAATGGTAAGATCCCAATGTTTTGCTGAATATTGTTAGTGTAGCAGATGTTCAAGCTTTCTATGATGACTACTTATGTTCATGAACATGTACATAAGCGCCTTGGTGCAAACAAATCATAATTCATTTTATTAAAAATTATATATAATATTTTTGGCAGTTTCTAATCCACCATGTCTAATGGTAAGATCCCAATGTTTTGCTGAATATTGTTAGTGTAGCAGATGTTCAAGCTTTCTATGATGACTACTTATGTTCATGAACATGTACATAAGCGCCTTGGTGCAAACAAATCATAATTCATTTTATTAAAAATTATATATAATATTTTTGGCAGTTTCTAATCCACCATGTCTAATGGTAAGATCCCAATGTTTTGCTGAATATTGTGAGTGTAGCACATTTCAAGTTTTCTATGATGACTACTTATGTTCATGAACATGTACATAAGCGCCCACCATGTTTCTAATCCACCATGTCCAATGGTAAGATCCCAATGTTTTGCTGAATGTTGTTAGTGTAGGACTTGTTCTAATTTTCTATGATGACTATTTGTGTTCATGAACATGTACATAAGCGCCTTGGTGCAAACAATTCATAATTCATTTTATTAAAAATTATATATAATATTTTTGGCAGTTTGTAATCCACCATGTCTAATGGTAAGATCCCAATGTTTTGCTGAATATTGTGAGTGTAGCACATGTTCAAGTTTTCTATGATGACTACTTATGTTCATGAACATGTACATAAGCGCCTTGGTGCAAACAAATCATAATTCATTTTATTAAAAATTATATATAATATTTTTGGCAGTTTCTAATCCACCATGTCTAATGGTAAGATCCCAATGTTTTGCTGAATATTGTTAGTGTAGCACATGTTCAAGCTTTCTGTGATGACTACTTATGTTCATGAACATGTACATAAGCGCCTTGGTGCAAACAAATCATAATTCATTTTATTAAAAATTATATATAATATTTTTGGCAGTTTCTAATCCACCATGTCTAATGGTAAGATCCCAATGTTTTGCTGAATATTGTGAGTGTAGCACATGTTCAAGCTTTCTATGATGACTACTTATGTTCATGAACATGTACATAAGCGCCTTGGTGCAAACAAATCATAATTCATTTTATTAAAAATTATATATAATATTTTTGGCAATTTCTAATCCACCATGTATAATGGTAAGATCCCAATGTTTTGCTGAATATTGTGAGTGTAGCACATGTTCAAGCTTTCTGTGATGACTACTTATGTTCATGAACATGTACATAAGCGCCTTGGTGCAAACAAATCATAATTCATTTTATTAAAAATTATATATAATATTTTGGGCAGTTTCTAATCCACCATGTCTAATGGTAAGATCCCAATGTTTTGCTGAATATTGTGAGTGTAGCACATGTTCAAGTTTTCTATGATGACTACTTATGTTCATGAACATGTACATAAGCGCCTTGGTGCAAACAAATCATAATTCATTTTATTAAAAATTATATATAATATTTTTGGCAGTTTCTAATCCACCATGTCTAATGGTAAGATCCCAATGTTTTGCTGAATGTTGTTAGTGTAGGACTTGTTCTAATTTTCTATGATGACTACTTATGTTCATGAACATGTACATAAGCGCCTTGGTGCAAACAAATCATAATTCATTTTATTAAAAATTATATATAATATTTTTGGCAGTTTCTAATCCACCATGTCTAATGGTAAGATCCCAATGTTTTGCTGAATGTTGTTAGTGTAGCAGATGTTCAAGCTTTTTGTGATGACTACTTATGTTCATGAACATGTACATAAGCGCCTTGGTGCAAACAAATCATAATTCATTTTATTAAAAATTATATATAATATTTTTGGCAGTTTCTAATCCACCATGTCTAATGGTAAGATCCCAATGTTTTGCTGAATATTGTTAGTGTAGCAGATGTTCAAGCTTTCTATGATGACTACTTATGTTCATGAACATGTTCATAAGCGCCTTGGTACAAACAAATCATAATTCATTTTATTAAAAATTATATATAATATTTTTGGCAGTTTCTAATCCACCATGTCTAATGGTAAGATCCCAATGTTTTGCTGAATATTGTGGCAGTTTCTAATCCACCATGTCTAATGGTAAGATCCCAATGTTTTGCTGAATATTGTGAGTGTAGCACATGTTCAAGTTTTCTATGATGACTACTTATGTTCATGAACATGTACATAAGCGCCTTGGTGCAAACAAATCATAATTCATTTTATTAAAAATTATATATAATATTTTTGGCAGTTTCTAATCCACCATGTCTAATGGTAAGATCACAATGTTTTGCTGAATATTGTTAGTGTAGCAGATGTTCAAGCTTTCTATGATGACTACTTATGTTCATGAACATGTACATAAGCGCCTTGGTGCAAACAAATCATAATTCATTTTATTAAAAATTATATATAATATTTTTGGCAGTTTCTAATCCACCATGTCTAATGGTGAGATCCCAATGTTTTGCTGAATATTGTTAGTGTAGCACATGTTCAAGCTTTTTGTGATGACTACTTATGTTCATGAACATGTACATAAGCGCCTTGGTGCAAACAAATCATAATTCATTTTATTAAAAATTATATATAATATTTTTGGCAGTTTCTAATCCACCATGTCTAATGGTAAGATCCCAATGTTTTGCTGAATATTGTTAGTGTAGCAGATGTTCAAGCTTTCTATGATGACTACTTATGTTCATGAACATGTACATAAGCGCCTTGGTGCAAACAAATCATAATTCATTTTATTAAAAATTATATATAATATTTTTGGCAGTTTCTAATCCACCATGTCTAATGGTAAGATCCCAATGTTTTGCTGAATATTGTTAGTGTAGCACATGTTCAAGCTTTCTGTGATGACTACTTATGTTCATGAACATGTACATAAGCGCCTTGGTGCAAACAAATCATAATTCATTTTATTAAAAATTATATATAATATTTTTGGCAGTTTCTAATCCACCATGTCTAATTAATGTTTTGCTGAATATTGTGAGTGTAGCACATGTTCAAGCTTTCTATGATGACTACTTATGTTCATGAACATGTACATAAGCGCCTTGGTGCAAACAAATCATAATTCATTTTATTAAAAATTATATATAATATTTTTGGCAGTTTCTAATCCACCATGTATAATGGTAAGATCCCAATGTTTTGCTGAATATTGTGAGTGTAGCACATGTTCAAGCTTTCTGTGATGACTACTTATGTTCATGAACATGTACATAAGCGCCTTGGTGCAAAAAAATCATAATTCATTTTATTAAAAATTATATATAATATTTTGGGCAGTTTCTAATCCACCATGTCTAATGGTAAGATCCCAATGTTTTGCTGAATATTGTTAGTGTAGCACATGTTCAAGCTTTCTGTGATGACTACTTATGTTCATGAACATGTACATAAGCGCCTTGGTGCAAACAAATCATAATTCATTTTATTAAAAATTATATATAATATTTTTGGCAGTTTCTAATCCACCATGTCTAATGGTAAGATCCCAATGTTTTGCTGAATATTGTGAGTGTAGCACATGTTCAAGCTTTCTATGATGACTACTTATGTTCATGAACATGTACATAAGCGCCTTGGTGCAAACAAATCATAATTCATTTTATTAAAAATTATATATAATATTTTTGGCAGTTTCTAATCCACCATGTCTAATGGTAAGATCCCAATGTTTTGCTGAATATTGTTAGTGTAGCACATGTTCAAGCTTTCTGTGATGACTACTTATGTTCATGAACATGTACATAAGCGCCTTGGTGCAAACAAATCATAATTCATTTTATTAAAAATTATATATAATATTTTTGGCAGTTTCTAATCCACCATGTCTAATGGTAAGATCCCAATGTTTTGCTGAATATTGTGAGTGTAGCACATGTTCAAGCTTTCTATGATGACTACTTATGTTCATGAACATGTACATAAGCGCCTTGGTGCAAACAAATCATAATTCATTTTATTAAAAATTATATATAATATTTTTGGCAATTTCTAATCCACCATGTATAATAGTAAGATCCCAATGTTTTGCTGAATATTGTGAGTGTAGCACATGTTCAAGCTTTCTGTGATGACTACTTATGTTCATGAACATGTACATAAGCGCCTTGGTGCAAACAAATCATAATTCATTTTATTAAAAATTATATATAATATTTTGGGCAGTTTCTAATCCACCATGTCTAATGGTAAGATCCCAATGTTTTGCTGAATATTGTGAGTGTAGCACATGTTCAAGTTTTCTATGATGACTACTTATGTTCATGAACATGTACATAAGCGCCTTGGTGCAAACAAATCATAATTCATTTTATTAAAAATTATATATAATATTTTTGGCAATTTCTAATCCACCATGTATAATGGTAAGATCCCAATGTTTTGCTGAATATTGTGAGTGTAGCACATGTTCAAGCTTTCTGTGATGACTACTTATGTTCATGAACATGTACATAAGCGCCTTGGTGCAAACAAATCATAATTCATTTTATTAAAAATTATATATAATATTTTTGGCAGTTTGTAATCCACCATGTCTAATGGTAAGATCCCAATGTTTTGCTGAATATTGTGAGTGTAGCACATGTTCAAGTTTTCTATGATGACTACTTATGTTCATGAACATGTACATAAGCGCCTTGGTGCAAACAAATCATAATTCATTTTATTAAAAATTATATATAATATTTTTGGCAGTTTCTAATCCACCATGTCTAATGGTAAGATCCCAATGTTTTGCTGAATATTGTTAGTGTAGCACATGTTCAAGCTTTCTGTGATGACTACTTATGTTCATGAACATGTACATAAGCGCCTTGGTGCAAACAAATCATAATTCATTTTATTAAAAATTATATATAATATTTTTGGCAGTTTGTAATCCACCATGTCTAATGGTAAGATCCCAATGTTTTGCTGAATATTGTGAGTGTAGCACATGTTCAAGTTTTCTATGATGACTACTTATGTTCATGAACATGTACATAAGCGCCTTGGTGCAAACAAATCATAATTCATTTTATTAAAAATTATATATAATATTTTTGGCAGTTTCTAATCCACCATGTCTAATGGTAAGATCCCAATGTTTTGCTGAATATTGTGAGTGTAGCACATGTTCAAGCTTTCTATGATGACTACTTATGTTCATGAACATGTACATAAGCGCCTTGGTGCAAACAAATCATAATTCATTTTATTAAAAATTATATATAATATTTTTGGCAGTTTCTAATCCACCATGTATAATGGTAAGATCACAATGTTTTGCTGAATATTGTGAGTGTAGCAGATGTTCAAGCTTTCTATGATGACTACTTATGTTCATGAACATGTACATAAGCGCCTTGGTGCAAACAAATCATAATTCATTTTATTAAAAATTATATATAATATTTTTGGCAGTTTCTAATCCACCATGTCTAATGGTAAGATCCCAATGTTTTGCTGAATATTGTGAGTGTAGCACATGTTCAAGTTTTCTATGATGACTACTTATGTTCATGAACATGTACATAAGCGCCTTGGTGCAAAAAAATCATAATTCATTTTATTAAAAATTATATATAATATTTTGGGCAGTTTCTAATCCACCATGTCTAATGGTAAGATCCCAATGTTTTGCTGAATGTTGTTAGTGTAGGACTTGTTCTAATTTTCTATGATGACCATTTGTGTTCATGAACATGTATATAAGCGCCTTGGTGCAAACAATTCATAATTCATTTTATTAAAAATTATATATAATATTTTTGGCAGTTTCTAATCCACCATGTCTAATGGTAAGATCCCAATGTTTTGCTGAATATTGTGAGTGTAGCACATGTTCAAGTTTTCTATGATGACTACTTATGTTCATGAACATGTACATAAGCGCCTTGGTGCAAACAAATCATAATTCATTTTATTAAAAATTATATATAATATTTTTGGCAGTTTCTAATCCACCATGTCTAATGGTAAGATCCCAATGTTTTGCTGAATATTGTTAGTGTAGCACATGTTCAAGCTTTCTGTGATGACTACTTATGTTCATGAACATGTACATAAGCGCCTTGGTGCAAACAAATCATAATTCATTTTATTAAAAATTATATATAATATTTTTGGCAGTTTCTAATCCACCATGTCTAATGGTAAGATCCCAATGTTTTGCTGAATATTGTGAGTGTAGCACATGTTCAAGCTTTCTATGATGACTACTTATGTTCATGAACATGTACATAAGCGCCTTGGTGCAAACAAATCATAATTCATTTTATTAAAAATTATATATAATATTTTTGGCAATTTCTAATCCACCATGTATAATGGTAAGATCCCAATGTTTTGCTGAATATTGTGAGTGTAGCACATGTTCAAGCTTTCTGTGATGACTACTTATGTTCATGAACATGTACATAAGCGCCTTGGTGCAAACAAATCATAATTCATTTTATTAAAAATTATATATAATATTTTGGGCAGTTTCTAATCCACCATGTCTAATGGTAAGATCCCAATGTTTTGCTGAATATTGTGAGTGTAGCACATGTTCAAGTTTTCTATGATGACTACTTATGTTCATGAACATGTACATAAGCGCCTTGGTGCAAACAAATCATAATTCATTTTATTAAAAATTATATATAATATTTTTGGCAGTTTCTAATCCACCATGTCTAATGGTAAGATCCCAATGTTTTGCTGAATGTTGTTAGTGTAGGACTTGTTCTAATTTTCTATGATGACTACTTATGTTCATGAACATGTACATAAGCGCCTTGGTGCAAACAAATCATAATTCATTTTATTAAAAATTATATATAATATTTTTGGCAGTTTCTAATCCACCATGTCTAATGGTAAGATCCCAATGTTTTGCTGAATGTTGTTAGTGTAGCAGATGTTCAAGCTTTTTGTGATGACTACTTATGTTCATGAACATGTACATAAGCGCCTTGGTGCAAACAAATCATAATTCATTTTATTAAAAATTATATATAATATTTTTGGCAGTTTCTAATCCACCATGTCTAATGGTAAGATCCCAATGTTTTGCTGAATATTGTTAGTGTAGCAGATGTTCAAGCTTTCTATGATGACTACTTATGTTCATGAACATGTTCATAAGCGCCTTGGTACAAACAAATCATAATTCATTTTATTAAAAATTATATATAATATTTTTGGCAGTTTCTAATCCACCATGTCTAATGGTAAGATCCCAATGTTTTGCTGAATATTGTGAGTGTAGCACATGTTCAAGTTTTCTATGATGACTACTTATGTTCATGAACATGTACATAAGCGCCTTGGTGCAAACAAATCATAATTCATTTTATTAAAAATTATATATAATATTTTTGGCAGTTTCTAATCCACCATGTCTAATGGTAAGATCACAATGTTTTGCTGAATATTGTTAGTGTAGCAGATGTTCAAGCTTTCTATGATGACTACTTATGTTCATGAACATGTACATAAGCGCCTTGGTGCAAACAAATCATAATTCATTTTATTAAAAATTATATATAATATTTTTGGCAGTTTCTAATCCACCATGTCTAATGGTGAGATCCCAATGTTTTGCTGAATATTGTTAGTGTAGCACATGTTCAAGCTTTTTGTGATGACTACTTATGTTCATGAACATGTACATAAGCGCCTTGGTGCAAACAAATCATAATTCATTTTATTAAAAATTATATATAATATTTTTGGCAGTTTCTAATCCACCATGTCTAATGGTAAGATCCCAATGTTTTGCTGAATATTGTTAGTGTAGCAGATGTTCAAGCTTTCTATGATGACTACTTATGTTCATGAACATGTACATAAGCGCCTTGGTGCAAACAAATCATAATTCATTTTATTAAAAATTATATATAATATTTTTGGCAGTTTCTAATCCACCATGTCTAATGGTAAGATCCCAATGTTTTGCTGAATATTGTTAGTGTAGCACATGTTCAAGCTTTCTGTGATGACTACTTATGTTCATGAACATGTACATAAGCGCCTTGGTGCAAACAAATCATAATTCATTTTATTAAAAATTATATATAATATTTTTGGCAGTTTCTAATCCACCATGTCTAATTAATGTTTTGCTGAATATTGTGAGTGTAGCACATGTTCAAGTTTTCTATGATGACTACTTATGTTCATGAACATGTACATAAGCGCCTTGGTGCAAACAAATCATAATTCATTTTATTAAAAATTATATATAATATTTTTGGCAGTTTCTAATCCACCATGTCTAATGGTAAGATCCCAATGTTTTGCTGAATATTGTTAGTGTAGCAGATGTTCAAGCTTTCTATGATGACTACTTATGTTCATGAACATGTTCATAAGCGCCTTGGTACAAACAAATCATAATTCATTTTATTAAAAATTATATATAATATTTTTGGCAGTTTCTAATCCACCATGTCTAATGGTAAGATCCCAATGTTTTGCTGAATATTGTGAGTGTAGCACATGTTCAAGTTTTCTATGATGACTACTTATGTTCATGAACATGTACATAAGCGCCTTGGTGCAAACAAATCATAATTCATTTTATTAAAAATTATATATAATATTTTTGGCAGTTTCTAATCCACCATGTCTAATGGTAAGATCACAATGTTTTGCTGAATATTGTTAGTGTAGCAGATGTTCAAGCTTTCTATGATGACTACTTATGTTCATGAACATGTACATAAGCGCCTTGGTGCAAACAAATCATAATTCATTTTATTAAAAATTATATATAATATTTTTGGCAGTTTCTAATCCACCATGTCTAATGGTGAGATCCCAATGTTTTGCTGAATATTGTTAGTGTAGCACATGTTCAAGCTTTTTGTGATGACTACTTATGTTCATGAACATGTACATAAGCGCCTTGGTGCAAACAAATCATAATTCATTTTATTAAAAATTATATATAATATTTTTGGCAGTTTCTAATCCACCATGTCTAATGGTAAGATCCCAATGTTTTGCTGAATATTGTTAGTGTAGCAGATGTTCAAGCTTTCTATGATGACTACTTATGTTCATGAACATGTACATAAGCGCCTTGGTGCAAACAAATCATAATTCATTTTATTAAAAATTATATATAATATTTTTGGCAGTTTCTAATCCACCATGTCTAATGGTAAGATCCCAATGTTTTGCTGAATATTGTTAGTGTAGCACATGTTCAAGCTTTCTGTGATGACTACTTATGTTCATGAACATGTACATAAGCGCCTTGGTGCAAACAAATCATAATTCATTTTATTAAAAATTATATATAATATTTTTGGCAGTTTCTAATCCACCATGTCTAATTAATGTTTTGCTGAATATTGTGAGTGTAGCACATGTTCAAGCTTTCTATGATGACTACTTATGTTCATGAACATGTACATAAGCGCCTTGGTGCAAACAAATCATAATTCATTTTATTAAAAATTATATATAATATTTTTGGCAGTTTCTAATCCACCATGTATAATGGTAAGATCCCAATGTTTTGCTGAATATTGTGAGTGTAGCACATGTTCAAGCTTTCTGTGATGACTACTTATGTTCATGAACATGTACATAAGCGCCTTGGTGCAAAAAAATCATAATTCATTTTATTAAAAATTATATATAATATTTTGGGCAGTTTCTAATCCACCATGTCTAATGGTAAGATCCCAATGTTTTGCTGAATGTTGTTAGTGTAGGACTTGTTCTAATTTTCTATGATGACTATTTGTGTTCATGAACATGTACATAAGCGCCTTGGTGCAAACAATTCATAATTCATTTTATTAAAAATTATATATAATATTTTTGGCAGTTTGTAATCCACCATGTCTAATGGTAAGATCCCAATGTTTTGCTGAATATTGTGAGTGTAGCACATGTTCAAGTTTTCTATGATGACTACTTATGTTCATGAACATGTACATAAGCGCCTTGGTGCAAACAAATCATAATTCATTTTATTAAAAATTATATATAATATTTTTGGCAGTTTCTAATCCACCATGTCTAATGGTAAGATCCCAATGTTTTGCTGAATATTGTTAGTGTAGCACATGTTCAAGCTTTCTGTGATGACTACTTATGTTCATGAACATGTACATAAGCGCCTTGGTGCAAACAAATCATAATTCATTTTATTAAAAATTATATATAATATTTTTGGCAGTTTCTAATCCACCATGTCTAATGGTAAGATCCCAATGTTTTGCTGAATATTGTGAGTGTAGCACATGTTCAAGCTTTCTATGATGACTACTTATGTTCATGAACATGTACATAAGCGCCTTGGTGCAAACAAATCATAATTCATTTTATTAAAAATTATATATAATATTTTTGGCAGTTTCTAATCCACCATGCCTAATGGTAAGATCCCAATGTTTTGCTGAATATTGTTAGTGTAGCAGATGTTCAAGCTTTCTATGATGACTACTTATGTTCATGAACATGTACATAAGCGCCTTGGTGCAAACAAATCATAATTCATTTTATTAAAAATTATATATAATATTTTTGGCAGTTTCTAATCCACCATGTCTAATGGTAAGATCCCAATGTTTTGCTGAATATTGTGAGTGTAGCACATGTTCAAGTTTTCTATGATGACTACTTATGTTCATGAACATGTACATAAGCGCCTTGGTGCAAAAAAATCATAATTCATTTTATTAAAAATTATATATAATATTTTGGGCAGTTTCTAATCCACCATGTCTAATGGTAAGATCCCAATGTTTTGCTGAATGTTGTTAGTGTAGGACTTGTTCTAATTTTCTATGATGACTATTTGTGTTCATGAACATGTATATAAGCGCCTTGGTGCAAACAATTCATAATTCATTTTATTAAAAATTATATATAATATTTTTGGCAGTTTGTAATCCACCATGTCTAATGGTAAGATCCCAATGTTTTACTGAATATTGTGAGTGTAGCACATGTTCAAGTTTTCTATGATGACTACTTATGTTCATGAACATGTACATAAGCGCCTTGGTGCAAACAAATCATAATTCATTTTATTAAAAATTATATATAATATTTTTGGCAGTTTCTAATCCACCATGTCTAATGGTAAGATCCCAATGTTTTGCTGAATATTGTTAGTGTAGCACATGTTCAAGCTTTCTGTGATGACTACTTATGTTCATGAACATGTACATAAGCGCCTTGGTGCAAACAAATCATAATTCATTTTATTAAAAATTATATATAATATTTTTGGCAGTTTCTAATCCACCATGTCTAATGGTAAGATCCCAATGTTTTGCTGAATATTGTGAGTGTAGCACATGTTCAAGCTTTCTATGATGACTACTTATGTTCATGAACATGTACATAAGCGCCTTGGTGCAAACAAATCATAATTCATTTTATTAAAAATTATATATAATATTTTTGGCAATTTCTAATCCACCATGTATAATGGTAAGATCCCAATGTTTTGCTGAATATTGTTAGTGTAGCACATGTTCAAGCTTTCTGTGATGACTACTTATGTTCATGAACATGTACATAAGCGCCTTGGTGCAAACAAATCATAATTCATTTTATTAAAAATTATATATAATATTTTGGGCAGTTTCTAATCCACCATGTCTAATGGTAAGATCCCAATGTTTTGCTGAATATTGTGAGTGTAGCACATGTTCAAGTTTTCTATGATGACTACTTATGTTCATGAACATGTACATAAGCGCCTTGGTGCAAACAAATCATAATTCATTTTATTAAAAATTATATATAATATTTTTGGCAGTTTCTAATCCACCATGTCTAATGGTAAGATCCCAATGTTTTGCTGAATGTTGTTAGTGTAGGACTTGTTCTAATTTTCTATGATGACTACTTATGTTCATGAACATGTACATAAGCGCCTTGGTGCAAACAAATCATAATTCATTTTATTAAAAATTATATATAATATTTTTGGCAGTTTCTAATCCACCATGTCTAATGGTAAGATCCCAATGTTTTGCTGAATGTTGTTAGTGTAGCAGATGTTCAAGCTTTTTGTGATGACTACTTATGTTCATGAACATGTACATAAGCGCCTTGGTGCAAACAAATCATAATTCATTTTATTAAAAATTATATATAATATTTTTGGCAGTTTCTAATCCACCATGTCTAATGGTAAGATCCCAATGTTTTGCTGAATATTGTTAGTGTAGCAGATGTTCAAGCTTTCTATGATGACTACTTATGTTCTTGAACATGTTCATAAGCGCCTTGGTACAAACAAATCATAATTCATTTTATTAAAAATTATATATAATATTTTTGGCAGTTTCTAATCCACCATGTCTAATGGTAAGATCCCAATGTTTTGCTGAATATTGTGAGTGTAGCACATGTTCAAGTTTTCTATGATGACTACTTATGTTCATGAACATGTACATAAGCGCCTTGGTGCAAACAAATCATAATTCATTTTATTAAAAATTATATATAATATTTTTGGCAGTTTCTAATCCACCATGTCTAATGGTAAGATCACAATGTTTTGCTGAATATTGTTAGTGTAGCAGATGTTCAAGCTTTCTATGATGACTACTTATGTTCATGAACATGTACATAAGCGCCTTGGTGCAAACAAATCATAATTCATTTTATTAAAAATTATATATAATATTTTTGGCAGTTTCTAATCCACCATGTCTAATGGTGAGATCCCAATGTTTTGCTGAATATTGTTAGTGTAGCACATGTTCAAGCTTTTTGTGATGACTACTTATGTTCATGAACATGTACATAAGCGCCTTGGTGCAAACAAATCATAATTCATTTTATTAAAAATTATATATAATATTTTTGGCAGTTTCTAATCCACCATGTCTAATGGTAAGATCCCAATGTTTTGCTGAATATTGTTAGTGTAGCAGATGTTCAAGCTTTCTATGATGACTACTTATGTTCATGAACATGTACATAAGCGCCTTGGTGCAAACAAATCATAATTCATTTTATTAAAAATTATATATAATATTTTTGGCAGTTTCTAATCCACCATGTCTAATGGTAAGATCCCAATGTTTTGCTGAATATTGTGAGTGTAGCACATGTTCAAGTTTTCTGTGATGACTACTTATGTTCATGAACATGTACATAAGCGCCTTGGTGCAAACAAATCATAATTCATTTTATTAAAAATTATATATAATATTTTTGGCAGTTTCTAATCCACCATGTCTAATTAATGTTTTGCTGAATATTGTGAGTGTAGCACATGTTCAAGCTTTCTATGATGACTACTTATGTTCATGAACATGTACATAAGCGCCTTGGTGCAAACAAATCATAATTCATTTTATTAAAAATTATATATAATATTTTTGGCAGTTTCTAATCCACCATGTATAATGGTAAGATCCCAATGTTTTGCTGAATATTGTGAGTGTAGCACATGTTCAAGCTTTCTGTGATGACTACTTATGTTCATGAACATGTACATAAGCGCCTTGGTGCAAAAAAATCATAATTCATTTTATTAAAAATTATATATAATATTTTGGGCAGTTTCTAATCCACCATGTCTAATGGTAAGATCCCCTGAATAATGTAGCAGATTTGCTGACTACTTATCATGAACATGTACATAGTGTAGCACATGTAAGATCAAGCTTTCTGTTTTCTGAATATTGTGAGTGTAGCACATGTTCAAGCTTTCTATGATGACTACTTATGTTCATGAACATGTACATAAGCGCCTTGGTGCAAACAAATCATAATTCATTTTATTAAAAATTATATATAATATTTTTGGCAGTTTCTAATCCACCATGTCTAATGGTAAGATCCCAATGTTTTGCTGAATATTGTGAGTGTAGCACATGTTCAAGCTTTCTATGATGACTACTTATGTTCATGAACATGTACATAAGCGCCTTGGTGCAAACAAATCATAATTCATTTTATTAAAAATTATATATAATATTTTGGGCAGTTTCTAATCCACCATGTCTAATGGTAAGATCCCAATGTTTTGCTGAATATTGTTAGTGTAGCACATGTTCAAGCTTTCTGTGATGACTACTTATGTTCATGAACATGTACATAAGCGCCTTGGTGCAAACAAATCATAATTCATTTTATTAAAAATTATATATAATATTTTTGGCAGTTTCTAATCCACCATGTCTAATGGTAAGATCCCAATGTTTTGCTGAATATTGTGAGTGTAGCACATGTTCAAGCTTTCTATGATGACTACTTATGTTCATGAACATGTACATAAGCGCCTTGGTGCAAACAAATCATAATTCATTTTATTAAAAATTATATATAATATTTTTGGCAATTTCTAATCCACCATGTATAATAGTAAGATCCCAATGTTTTGCTGAATATTGTGAGTGTAGCACATGTTCAAGCTTTCTGTGATGACTACTTATGTTCATGAACATGTACATAAGCGCCTTGGTGCAAACAAATCATAATTCATTTTATTAAAAATTATATATAATATTTTGGGCAGTTTCTAATCCACCATGTCTAATGGTAAGATCCCAATGTTTTGCTGAATATTGTGAGTGTAGCACATGTTCAAGTTTTCTATGATGACTACTTATGTTCATGAACATGTACATAAGCGCCTTGGTGCAAACAAATCATAATTCATTTTATTAAAAATTATATATAATATTTTTGGCAATTTCTAATCCACCATGTATAATGGTAAGATCCCAATGTTTTGCTGAATATTGTGAGTGTAGCACATGTTCAAGCTTTCTGTGATGACTACTTATGTTCATGAACATGTACATAAGCGCCTTGGTGCAAACAAATCATAATTCATTTTATTAAAAATTATATATAATATTTTTGGCAGTTTGTAATCCACCATGTCTAATGGTAAGATCCCAATGTTTTGCTGAATATTGTGAGTGTAGCACATGTTCAAGTTTTCTATGATGACTACTTATGTTCATGAACATGTACATAAGCGCCTTGGTGCAAACAAATCATAATTCATTTTATTAAAAATTATATATAATATTTTTGGCAGTTTCTAATCCACCATGTCTAATGGTAAGATCCCAATGTTTTGCTGAATATTGTTAGTGTAGCACATGTTCAAGCTTTCTGTGATGACTACTTATGTTCATGAACATGTACATAAGCGCCTTGGTGCAAACAAATCATAATTCATTTTATTAAAAATTATATATAATATTTTTGGCAGTTTGTAATCCACCATGTCTAATGGTAAGATCCCAATGTTTTGCTGAATATTGTGAGTGTAGCACATGTTCAAGTTTTCTATGATGACTACTTATGTTCATGAACATGTACATAAGCGCCTTGGTGCAAACAAATCATAATTCATTTTATTAAAAATTATATATAATATTTTTGGCAGTTTCTAATCCACCATGTCTAATGGTAAGATCCCAATGTTTTGCTGAATATTGTGAGTGTAGCACATGTTCAAGCTTTCTATGATGACTACTTATGTTCATGAACATGTACATAAGCGCCTTGGTGCAAACAAATCATAATTCATTTTATTAAAAATTATATATAATATTTTTGGCAGTTTCTAATCCACCATGTATAATGGTAAGATCACAATGTTTTGCTGAATATTGTGAGTGTAGCAGATGTTCAAGCTTTCTATGATGACTACTTATGTTCATGAACATGTACATAAGCGCCTTGGTGCAAACAAATCATAATTCATTTTATTAAAAATTATATATAATATTTTTGGCAGTTTCTAATCCACCATGTCTAATGGTAAGATCCCAATGTTTTGCTGAATATTGTGAGTGTAGCACATGTTCAAGTTTTCTATGATGACTACTTATGTTCATGAACATGTACATAAGCGCCTTGGTGCAAAAAAATCATAATTCATTTTATTAAAAATTATATATAATATTTTGGGCAGTTTCTAATCCACCATGTCTAATGGTAAGATCCCAATGTTTTGCTGAATGTTGTTAGTGTAGGACTTGTTCTAATTTTCTATGATGACCATTTGTGTTCATGAACATGTATATAAGCGCCTTGGTGCAAACAATTCATAATTCATTTTATTAAAAATTATATATAATATTTTTGGCAGTTTCTAATCCACCATGTCTAATGGTAAGATCCCAATGTTTTGCTGAATATTGTGAGTGTAGCACATGTTCAAGTTTTCTATGATGACTACTTATGTTCATGAACATGTACATAAGCGCCTTGGTGCAAACAAATCATAATTCATTTTATTAAAAATTATATATAATATTTTTGGCAGTTTCTAATCCACCATGTCTAATGGTAAGATCCCAATGTTTTGCTGAATATTGTTAGTGTAGCACATGTTCAAGCTTTCTGTGATGACTACTTATGTTCATGAACATGTACATAAGCGCCTTGGTGCAAACAAATCATAATTCATTTTATTAAAAATTATATATAATATTTTTGGCAGTTTCTAATCCACCATGTCTAATGGTAAGATCCCAATGTTTTGCTGAATATTGTGAGTGTAGCACATGTTCAAGCTTTCTATGATGACTACTTATGTTCATGAACATGTACATAAGCGCCTTGGTGCAAACAAATCATAATTCATTTTATTAAAAATTATATATAATATTTTTGGCAATTTCTAATCCACCATGTATAATGGTAAGATCCCAATGTTTTGCTGAATATTGTGAGTGTAGCACATGTTCAAGCTTTCTGTGATGACTACTTATGTTCATGAACATGTACATAAGCGCCTTGGTGCAAACAAATCATAATTCATTTTATTAAAAATTATATATAATATTTTGGGCAGTTTCTAATCCACCATGTCTAATGGTAAGATCCCAATGTTTTGCTGAATATTGTGAGTGTAGCACATGTTCAAGTTTTCTATGATGACTACTTATGTTCATGAACATGTACATAAGCGCCTTGGTGCAAACAAATCATAATTCATTTTATTAAAAATTATATATAATATTTTTGGCAGTTTCTAATCCACCATGTCTAATGGTAAGATCCCAATGTTTTGCTGAATGTTGTTAGTGTAGGACTTGTTCTAATTTTCTATGATGACTACTTATGTTCATGAACATGTACATAAGCGCCTTGGTGCAAACAAATCATAATTCATTTTATTAAAAATTATATATAATATTTTTGGCAGTTTCTAATCCACCATGTCTAATGGTAAGATCCCAATGTTTTGCTGAATGTTGTTAGTGTAGCAGATGTTCAAGCTTTTTGTGATGACTACTTATGTTCATGAACATGTACATAAGCGCCTTGGTGCAAACAAATCATAATTCATTTTATTAAAAATTATATATAATATTTTTGGCAGTTTCTAATCCACCATGTCTAATGGTAAGATCCCAATGTTTTGCTGAATATTGTTAGTGTAGCAGATGTTCAAGCTTTCTATGATGACTACTTATGTTCATGAACATGTTCATAAGCGCCTTGGTACAAACAAATCATAATTCATTTTATTAAAAATTATATATAATATTTTTGGCAGTTTCTAATCCACCATGTCTAATGGTAAGATCCCAATGTTTTGCTGAATATTGTGAGTGTAGCACATGTTCAAGTTTTCTATGATGACTACTTATGTTCATGAACATGTACATAAGCGCCTTGGTGCAAACAAATCATAATTCATTTTATTAAAAATTATATATAATATTTTTGGCAGTTTCTAATCCACCATGTCTAATGGTAAGATCACAATGTTTTGCTGAATATTGTTAGTGTAGCAGATGTTCAAGCTTTCTATGATGACTACTTATGTTCATGAACATGTACATAAGCGCCTTGGTGCAAACAAATCATAATTCATTTTATTAAAAATTATATATAATATTTTTGGCAGTTTCTAATCCACCATGTCTAATGGTGAGATCCCAATGTTTTGCTGAATATTGTTAGTGTAGCACATGTTCAAGCTTTTTGTGATGACTACTTATGTTCATGAACATGTACATAAGCGCCTTGGTGCAAACAAATCATAATTCATTTTATTAAAAATTATATATAATATTTTTGGCAGTTTCTAATCCACCATGTCTAATGGTAAGATCCCAATGTTTTGCTGAATATTGTTAGTGTAGCAGATGTTCAAGCTTTCTATGATGACTACTTATGTTCATGAACATGTACATAAGCGCCTTGGTGCAAACAAATCATAATTCATTTTATTAAAAATTATATATAATATTTTTGGCAGTTTCTAATCCACCATGTCTAATGGTAAGATCCCAATGTTTTGCTGAATATTGTTAGTGTAGCACATGTTCAAGCTTTCTGTGATGACTACTTATGTTCATGAACATGTACATAAGCGCCTTGGTGCAAACAAATCATAATTCATTTTATTAAAAATTATATATAATATTTTTGGCAGTTTCTAATCCACCATGTCTAATTAATGTTTTGCTGAATATTGTGAGTGTAGCACATGTTCAAGTTTTCTATGATGACTACTTATGTTCATGAACATGTACATAAGCGCCTTGGTGCAAACAAATCATAATTCATTTTATTAAAAATTATATATAATATTTTTGGCAGTTTCTAATCCACCATGTCTAATGGTAAGATCCCAATGTTTTGCTGAATATTGTTAGTGTAGCAGATGTTCAAGCTTTCTATGATGACTACTTATGTTCATGAACATGTTCATAAGCGCCTTGGTACAAACAAATCATAATTCATTTTATTAAAAATTATATATAATATTTTTGGCAGTTTCTAATCCACCATGTCTAATGGTAAGATCCCAATGTTTTGCTGAATATTGTGAGTGTAGCACATGTTCAAGTTTTCTATGATGACTACTTATGTTCATGAACATGTACATAAGCGCCTTGGTGCAAACAAATCATAATTCATTTTATTAAAAATTATATATAATATTTTTGGCAGTTTCTAATCCACCATGTCTAATGGTAAGATCACAATGTTTTGCTGAATATTGTTAGTGTAGCAGATGTTCAAGCTTTCTATGATGACTACTTATGTTCATGAACATGTACATAAGCGCCTTGGTGCAAACAAATCATAATTCATTTTATTAAAAATTATATATAATATTTTTGGCAGTTTCTAATCCACCATGTCTAATGGTGAGATCCCAATGTTTTGCTGAATATTGTTAGTGTAGCACATGTTCAAGCTTTTTGTGATGACTACTTATGTTCATGAACATGTACATAAGCGCCTTGGTGCAAACAAATCATAATTCATTTTATTAAAAATTATATATAATATTTTTGGCAGTTTCTAATCCACCATGTCTAATGGTAAGATCCCAATGTTTTGCTGAATATTGTTAGTGTAGCAGATGTTCAAGCTTTCTATGATGACTACTTATGTTCATGAACATGTACATAAGCGCCTTGGTGCAAACAAATCATAATTCATTTTATTAAAAATTATATATAATATTTTTGGCAGTTTCTAATCCACCATGTCTAATGGTAAGATCCCAATGTTTTGCTGAATATTGTTAGTGTAGCACATGTTCAAGCTTTCTGTGATGACTACTTATGTTCATGAACATGTACATAAGCGCCTTGGTGCAAACAAATCATAATTCATTTTATTAAAAATTATATATAATATTTTTGGCAGTTTCTAATCCACCATGTCTAATTAATGTTTTGCTGAATATTGTGAGTGTAGCACATGTTCAAGCTTTCTATGATGACTACTTATGTTCATGAACATGTACATAAGCGCCTTGGTGCAAACAAATCATAATTCATTTTATTAAAAATTATATATAATATTTTTGGCAGTTTCTAATCCACCATGTATAATGGTAAGATCCCAATGTTTTGCTGAATATTGTGAGTGTAGCACATGTTCAAGCTTTCTGTGATGACTACTTATGTTCATGAACATGTACATAAGCGCCTTGGTGCAAAAAAATCATAATTCATTTTATTAAAAATTATATATAATATTTTGGGCAGTTTCTAATCCACCATGTCTAATGGTAAGATCCCAATGTTTTGCTGAATGTTGTTAGTGTAGGACTTGTTCTAATTTTCTATGATGACTATTTGTGTTCATGAACATGTACATAAGCGCCTTGGTGCAAACAATTCATAATTCATTTTATTAAAAATTATATATAATATTTTTGGCAGTTTGTAATCCACCATGTCTAATGGTAAGATCCCAATGTTTTGCTGAATATTGTGAGTGTAGCACATGTTCAAGTTTTCTATGATGACTACTTATGTTCATGAACATGTACATAAGCGCCTTGGTGCAAACAAATCATAATTCATTTTATTAAAAATTATATATAATATTTTTGGCAGTTTCTAATCCACCATGTCTAATGGTAAGATCCCAATGTTTTGCTGAAT
This sequence comes from Phlebotomus papatasi, assembly GCF_024763615.1. NCBI lineage: Eukaryota > Metazoa > Arthropoda > Insecta > Diptera > Psychodidae > Phlebotomus > Phlebotomus papatasi. The sequence goes on from NW_026604437.1 coordinate 107,479, forward strand.
ATTGTTAGTGTAGCACATGTTCAAGCTTTCTGTGATGACTACTTATGTTCATGAACATGTACATAAGCGCCTTGGTGCAAACAAATCATAATTCATTTTATTAAAAATTATATATAATATTTTTGGCAGTTTCTAATCCACCATGTCTAATGGTAAGATCCCAATGTTTTGCTGAATATTGTGAGTGTAGCACATGTTCAAGCTTTCTATGATGACTACTTATGTTCATGAACATGTACATAAGCGCCTTGGTGCAAACAAATCATAATTCATTTTATTAAAAATTATATATAATATTTTTGGCAGTTTCTAATCCACCATGCCTAATGGTAAGATCCCAATGTTTTGCTGAATATTGTTAGTGTAGCAGATGTTCAAGCTTTCTATGATGACTACTTATGTTCATGAACATGTACATAAGCGCCTTGGTGCAAACAAATCATAATTCATTTTATTAAAAATTATATATAATATTTTTGGCAGTTTCTAATCCACCATGTCTAATGGTAAGATCCCAATGTTTTGCTGAATATTGTGAGTGTAGCACATGTTCAAGTTTTCTATGATGACTACTTATGTTCATGAACATGTACATAAGCGCCTTGGTGCAAAAAAATCATAATTCATTTTATTAAAAATTATATATAATATTTTGGGCAGTTTCTAATCCACCATGTCTAATGGTAAGATCCCAATGTTTTGCTGAATGTTGTTAGTGTAGGACTTGTTCTAATTTTCTATGATGACTATTTGTGTTCATGAACATGTATATAAGCGCCTTGGTGCAAACAATTCATAATTCATTTTATTAAAAATTATATATAATATTTTTGGCAGTTTGTAATCCACCATGTCTAATGGTAAGATCCCAATGTTTTACTGAATATTGTGAGTGTAGCACATGTTCAAGTTTTCTATGATGACTACTTATGTTCATGAACATGTACATAAGCGCCTTGGTGCAAACAAATCATAATTCATTTTATTAAAAATTATATATAATATTTTTGGCAGTTTCTAATCCACCATGTCTAATGGTAAGATCCCAATGTTTTGCTGAATATTGTTAGTGTAGCACATGTTCAAGCTTTCTGTGATGACTACTTATGTTCATGAACATGTACATAAGCGCCTTGGTGCAAACAAATCATAATTCATTTTATTAAAAATTATATATAATATTTTTGGCAGTTTCTAATCCACCATGTCTAATGGTAAGATCCCAATGTTTTGCTGAATATTGTGAGTGTAGCACATGTTCAAGCTTTCTATGATGACTACTTATGTTCATGAACATGTACATAAGCGCCTTGGTGCAAACAAATCATAATTCATTTTATTAAAAATTATATATAATATTTTTGGCAATTTCTAATCCACCATGTATAATGGTAAGATCCCAATGTTTTGCTGAATATTGTTAGTGTAGCACATGTTCAAGCTTTCTGTGATGACTACTTATGTTCATGAACATGTACATAAGCGCCTTGGTGCAAACAAATCATAATTCATTTTATTAAAAATTATATATAATATTTTGGGCAGTTTCTAATCCACCATGTCTAATGGTAAGATCCCAATGTTTTGCTGAATATTGTGAGTGTAGCACATGTTCAAGTTTTCTATGATGACTACTTATGTTCATGAACATGTACATAAGCGCCTTGGTGCAAACAAATCATAATTCATTTTATTAAAAATTATATATAATATTTTTGGCAGTTTCTAATCCACCATGTCTAATGGTAAGATCCCAATGTTTTGCTGAATGTTGTTAGTGTAGGACTTGTTCTAATTTTCTATGATGACTACTTATGTTCATGAACATGTACATAAGCGCCTTGGTGCAAACAAATCATAATTCATTTTATTAAAAATTATATATAATATTTTTGGCAGTTTCTAATCCACCATGTCTAATGGTAAGATCCCAATGTTTTGCTGAATGTTGTTAGTGTAGCAGATGTTCAAGCTTTTTGTGATGACTACTTATGTTCATGAACATGTACATAAGCGCCTTGGTGCAAACAAATCATAATTCATTTTATTAAAAATTATATATAATATTTTTGGCAGTTTCTAATCCACCATGTCTAATGGTAAGATCCCAATGTTTTGCTGAATATTGTTAGTGTAGCAGATGTTCAAGCTTTCTATGATGACTACTTATGTTCTTGAACATGTTCATAAGCGCCTTGGTACAAACAAATCATAATTCATTTTATTAAAAATTATATATAATATTTTTGGCAGTTTCTAATCCACCATGTCTAATGGTAAGATCCCAATGTTTTGCTGAATATTGTGAGTGTAGCACATGTTCAAGTTTTCTATGATGACTACTTATGTTCATGAACATGTACATAAGCGCCTTGGTGCAAACAAATCATAATTCATTTTATTAAAAATTATATATAATATTTTTGGCAGTTTCTAATCCACCATGTCTAATGGTAAGATCACAATGTTTTGCTGAATATTGTTAGTGTAGCAGATGTTCAAGCTTTCTATGATGACTACTTATGTTCATGAACATGTACATAAGCGCCTTGGTGCAAACAAATCATAATTCATTTTATTAAAAATTATATATAATATTTTTGGCAGTTTCTAATCCACCATGTCTAATGGTGAGATCCCAATGTTTTGCTGAATATTGTTAGTGTAGCACATGTTCAAGCTTTTTGTGATGACTACTTATGTTCATGAACATGTACATAAGCGCCTTGGTGCAAACAAATCATAATTCATTTTATTAAAAATTATATATAATATTTTTGGCAGTTTCTAATCCACCATGTCTAATGGTAAGATCCCAATGTTTTGCTGAATATTGTTAGTGTAGCAGATGTTCAAGCTTTCTATGATGACTACTTATGTTCATGAACATGTACATAAGCGCCTTGGTGCAAACAAATCATAATTCATTTTATTAAAAATTATATATAATATTTTTGGCAGTTTCTAATCCACCATGTCTAATGGTAAGATCCCAATGTTTTGCTGAATATTGTGAGTGTTTCTAATAAAAATTATATATAATATTTTTGGCAGTTTCTAATCCACCATGTCTAATGGTAAGATCCCAATGTTTTGCTGAATATTGTTAGTGTAGCAGATGTTCAAGCTTTCTATGATGACTACTTATGTTCATGAACATGTACATAAGCGCCTTGGTGCAAACAAATCATAATTCATTTTATTAAAAATTATATATAATATTTTTGGCAGTTTCTAATCCACCATGTCTAATGGTAAGATCCCAATGTTTTGCTGAATATTGTGAGTGTAGCACATGTTCAAGTTTTCTGTGATGACTACTTATGTTCATGAACATGTACATAAGCGCCTTGGTGCAAACAAATCATAATTCATTTTATTAAAAATTATATATAATATTTTTGGCAGTTTCTAATCCACCATGTCTAATTAATGTTTTGCTGAATATTGTGAGTGTAGCACATGTTCAAGCTTTCTATGATGACTACTTATGTTCATGAACATGTACATAAGCGCCTTGGTGCAAACAAATCATAATTCATTTTATTAAAAATTATATATAATATTTTTGGCAGTTTCTAATCCACCATGTATAATGGTAAGATCCCAATGTTTTGCTGAATATTGTGAGTGTAGCACATGTTCAAGCTTTCTGTGATGACTACTTATGTTCATGAACATGTACATAAGCGCCTTGGTGCAAACAAATCATAATTCATTTTATTAAAAATTATATATAATATTTTTGGCAGTTTCTAATCCACCATGTCTAATGGTAAGATCCCAATGTTTTGCTGAATATTGTGAGTGTAGCACATGTTCAAGTTTTCTATGATGACTACTTATGTTCATGAACATGTACATAAGCGCCTTGGTGCAAACAAATCATAATTCATTTTATTAAAAATTATATATAATATTTTTGGCAGTTTCTAATCCACCATGTCTAATGGTAAGATCCCAATGTTTTGCTGAATGTTGTTAGTGTAGGACTTGTTCTAATTTTCTATGATGACTACTTATGTTCATGAACATGTACATAAGCGCCTTGGTGCAAACAAATCATAATTCATTTTATTAAAAATTATATATAATATTTTTGGCAGTTTCTAATCCACCATGTCTAATGGTAAGATCCCAATGTTTTGCTGAATATTGTTAGTGTAGCAGATGTTCAAGCTTTCTATGATGACTACTTATGTTCATGAACATGTACATAAGCGCCTTGGTGCAAACAAATCATAATTCATTTTATTAAAAATTATATATAATATTTTGGGCAGTTTCTAATCCACCATGTCTAATGGTAAGATCCCAATGTTTTGCTGAATATTGTTAGTGTAGCAGATGTTCAAGCTTTCTATGATGACTACTTATGTTCATGAACATGTACATAAGCGCCTTGGTGCAAACAAATCATAATTCATTTTATTAAAAATTATATATAATATTTTTGGCAGTTTCTAATCCACCATGTCTAATGGTAAGATCCCAATGTTTTGCTGAATATTGTGAGTGTAGCACATGTTCAAGTTTTCTATGATGACTACTTATGTTCATGAACATGTACATAAGCGCCTTGGTGCAAACAAATCATAATTCATTTTATTAAAAATTATATATAATATTTTTGGCAGTTTCTAATCCACCATGTCTAATGGTAAGATCACAATGTTTTGCTGAATATTGTTAGTATAGCAGATGTTCAAGCTTTCTATGATGACTACTTATGTTCATGAACATGTACATAAGCGCCTTGGTGCAAACAAATCATAATTCATTTTATTAAAAATTATATATAATATTTTTGGCAGTTTCTAATCCACCATGTCTAATGGTAAGATCCCAATGTTTTGCTGAATATTGTGAGTGTAGCACATGTTCAAGTTTTCTATGATGACTACTTATGTTCATGAACATGTACATAAGCGCCTTGGTGCAAACAAATCATAATTCATTTTATTAAAAATTATATATAATATTTTTGGCAGTTTCTAATCCACCATGTCTAATGGTAAGATCACAATGTTTTGCTGAATATTGTTAGTGTAGCAGATGTTCAAGCTTTCTATGATGACTACTTATGTTCATGAACATGTACATAAGCGCAATGTTTTGCTGAATATTGTTAGTGTAGCAGATGTTCAAGCTTTCTATGATGACTACTTATGTTCATGAACATGTACATAAGCGCCTTGGTGCAAACAAATCATAATTCATTTTATTAAAAATTATATATAATATTTTTGGCAGTTTCTAATCCACCATGTCTAATGGTAAGATCCCAATGTTTTGCTGAATATTGTTAGTGTAGCAGATGTTCAAGCTTTCTATGATGACTACTTATGTTCATGAACATGTACATAAGCGCCTTGGTGCAAACAAATCATAATTCATTTTATTAAAAATTATATATAATATTTTTGGCAGTTTCTAATCCACCATGTCTAATGGTAAGATCACAATGTTTTGCTGAATATTGTTAGTGTAGCAGATGTTCAAGCTTTCTATGATGACTACTTATGTTCATGAACATGTACATAAGCGCCTTGGTGCAAACAAATCATAATTCATTTTATTAAAAATTATATATAATATTTTTGGCAGTTTCTAATCCACCATGTCTAATGGTAAGATCCCAATGTTTTGCTGAATATTGTGAGTGTAGCACATGTTCAAGTTTTCTATGATGACTACTTATGTTCATGAACATGTACATAAGCGCCTTGGTGCAAACAAATCATAATTCATTTTATTAAAAATTATACTCCCTCCGTTCCGAAATAAGTCGTACTTTTGGGGAAAAATTAGGGATTAAGGAATGGTTTCAGAGAATGTTTTTGTTATTGGCAAATATCTTGTGTATGAACTATCCTCCATGTTCAGGGATAATATGAGGATCCTATCACGATGGTATGTTGAGGATTCGATATGTTGAAGTTGTCCATTTTTCGCGTTTTTTTCAAAGAGCTCCGGTAGATAGTTAATTACTAAAAAATGGACTGTGATTAACATTACAAGATAGAATTTGTTCTAAATTTTTAGTATGCACAAGTAGAACTCAACAGTTATTACCGATATGACATTTTTTATTGCTCAAATTTTGCAGAATGAGCAATAAAAAGAATATCCATTTTTTATGTGTTCGAATATCTGGATGCAAAATGGTGAGAAATAGGGACTTGGGACCTTAAGAGGACCCCCCAAAAGTTGACCCTGGGACACTTTATATGTTTCTCTAAAACATATTCTGAATTGAAAAAAAGAAATCGCACGACGTGTTTTCGAGCAATCCCACAAAACATGATTTTGAAGGGAAAGGGAAGGAGTGGGGGCAAAATAAATAACATATTAATGTTCCCAGGGTCAACTTATGGGGGGGTCCCCCGAACGTCCCAAGTCTGTATCTCTCACCATTCTGCATCTATGTTAGATTGAAAATAAAACGCCAAAAATAAGACATTTTTAAGACATTCATTCCTCAAGATACCATCAAGACCGGACCCCAATTTTAGTACTGAACATAAGCAATAGTTCTTTACAAGAGATAATTGTTGATACATAAAACATTTACCAACAAACTTTCCCTTAATTCCAATTTTTCCCAAACGTATGACTTATTTCGGAACAAGATTTTTTCCCAAACGTACGACTTATTTCGGAACGGAGGGAGTATATAATATTTTTGGCAGTTTCTAATCCACCATGTCTAATGGTAAGATCCCAATGTTTTGCTGAATATTGTTAGTGTAGCAGATGTTCAAGCTCTCTATGACGACTACTTATGTTCATGAACATGTACATAAGCGCCTTGGGGCAAACAAATCATAATTCATTTTATTAAAAATTATATATAATATTTTTGGCAGTTTCTAATCCACCATGTCTAATGGTAAGATCCCAATGTTTTGCTGAATATTGTGAGTGTAGCACATGTTCAAGTTTTCTATGATGACTACTTATGTTCATGAACATGTACATAAGCGCCTTGGTGCAAACAAATCATAATTCATTTTATTAAAAATTATATATAATATTTTGGGCAGTTTCTAATCCACCATGTCTAATGGTAAGATCCCAATGTTTTGCTGAATATTGTTAGTGTAGCAGATGTTCAAGTTTTCTATGATGACTACTTATGTTCATGAACATGTACATAAGCGCCTTGGTGCAAACAAATCATAATTCATTTTATTAAAAATTATATATAATATTTTTGGCAGTTTCTAATCCACCATGTCTAATGGTAAGATCCCAATGTTTTGCTGAATATTGTTAGTGTAGCAGATGTTCAAGCTTTCTATGATGACTACTTATGTTCATGAACATGTACATAAGCGCCTTGGTGCAAACAAATCATAATTCATTTTATTAAAAATTATATATAATATTTTTGGCAGTTTCTAATCCACCATGTCTAATGGTAAGATCCCAATGTTTTGCTGAATATTGTGAGTGTAGCACATGTTCAAGTTTTCTATGATGACTACTTATGTTCATGAACATGTACATAAGCGCCTTGGTGCAAACAAATCATAATTCATTTTATTAAAAATTATATATAATATTTTTGGCAGTTTCTAATCCACCATGTCTAATGGTAAGATCCCAATGTTTTGCTGAATATTGTTAGTGTAGCAGATGTTCAGGTTTTCTATGATGACTACTTATGTTCATGAACATGTACATAAGCGCCTTGGTGCAAACAAATCATAATTCATTTTATTAAAAATTATATATAATAATTTTGGCAGTTTCTAATACACCATGTCTAATGGTAAGATCCCAATGTTTTGCTGAATATTGTGAGTGTAGCACATGTTCAAGTTTTCTATGATGACTACTTATGTTCATGAACATGTACATAAGCGCCTTGTTGCAAACAAATCATAATTTATTTTATTAAAAATTATATATAATATTTTTGGCAGTTTCTAATCCACCATGTCTAATGGTAAGATCCCAATGTTTTGCTGAATATTGTTAGTGTAGCAGATGTTCAGGTTTTCTATGATGACTACTTATGTTCATGAACATGTACATAAGCGCCTTGGTGCAAACAAATCATAATTCATTTTATTAAAAATTATATATAATAATTTTGGCAGTTTCTAATACACCATGTCTAATGGTAAGATCCCAATGTTTTGCTGAATATTGTGAGTGTAGCACATGTTCAAGTTTTCTATGATGACTACTTATGTTCATGAACATGTACATAAGCGCCTTGTTGCAAACAAATCATAATTTATTTTATTAAAAATTATATATAATATTTTTGGCAGTTTCTAATCCACCATGTCTAATGGTAAGATCCCAATGTTTTGCTGAATATTGTTAGTGTAGCAGATGTTCAAGCTTTCTATGATGACTACTTATGTTCATGAACATGTACATAAGCGCCTTGGTGCAAACAAATCATAATTCATTTTATTAAAAATTATATATAATATTTTTGGCAGTTTCTAATCCACCATGTCTAATGGTAAGATCCCAATGTTTTGCTGAATATTGTGAGTGTAGCACATGTTCAAGTTTTCTATGATGACTACTTATGTTCATGAACATGTACATAAGCGCCTTGGTGCAAACAAATCATAATTCATTTTATTAAAAATTATATATAATATTTTTGGCAGTTTCTAATCCACCATGTCTAATGGTAAGATCCCAATGTTTTGCTGAATATTGTTAGTGTAGCAGATGTTCAAGCTTTCTATGATGACTACTTATGTTCATGAACATGTACATAAGCGCCTTGGTGCAAACAAATCATAATTCATTTTATTAAAAATTATATATAATATTTTTGGCAGTTTCTAATCCACCATGTCTAATGGTAAGATCCCAATGTTTTGCTGAATATTGTTAGTGTAGCAGATGTTCAAGTTTTCTATGATGACTACTTATGTTCATGAACATGTACATAAGCGCCTTGGTGCAAACAAATCATAATTCATTTTATTAAAAATTATATATAATATTTTTGGCAGTTTCTAATCCACCATGCCTAATGGTAAGATCCCAATGTTTTGCTGAATATTGTGGGTGTAGCACATGTTCAAGTTTTCTATGATGACTACTTATGTTCATGAACATGTACATAAGCGCCTTGGTGCAAACAAATCATAATTCATTTTATTAAAAATTATATATAATATTTTTGGCAGTTTCTAATCCACCATGTCTAATGGTAAGATCCCAATGTTTTGCTGAATATTGTTAGTGTAGCACATGTTCAAGCTTTCTGTGATGACTACTTATGTTCATGAACATGTACATAAGCGCCTTGGTGCAAACAAATCATAATTCATTTTATTAAAAATTATATATAATATTTTTGGCAGTTTCTAATCCACCATGTCTAATGGTAAGATCCCAATGTTTTGCTGAATATTGTGAGTGTAGCACATGTTCAAGCTTTCTATGATGACTACTTATGTTCATGAACATGTACATAAGCGCCTTGGTGCAAACAAATCATAATTCATTTTATTAAAAATTATATATAATATTTTTCGCAGTTTCTAATCCACCATGTCTAATGGTAAGATCCCAATGTTTTGCTGAATATTGTGAGTGTAGCACATGTTCAAGTTTTCTATGATGACTACTTATGTTCATGAACATGTACATAAGCGCCTTGGTGCAAACAAATCATAATTCATTTTATTAAAAATTATATATAATATTTTTGGCAGTTTCTAATCCACCATGTCTAATGGTAAGATCCCAATGTTTTGCTGAATATTGTTAGTGTAGCAGATGTTCAAGCTTTCTATGATGACTACTTATGTTCATGAACATGTACATAAGCGCCTTGGTGCAAACAAATCATAATTCATTTTATTAAAAATTATATATAATATTTTTGGCAGTTTCTAATCCACCATGTCTAATGGTAAGATCCCAATGTTTTGCTGAATATTGTTAGTGTAGCAGATGTTCAAGCTTTCTATGATGACTACTTATGTTCATGAACATGTACATAAGCGCCTTGGTGCAAACAAATCATAATTCATTTTATTAAAAATTATATATAATATTTTTGGCAGTTTCTAATCCACCATGTCTAATGGTAAGATCCCAATGTTTTGCTGAATATTGTGAGTGTAGCACATGTTCAAGTTTTCTATGATGACTACTTATGTTCATGAACATGTACATAAGCGCCTTGGTGCAAACAAATCATAATTCATTTTATTAAAAATTATATATAATATTTTTGGCAGTTTCTAATCCACCATGTCTAATGGTAAGATCCCAATGTTTTGCTGAATATTGTGAGTGTAGCACATGTTCAAGTTTTCTATGATGACTACTTATGTTCATGAACATGTACATAAGCGCCTTGGTGCAAACAAATCATAATTCATTTTATTAAAAATTATATATAATATTTTTGGCAGTTTCTAATCCACCATGTCTAATGGTAAGATCCCAATGTTTTGCTGAATATTGTTAGTGTAGCACATCTTCAAGCTTTTTGTTATGACTACTTATGTTCATGAACATGTACATAAGCGCCTTGGTGCAAACAAATCATAATTCATTTTATTAAAAATTATATATAATATTTTTGGCAGTTTCTAATCCACCATGTCTAATGGTAAGATCCCAATGTTTTGCTGAATATTGTTAGTGTAGCAAATGTTCAAGCTTTTTGTGATGACTACTTATGTTCATGAACATGTACATAAGCGCCTTGGTGCAAACAAATCATAATTCATTTTATTAAAAATTATATATAATATTTTTGGCAGTTTCTAATCCACCATGTCTAATGGTAAGATCCCAATGTTTTGCTGAATATTGTGAGTGTAGCACATGTTCAAGTTTTCTATGATGACTACTTATGTTCATGAACATGTACATAAGCGCCTTGGTGCAAACAAATCATAATTCATTTTATTAAAAATTATATATAATATTTTTGGCAGTTTCTAATCCACCATGTCTAATGGTAAGATCCCAATGTTTTGCTGAATATTGTTAGTGTAGCACATGTTCAAGCTTTTTGTGATGACTACTTATGTTCATGAACATGTACATAAGCGCCTTGGTGCAAACAAATCATAATTCATTTTATTAAAAATTATATATAATATTTTTGGCAGTTTCTAATCCACCATGTCTAATGGTAAGATCCCAATGTTTTGCTGAATATTGTTAGTGTAGCAGATGTTCAAGCTTTCTATGATGACTACTTATGTTCATGAACATGTACATAAGCGCCTTGGTGCAAACAAATCATAATTCATTTTATTAAAAATTATATATAATATTTTTGGCAGTTTCTAATCCACCATGTCTAATGGTAAGATCCCAATGTTTTGCTGAATGTTGTTAGTGTAGGACTTGTTCTAATTTTCAATGATGACTACTTATGTTCATGAACATGTACATAAGCGCCTTGGTGCAAACAAGTCATAATTCATTTTATTAAAAATTATATATAATATTTTTGGCAGTTTCTAATCCACCATGTCTAATGGTAAGATCACAATGTTTTGCTGAATATTGTGAGTGTAGCACATGTTCAAGTTTTCTATGATGACTACTTATGTTCATGAACATGTACATAAGCGCCTTGGTGCAAACAAATCATAATTCATTTTATTAAAAATTATATATAATATTTTTCGCAGTTTCTAATCCACCATGTCTAATGGTAAGATCCCAATGTTTTGCTGAATATTGTGAGTGTAGCACATGTTCAAGTTTTCTATGATGACTACTTATGTTCATGAACATGTACATAAGCGCCTTGGTGCAAACAAATCATAATTCATTTTATTAAAAATTATACATAATATTTTTGGCAGTTTCTAATCCACCATGTCTAATGGTAAGATCCCAATGTTTTGCTGAATATTGTTAGTGTAGCAGATGTTCAAGCTTTCTATGATGACTACTTATGTTCATGAACATGTACATAAGCGCCTTGGTGCAAACAAATCATAATTCATTTTATTAAAAATTATATATAATATTTTTGGCAGTATCTAATCCACCATGTCTAATGGTAAGATCCCAATGTTTTGCTGAATATTGTTAGTGTAGCAGATGTTCAAGCTTTCTATGATGACTACTTATGTTCATGAACATGTACATAAGCGCCTTGGTGCAAACAAATCATAATTCATTTTATTAAAAATTATATATAATATTTTTGGCAGTTTCTAATCCACCATGTCTAATGGTAAGATCCCAATGTTTTGCTGAATATTGTGAGTGTAGCACATGTTCAAGTTTTCTATGATGACTACTTATGTTCATGAACATGTACATAAGCGCCTTGGTGCAAACAAATCATAATTCATTTTATTAAAAATTATATATAATATTTTTGGCAGTTTCTAATCCACCATGTCTAATGGTAAGATCCCAATGTTTTGCTGAATATTGTTAGTGTATCAGATGTTCAAGCTTTCTATGATGACTACTTATGTTCATGAACATGTACATAAGCGCCTTGGTGCAAACAAATCATAATTCATTTTATTAAAAATTATATATAATATTTTTGGCAGTTTCTAATCCACCATGTCTAATGGTAAGATCCCAATGTTTTGCTGAATGTTGTTAGTGTAGGACTTGTTCTAATTTTCTATGATGACTACTTATGTTCATGAACATGTACATAAGCGCCTTGGTGCAAACAAGTCATAATTCATTTTATTAAAAATTATATATAATATTTTTGGCAGTTTCTAATCCACCATGTCTAATGGTAAGATCACAATGTTTTGCTGAATATTGTTAGTGTAGCAGATGTTCAAGCTTTCTATGATGACTACTTATGTTCATGAACATGTACATAAGCGCCTTGGTGCAAACAAATCATAATTCATTTTATTAAAAATTATATATAATATTTTTGGCAGTTTCTAATCCACCATGTCTAATGGTAAGATCCCAATGTTTTGCTGAATATTGTGAGTGTAGCACATGTTCAAGCTTTCTATGATGACTACTTATGTTCATGAACATGTACATAAGCGCCTTGGTGCAAACAAATCATAATTCATTTTATTAAAAATTATATATAATATTTTTGGCAGTTTCTAATCCACCTTGTCTAATGGTAAGATCCCAATGTTTTGCTGAATATTGTGAGTGTAGCACATGTTCAAGTTTTCTATGATGACTACTTATGTTCATGAACATGTACATAAGCGCCTTGGTGCAAACAAATCATAATTCATTTTATTAAAAATTATATATAATATTTTTGGCAGTTTGTAATCCACCATGTCTAATGGTAAGATCCCAATGTTTTGCTGAATATTGTGAGTGTAGCACATGTTCAAGTTTTCTATGATGACTACTTATGTTCATGAACATGTACATAAGCGCCTTGGTGCAAACAAATCATAATTCATTTTATTAAAAATTATATATAATATTTTTCGCAGTTTCTAATCCACCATGTCTAATGGTAAGATCCCAATGTTTTGCTGAATGTTGTTAGTGTAGGACTTGTTCTAATTTTCTATGATGACTATTTGTGTTCATGAACATGTACATAAGCGCCTTGGTGCAAACAATTCATAATTCATTTTATTAAAAATTATATATAATATTTTTGGCAGTTTGTAATCCACCATGTCTAATGGTAAGATCCCAATGTTTTGCTGAATATTGTGAGTGTAGCACATGTTCAAGTTTTCTATGATGACTACTTATGTTCATGAACATGTACATAAGCGCCTTGGTGCAAACAAATCATAATTCATTTTATTAAAAATTATATATAATATTTTTGGCAGTTTCTAATCCACCATGTCTAATGGTAAGATCCCAATGTTTTGCTGAATATTGTTAGTGTAGCACATCTTCAAGCTTTTTGTTATGACTACTTATGTTCATGAACATGTACATAAGCGCCTTGGTGCAAACAAATCATAATTCATTTTATTAAAAATTATATATAATATTTTTGGCAGTTTCTAATCCACCTTGTCTAATGGTAAGATCCCAATGTTTTGCTGAATATTGTGAGTGTAGCACATGTTCAAGTTTTCTATGATGACTACTTATGTTCATGAACATGTACATAAGCGCCTTGGTGCAAACAAATCATAATTCATTTTATTAAAAATTATATATAATATTTTTGGCAGTTTGTAATCCACCATGTCTAATGGTAAGATCCCAATGTTTTGCTGAATATTGTGAGTGTAGCACATGTTCAAGTTTTCTATGATGACTACTTATGTTCATGAACATGTACATAAGCGCCTTGGTGCAAACAAATCATAATTCATTTTATTAAAAATTATATATAATATTTTTGGCAGTTTCTAATCCACCATGTCTAATGGTAAGATCCCAATGTTTTGCTGAATATTGTGAGTGTAGCACATGTTCAAGTTTTCTATGATGACTACTTATGTTCATGAACATGTACATAAGCGCCTTGGTGCAAACAAATCATAATTCATTTTATTAAAAATTATATATAATATTTTTGGCAGTTTCTAATCCACCATGTCTAATGGTAAGATCCCAATGTTTTGCTGAATATTGTGAGTGTAGCACATGTTCAAGTTTTCTATGATGACTACTTATGTTCATGAACATGTACATAAGCGCCTTGGTGCAAACAAATCATAATTCATTTTATTAAAAATTATATATAATATTTTTGGCAGTTTCTAATCCACCATGTCTAATGGTAAGATCCCAATGTTTTGCTGAATATTGTTAGTGTAGCACATCTTCAAGCTTTTTGTTATGACTACTTATGTTCATGAACATGTACATAAGCGCCTTGGTGCAAACAAATCATAATTCATTTTATTAAAAATTATATATAATATTTTTGGCAGTTTCTAATCCACCATGTCTAATGGTAAGATCCCAATGTTTTGCTGAATATTGTTAGTGTAGCAAATGTTCAAGCTTTTTGTGATGACTACTTATGTTCATGAACATGTACATAAGCGCCTTGGTGCAAACAAATCATAATTCATTTTATTAAAAATTATATATAATATTTTTGGCAGTTTCTAATCCACCATGTCTAATGGTAAGATCCCAATGTTTTGCTGAATATTGTGAGTGTAGCACATGTTCAAGTTTTCTATGATGACTACTTATGTTCATGAACATGTACATAAGCGCCTTGGTGCAAACAAATCATAATTCATTTTATTAAAAATTATATATAATATTTTTGGCAGTTTCTAATCCACCATGTCTAATGGTAAGATCCCAATGTTTTGCTGAATATTGTTAGTGTAGCACATGTTCAAGCTTTTTGTGATGACTACTTATGTTCATGAACATGTACATAAGCGCCTTGGTGCAAACAAATCATAATTCATTTTATTAAAAATTATATATAATATTTTTGGCAGTTTCTAATCCACCATGTCTAATGGTAAGATCCCAATGTTTTGCTGAATATTGTTAGTGTAGCAGATGTTCAAGCTTTCTATGATGACTACTTATGTTCATGAACATGTACATAAGCGCCTTGGTGCAAACAAATCATAATTCATTTTATTAAAAATTATATATAATATTTTTGGCAGTTTCTAATCCACCATGTCTAATGGTAAGATCCCAATGTTTTGCTGAATGTTGTTAGTGTAGGACTTGTTCTAATTTTCAATGATGACTACTTATGTTCATGAACATGTACATAAGCGCCTTGGTGCAAACAAGTCATAATTCATTTTATTAAAAATTATATATAATATTTTTGGCAGTTTCTAATCCACCATGTCTAATGGTAAGATCACAATGTTTTGCTGAATATTGTGAGTGTAGCACATGTTCAAGTTTTCTATGATGACTACTTATGTTCATGAACATGTACATAAGCGCCTTGGTGCAAACAAATCATAATTCATTTTATTAAAAATTATATATAATATTTTTCGCAGTTTCTAATCCACCATGTCTAATGGTAAGATCCCAATGTTTTGCTGAATATTGTGAGTGTAGCACATGTTCAAGTTTTCTATGATGACTACTTATGTTCATGAACATGTACATAAGCGCCTTGGTGCAAACAAATCATAATTCATTTTATTAAAAATTATACATAATATTTTTGGCAGTTTCTAATCCACCATGTCTAATGGTAAGATCCCAATGTTTTGCTGAATATTGTTAGTGTAGCAGATGTTCAAGCTTTCTATGATGACTACTTATGTTCATGAACATGTACATAAGCGCCTTGGTGCAAACAAATCATAATTCATTTTATTAAAAATTATATATAATATTTTTGGCAGTATCTAATCCACCATGTCTAATGGTAAGATCCCAATGTTTTGCTGAATATTGTTAGTGTAGCAGATGTTCAAGCTTTCTATGATGACTACTTATGTTCATGAACATGTACATAAGCGCCTTGGTGCAAACAAATCATAATTCATTTTATTAAAAATTATATATAATATTTTTGGCAGTTTCTAATCCACCATGTCTAATGGTAAGATCCCAATGTTTTGCTGAATATTGTGAGTGTAGCACATGTTCAAGTTTTCTATGATGACTACTTATGTTCATGAACATGTACATAAGCGCCTTGGTGCAAACAAATCATAATTCATTTTATTAAAAATTATATATAATATTTTTGGCAGTTTCTAATCCACCATGTCTAATGGTAAGATCCCAATGTTTTGCTGAATATTGTTAGTGTATCAGATGTTCAAGCTTTCTATGATGACTACTTATGTTCATGAACATGTACATAAGCGCCTTGGTGCAAACAAATCATAATTCATTTTATTAAAAATTATATATAATATTTTTGGCAGTTTCTAATCCACCATGTCTAATGGTAAGATCCCAATGTTTTGCTGAATGTTGTTAGTGTAGGACTTGTTCTAATTTTCTATGATGACTACTTATGTTCATGAACATGTACATAAGCGCCTTGGTGCAAACAAGTCATAATTCATTTTATTAAAAATTATATATAATATTTTTGGCAGTTTCTAATCCACCATGTCTAATGGTAAGATCACAATGTTTTGCTGAATATTGTTAGTGTAGCAGATGTTCAAGCTTTCTATGATGACTACTTATGTTCATGAACATGTACATAAGCGCCTTGGTGCAAACAAATCATAATTCATTTTATTAAAAATTATATATAATATTTTTGGCAGTTTCTAATCCACCATGTCTAATGGTAAGATCCCAATGTTTTGCTGAATATTGTGAGTGTAGCACATGTTCAAGCTTTCTATGATGACTACTTATGTTCATGAACATGTACATAAGCGCCTTGGTGCAAACAAATCATAATTCATTTTATTAAAAATTATATATAATATTTTTGGCAGTTTCTAATCCACCTTGTCTAATGGTAAGATCCCAATGTTTTGCTGAATATTGTTAGTGTAGCACATGTTCAAGCTTTTTGTGATGACTACTTATGTTCATGAACATGTACATAAGCGCCTTGGTGCAAACAAATCATAATTCATTTTATTAAAAATTATATATAATATTTTTGGCAGTTTCTAATCCACCATGTCTAATGGTAAGATCCCAATGTTTTGCTGAATATTGTGAGTGTAGCACATGTTCAAGTTTTCTATGATGACTACTTATGTTCATGAACATGTACATAAGCGCCTTGGTGCAAACAAATCATAATTCATTTTATTAAAAATTATATATAATATTTTTCGCAGTTTCTAATCCACCATGTCTAATGGTAAGATCCCAATGTTTTGCTGAATGTTGTTAGTGTAGGACTTGTTCTAATTTTCTATGATGACTATTTGTGTTCATGAACATGTACATAAGCGCCTTGGTGCAAACAATTCATAATTCATTTTATTAAAAATTATATATAATATTTTTGGCAGTTTGTAATCCACCATGTCTAATGGTAAGATCCCAATGTTTTGCTGAATATTGTGAGTGTAGCACATGTTCAAGTTTTCTATGATGACTACTTATGTTCATGAACATGTACATAAGCGCCTTGGTGCAAACAAATCATAATTCATTTTATTAAAAATTATATATAATATTTTTGGCAGTTTCTAATCCACCATGTCTAATGGTAAGATCCCAATGTTTTGCTGAATATTGTGAGTGTAGCACATGTTCAAGCTTTCTATGATGACTACTTATGTTCATGAACATGTACATAAGCGCCTTGGTGCAAACAAATCATAATTCATTTTATTAAAAATTATATATAATATTTTTGGCAGTTTCTAATCCACCTTGTCTAATGGTAAGATCCCAATGTTTTGCTGAATATTGTGAGTGTAGCAGATGTTCAAGCTTTCTATGATGACTACTTATGTTCATGAACATGTACATAAGCGCCTTGGTGCAAACAAATCATAATTCATTTTATTAAAAATTATATATAATATTTTTGGCAGTTTGTAATCCACCATGTCTAATGGTAAGATCCCAATGTTTTGCTGAATATTGTGAGTGTAGCACATGTTCAAGTTTTCTATGATGACTACTTATGTTCATGAACATGTACATAAGCGCCTTGGTGCAAACAAATCATAATTCATTTTATTAAAAATTATATATAATATTTTTGGCAGTTTCTAATCCACCATGTCTAATGGTAAGATCCCAATGTTTTGCTGAATGTTGTTAGTGTAGGACTTGTTCTAATTTTCTATGATGACTACTTATGTTCATGAACATGTACATAAGCGCCTTGGTGCAAACAAATCATAATTCATTTTATTAAAAATTATATATAATATTTTTGGCAGTTTCTATCCACCATGTCTAATGGTAAGACCACAATGTTTTGCTGAATGTTGTTAGTGTAGGACTTGTTCTAATTTTCTATGATGACCACTTATGTACATGAACATGTACATAAGCGCCTTGGTGCAAACAAATCATAATTCATTTTATTAAAAATTATATATAATATTTTTGGCAGTTTCTAATCCACCATGTCTAATGGTAAGATCCCAATGTTTTGCTGAATATTGTTAGTGTAGCAGATGTTCAAGCTTTCTATGATGACTACTTATGTTCATGAACATGTACATAAGCGCCTTGGTACAAACAAATCATAATTCATTTTATTAAAAATTATATATAATATTTTTGGCAGTTTCTAATCCACCATGTCTAATGGTAAGATCCCAATGTTTTGCTGAATATTGTTAGTGTAGCAGATGTTCAAGCTTTCTATGATGACTACTTATGTTCATGAACATGTACATAAGCGCCTTGGTACAAACAAATCATAATTCATTTTATTAAAAATTATATATAATATTTTTGGCAGTTTCTAATCCACCATGTCTAATGGTAAGATCACAATGTTTTGCTGAATATTGTTAGTGTGGCAGATGTTCAAGCTTTCTATGATGACTACTTATGTTCATGAACATGTACATAAGCGCCTTGGTGCAAACAAATCATAATTCATTTTATTAAAAATTATATATAATATTTTTGGCAGTTTCTAATCCACCATGTCTAATGGTAAGATCCCAATGTTTTGCTGAATATTGTGAGTGTAGCACATGTTCAAGTTTTCTATGATGACTACTTATGTTCATGAACATGTACATAAGCGCCTTGGTGCAAACAAATCATAATTCATTTTATTAAAAATTATATATAATATTTTTGGCAGTTTCTAATCCACCATGTCTAATGGTAAGATCCCAATGTTTTGCTGAATATTGTTAGTGTAGCAGATGTTCAAGCTTTCTATGATGACTACTTATGTTCATGTTCAAGCTTTCTATGATGACTACTTATGTTCATGAACATGTACATAAGCGCCTTGGTACAAACAAATCATAATTCATTTTATTAAAAATTATATATAATATTTTTGGCAGTTTCTAATCCACCATGTCTAATGGTAAGATCACAATGTTTTGCTGAATATTGTTAGTGTAGCAGATGTTCAAGCTTTCTATGATGACTACTTATGTTCATGAACATGTACATAAGCGCCTTGGTACAAACAAATCATAATTCATTTTATTAAAAATTATATATAATATTTTTGGCAGTTTCTAATCCACCATGTCTAATGGTAAGATCACAATGTTTTGCTGAATATTGTTAGTGTAGCAGATGTTCAAGCTTTCTATGATGACTACTTATGTTCATGAACATGTACATAAGCGCCTTGGTACAAACAAATCATAATTCATTTTATTAAAAATTATATATAATATTTTTGGCAGTTTCTAATCCACCATGTCTAATGGTAAGATCCCAATGTTTTGCTGAATATTGTTAGTGTAGCAGATGTTCAAGCTTTCTATGATGACTACTTATGTTCATGAACATGTACATAAGCGCCTTGGTACAAACAAATCATAATTCATTTTATTAAAAATTATATATAATATTTTTGGCAGTTTCTAATCCACCATGTCTAATGGTAAGATCCCAATGTTTTGCTGAATATTGTGAGTGTAGCACATGTTCAAGCTTTCTATGATGACTACTTATGTTCATGAACATGTACATAAGCGCCTTGGTGCAAACAAATCATAATTCATTTTATTAAAAATTATATATAATATTTTTGGCAGTTTCTAATCCACCATGTCTAATGGTAAGATCCCAATGTTTTGCTGAATATTGTTAGTGTAGCAGATGTTCAAGCTTTCTGTGATGACTACTTATGTTCATGAACATGTACATAAGCGCCTTGGTACAAACAAATCATAATTCATTTTATTAAAAATTATATATAATATTTTTGGCAGTTTCTAATCCACCATGTCTAATGGTAAGATCCCAATGTTTTGCTGAATATTGTTAGTGTAGCAGATGTTCAAGCTTTCTATGATGACTACTTATGTTCATGAACATGTACATAAGCGCCTTGGTACAAACAAATCATAATTCATTTTATTAAAAATTATATATAATATTTTTGGCAGTTTCTAATCCACCATGTCTAATGGTAAGATCACAATGTTTTGCTGAATATTGTTAGTGTGGCAGATGTTCAAGCTTTCTATGATGACTACTTATGTTCATGAACATGTACATAAGCGCCTTGGTGCAAACAAATCATAATTCATTTTATTAAAAATTATATATAATATTTTTGGCAGTTTCTAATCCACCATGTCTAATGGTAAGATCCCAATGTTTTGCTGAATATTGTTAGTGTAGCAGATGTTCAAGCTTTCTGTGATGACTACTTATGTTCATGAACATGTACATAAGCGCCTTGGTACAAACAAATCATAATTCATTTTATTAAAAATTATATATAATATTTTTGGCAGTTTCTAATCCACCATGTCTAATGGTAAGATCCCAATGTTTTGCTGAATATTGTTAGTGTAGCAGATGTTCAAGCTTTCTGTGATGACTACTTATGTTCATGAACATGTACATAAGCGCCTTGGTACAAACAAATCATAATTCATTTTATTAAAAATTATATATAATATTTTTGGCAGTTTCTAATCCACCATGTCTAATGGTAAGATCACAATGTTTTGCTGAATATTGTTAGTGTAGCAGATGCTCAAGCTTTCTATGATGACTACTTATGTTCATGAACATGTACATAAGCGCCTTGGTACAAACAAATCATAGTTCATTTTATTAAAAATTATATATAATATTTTTGGCAGTTTCTAATCCACCATGTCTAATGGTAAGATCCCAATGTTTTGCTGAATATTGTTAGTGTAGCAGATGTTCAAGCTTTCTATGATGACTACTTATGTTCATGAACATGTACATAAGCGCCTTGGTACAAACAAATCATAATTCATTTTATTAAAAATTATATATAATATTTTTGGCAGTTTCTAATCCACCATGTCTAATGGTAAGATCCCAATGTTTTGCTGAATATTGTGAGTGTAGCACATGTTCAAGTTTTCTATGATGACTACTTATGTTCATGAACATGTACATAAGCGCCTTGGTGCAAACAAATCATAATTCATTTTATTAAAAATTATATATAATATTTTTGGCAGTTTCTAATCCACCATGTCTAATGGTAAGATCCCAATGTTTTGCTGAATATTGTTAGTGTAGCAGATGTTCAAGCTTTCTATGATGACTACTTATGTTCATGAACATGTACATAAGCGCCTTGGTACAAACAAATCATAATTCATTTTATTAAAAATTATATATAATATTTTTGGCAGTTTCTAATCCACCATGTCTAATGGTAAGATCACAATGTTTTGCTGAATATTGTTAGTGTAGCAGATGTTCAAGCTTTCTATGATGACTACTTATGTTCATGAACATGTACATAAGCGCCTTGGTACAAACAAATCATAATTCATTTTATTAAAAATTATATATAATATTTTTGGCAGTTTCTAATCCACCATGTCTAATGGTAAGATCCCAATGTTTTGCTGAATATTGTGAGTGTAGCACATGTTCAAGTTTTCTATGATGACTACTTATGTTCATGAACATGTACATAAGCGCCTTGGTGCAAACAAATCATAATTCATTTTATTAAAAATTATATATAATATTTTTGGCAGTTTCTAATCCACCATGTCTAATGGTAAGATCCCAATGTTTTGCTGAATATTGTGAGTGTAGCACATGTTCAAGTTTTCTATGATGACTACTTATGTTCATGAACATGTACATAAGCGCCTTGGTGCAAACAAATCATAATTCATTTTATTAAAAATTATATATAATATTTTTGGCAGTTTCTAATCCACCATGTCTAATGGTAAGATCCCAATGTTTTGCTGAATGTTGTTAGTGTAGGACTTGTTCTAATTTTCTATGATGACTACTTATGTTCATGAACATGTACATAAGCGCCTTGGTACAAACAAATCATAATTCATTTTATTAAAAATTATATATAATATTTTTGGCAGTTTCTAATCCACCATGTCTAATGGTAAGATCCCAATGTTTTGCTGAATGTTGTTAGTGTAGGACTTGTTCTAATTTTCTATGATGACCACTTATGTTCATGAACATGTACATAAGCGCCTTGGTGCAAACAAATCATAATTCATTTTATTAAAAATTATATATAATATTTTTGGCAGTTTCTAATCCACCATGTCTAATGGTAAGATCCCAATGTTTTGCTGAATATTGTTAGTGTAGCAGATGTTCAAGCTTTCTATGATGACTACTTATGTTCATGAACATGTACATAAGCGCCTTGGTACAAACAAATCATAATTCATTTTATTAAAAATTATATATAATATTTTTGGCAGTTTCTAATTCACCATGTCTAATGGTAAGATCCCAATGTTTTGCTGAATATTGTTAGTGTAGCAGATGTTCAAGCTTTCTATGATGACTACTTATGTTCATGAATATGTACATAAGCGCCTTGGTACAAACAAATCATAATTCATTTTATTAAAATTTATATATAATATTTTTGGCAGTTTCTATTCCACCATGTCTAATGGTAAGATCCCAATGTTTTGCTGAATATTGTGAGTGTAGCACATGTTCAAGTTTTCTATGATGACTACTTATGTTCATGAGCATGTACATAAGCGCCTTGGTGCAAACAAATCATAATTCATTTTATTAAAAACTATATATAATATTTTTGGCAGTTTCTAATCCACCATGTCTAATGGTAAGATCCCAATGTTTTGCTGAATATTGTGAGTGTAGCACATGTTCAAGTTTTCTATGATGACTACTTATGTTCATGAACATGTACATAAGCGCCTTGGTGCAAACAAATCATAATTCATTTTATTAAAATTTATATATAATATTTTTGGCAGTTTCTATTCCACCATGTCTAATGGTAAGATCCCAATGTTTTGCTGAATATTGTGAGTGTAGCACATGTTCAAGTTTTCTATGATGACTACTTATGTTCATGAACATGTACATAAGCGCCTTGGTGCAAACAAATCATAATTCATTTTATTAAAAATTATATATAATATTTTTGGCAGTTTGTAATCCACCATGTCTAATGGTAAGATCCCAATGTTTTGCTGAATATTGTGAGTGTAGCACATGTTCAAGTTTTATATGATGACTACTTATGTTCATGAACATGTACATAAGCGCCTTGGTGCAAACAAATCATAATTCATTTTATTAAAAATTATATATAATATTTTTGGCAGTTTCTAATCCACCATGTCTAATGGTAAGATCCCAATGTTTTGCTGAATATTGTGAGTGTAGCACATGTTCAAGTTTCTATGATGACTACTTATGCTCATGAAGATGTACATAAGCGCCTTGGTGCAAACAAATCATAATTCATTTTATTAAAAATTATATATAATATTTTTGGCAGTTTCTAATCCACCATGTCTAATGGTAAGATCCCAATGTTTTGCTGAATATTGTGAGTGTAGCACATGTTCAAGTTTTCTATGATGACTACTTATGTTCATGAACATGTACATAAGCGCCTTGGTGCAAACAAATCATAATTCATTTTATTAAAAATTATATATAATATTTTTGGCAGTTTCTAATCCACCATGTCTAATGGTAAGATCCCAATGTTTTGCTGAATATTGTGAGTGTAGCACATGTTCAAGTTTTCTATGATGACTACTTATGTTCATGAACATGTACATAAGCGCCTTGGTGCAAACAAATCATAATTCATTTTACTAAAATTTATATATAATATTTTTGGCAGTTTCTAATCCACCATTTCTAATGGTAAGATCATAATGTTTTGCTGAATATTGTTAGTGTAGCAGATGTTCAAGCTTTCTATGATGACTACTTATGTTCATGAACATGTACATAAGCGCCTTGGTACAAACAAATCATAATTCATTTTATTAAAAATTATATATAATATTTTTGGCAGTTTCTAATCCACCATGTCTAATGGTAAGATCACAATGTTTTGCTGAATGTTGTGAGTGTAGCAGATGTTCAAGCTTTCTATGATGACTACTTATGTTCATGAACATGTACATAAGCGCCTTGGTGCAAACAAATCATAATTCATTTTATTAAAAATTATATATAATATTTTTGGCAGTTTCTAATCCACCATGTCTAATGGTAAGATCCCAATGTTTTGCTGAATATTGTTAGTGTAGCAGATGTTCTAATTTTCTATGATGACTACTTATGTTCATGAACATGTACATAAGCGCCTTGGTGCAAACAAATCATAATTCATTTTATTAAATATTATATATAATATTTTTGGCAGTTTCTAATCCACCATGTCTAATGGTAAGATCCCAATGTTTTGCTGAATATTGTTAGTGTAGCAGATGTTCAAGCTTTCTATGATGACTACTTATGTTCATGAACATGTACATAAGCGCCTTGGTGCAAACAAATCATAATTCATTTTATTAAAAATTATATATAATATTTTTGGCAGTTTCTAATCCACCATGTCTAATGGTAAGATCCCAATGTTTTGCTGAATATTGTTAGTGTAGCACATGTTCAAGCTTTCTATGATGACTACTTATGTTCATGAGCATGTACATAAGCGCCTTGGTGCAAACAAATCATAATTCATTTTATTAAAAACTATATATAATATTTTTGGCAGTTTCTAATCCACCATGTCTAATGGTAAGATCCCAATGTTTTGCTGAATATTGTTAGTGTAGCAGATGTTCAAGTTTCTATGATGACTACTTATGCTCATGAAGATGTACATAAGCGCCTTGGTGCAAACAAATCATAATTCATTTTATTAAAAATTATATATAATATTTTTGGCAGTTTCTAATCCACCATGTCTAATGGTAAGATCCCAATGTTTTGCTGAATATTGTTAGTGTAGCAGATGTTCAAGTTTTCTATGATGACTACTTATGTTCATGAACATGTACATAAGCGCCTTGGTGCAAACAAATCATAATTCATTTTATTAAAATTTATATATAATATTTTTGGCAGTTTCTAATCCACCATGTCTAATGGTAAGATCCCAATGTTTTGCTGAATATTGTTAGTGTAGCAGATGTTCAAGTTTCTATGATGACTACTTATGCTCATGAAGATGTACATAAGCGCCTTGGTGCAAACAAATCATAATTCATTTTATTAAAAATTATATATAATATTTTTGGCAGTTTCTAATCCACCATGTCTAATGGTAAGATCCCAATGTTTTGCTGAATATTGTTAGTGTAGCAGATGTTCAAGCTTTCTATGATGACTACTTATGTTCATGAACATGTACATAAGCGCCTTGGTGCAAACAAATCATAATTCATTTTATTAAAAATTATATATAATATTTTTGGCAGTTTCTAATCCACCATGTCTAATGGTAAGATCCCAATGTTTTGCTGAATATTGTGAGTGTAGCACATGTTCAAGTTTTCTATGATGACTACTTATGTTCATGAACATGTACATAAGCGCCTTGGTGCAAACAAATCATAATTCATTTTATTAAAAATTATATATAATAATTTTGGCAGTTTCTAATCCACCATGTCTAATGGTAAGATCCCAATGTTTTGCTGAATATTGTGAGTGTAGCACATGTTCAAGTTTTCTATGATGACTACTTATGTTCATGAACATGTACATAAGCGCCTTGTTGCAAACAAATCATAATTTATTTTATTAAAAATTATATATAATATTTTTGGCAGTTTCTAATCCACCATGTCTAATGGTAAGATCCCAATGTTTTGCTGAATATTGTTAGTGTAGCAGATGTTCAAGTTTTCTATGATGACTACTTATGTTCATGAACATGTACATAAGCGCCTTGGTGCAAACAAATCATAATTCATTTTATTAAAAATTATATATAATATTTTTGGCAGTTTCTAATCCACCATGTCTAATGGTAAGATCCCAATGTTTTGCTGAATATTGTTAGTGTAGCAGATGTTCAAGCTTTCTATGATGACTACTTATGTTCATGAACATGTACATAAGCGCCTTGGTGCAAACAAATCATAATTCATTTTATTAAAAATTATATATAATATTTTTGGCAGTTTCTAATCCACCATGTCTAATGGTAAGATCCCAATGTTTTGCTGAATATTGTGAGTGTAGCACATGTTCAAGTTTTCTATGATGACTACTTATGTTCATGAACATGTACATAAGCGCCTTGGTGCAAACAAATCATAATTCATTTTATTAAAAATTATATATAATATTTTTGGCAGTTTCTAATCCACCATGTCTAATGGTAAGATCCCAATGTTTTGCTGAATATTGTTAGTGTAGCAGATGTTCAAGCTTTCTATGATGACTACTTATGTTCATGAACATGTACATAAGCGCCTTGGTGCAAACAAATCATAATTCATTTTATTAAAAATTATATATAATATTTTTGGCAGTTTCTAATCCACCATGTCTAATGGTAAGATCCCAATGTTTTGCTGAATATTGTTAGTGTAGCAGATGTTCAAGTTTTCTATGATGACTACTTATGTTCATGAACATGTACATAAGCGCCTTGGTGCAAACAAATCATAATTCATTTTATTAAAAATTATATATAATATTTTTGGCAGTTTCTAATCCACCATGTCTAATGGTAAGATCCCAATGTTTTGCTGAATGTTGTTAGTGTAGGACTTGTTCTAATTTTCTATGATGACTATTTGTGTTCATGAACATGTACATAAGCGCCTTGGTGCAAACAATTCATAATTCATTTTATTAAAAATTATATATAATATTTTTGGCAGTTTGTAATCCACCATGTCTAATGGTAAGATCCCAATGTTTTGCTGAATATTGTGAGTGTAGCACATGTTCAAGTTTTCTATGATGACTACTTATGTTCATGAACATGTACATAAGCGCCTTGGTGCAAACAAATCATAATTCATTTTATTAAAAATTATATATAATATTTTTGGCAGTTTCTAATCCACCATGTCTAATGGTAAGATCCCAATGTTTTGCTGAATATTGTTAGTGTAGCACATGTTCAAGCTTTCTGTGATGACTACTTATGTTCATGAACATGTACATAAGCGCCTTGGTGCAAACAAATCATAATTCATTTTATTAAAAATTATATATAATATTTTTGGCAGTTTCTAATCCACCATGTCTAATGGTAAGATCCCAATGTTTTGCTGAATATTGTGAGTGTAGCACATGTTCAAGCTTTCTATGATGACTACTTATGTTCATGAACATGTACATAAGCGCCTTGGTGCAAACAAATCATAATTCATTTTATTAAAAATTATATATAATATTTTTGGCAGTTTCTAATCCACCATGTATAATGGTAAGATCCCAATGTTTTGCTGAATATTGTGAGTGTAGCACATGTTCAAGCTTTCTGTGATGACTACTTATGTTCATGAACATGTACATAAGCGCCTTGGTGCAAACAAATCATAATTCATTTTATTAAAAATTATATATAATATTTTTGGCAGTTTCTAATCCACCATGTCTAATGGTAAGATCCCAATGTTTTGCTGAATGTTGTTAGTGTAGTTCATTTCTAATCCACCATGTATAATGTTCAATTTTCTATGATGACTAGCTTTCTTGATGTGTTCATGAACATGTACATAAGCGCCTTGGTGCAAACAAATCATAATTCATTTTATTAAAAATTATATATAATATTTTTGGCAGTTTGTAATCCACCATGTCTAATGGTAAGATCCCCAATGTTTTGCTGAATATTGTGAGTGTAGCACATGTTCAAGCTGAATATTGTTTCTATGATGACTACTTATGTTCATGAACATGTACATAAGCGCCTTGGTGCAAACAAATCATAATTCATTTTATTAAAAATTATATATAATATTTTTGGCAGTTTCTAATCCACCATGTCTAATGGTAAGATCCCAATGTTTTGCTGAATATTGTTAGTGTAGCACATGTTCAAGCTTTCTGTGATGACTACTTATGTTCATGAACATGTACATAAGCGCCTTGGTGCAAACAAATCATAATTCATTTTATTAAAAATTATATATAATATTTTTGGCAGTTTCTAATCCACCATGTCTAATGGTAAGATCCCAATGTTTTGCTGAATATTGTGAGTGTAGCACATGTTCAAGCTTTCTATGATGACTACTTATGTTCATGAACATGTACATAAGCGCCTTGGTGCAAACAAATCATAATTCATTTTATTAAAAATTATATATAATATTTTTGGCAGTTTCTAATCCACCATGTATAATATGGCCAGCCGGGTGGTGAGTACGATTTGACATTGCTTTGCGTACTCCCGAGAAAATTGCATTTTACTCATACATTTTTTGTGTGAGCCAACTTTTGGCAATATTTATAGGTTTAAGGGACCCACAGCACTCACTTTCTATTGAAAGGCGCCCTTTCGCGTGGGTTTCCTTGGCCTAAATCAGCTATTAAAGTCTCTTGGCGGACGTGTGCTGTCTGACAGCCGCAATGACAGACGGAATGGATCTTTCCGGACCAAGTAATCTGCCCAGGGCACAGGAGGATTCGACAGCGTACAATGCAGCATTGACGAAGCGACCGAGGGGTAGCCCCACCGGAAAGAGCAACCAGCCTACGAAGCAAACAAAATTAGACAATTACTTCACAGGAGTAAGCACACAAAATATGTTTTCAGCATTGAATATTGAGGAGCCCAGTGATGTAAACAATGGGGGGAATGACACGTCAAATGATCCACAGCCAAGACACGAACCTGCACCTCCACCAATTGTGGTATATGGTGTGGAACAAATCACCCAGCTGACAAGGAAGCTCGATTCTGCGACTACTGACGGGTACCAACTAAAAGTATTAAAAGACAATCAGATAAGAATCAAACCTACTACGGCCAACGGATATAGAAGTATTCTCAGGATACTCAGAGAGAATAATATAGAACTCCATTCCTACCAATTCAAAACTGCCAAATCATTTAGAGTTGTCTTGAAGAATTTACACCATAGCGTTGATCTAAAGGAGGTGAAGGATGAACTTGCTGTAAAAGGCCATGAAGTTTTGAATATTTGGAACATCAGAAATAGGGGAACGAAACAGCCTACTTCGAAATTCTACGTGGACTTGGCACCCAAAGAAAATAACAAGGAAATCTATTACATTAAAAGCCTGCTGCACTGTATAATCCAATTTGAGGCACCTCACGTAAAAAGAGAAATTGTGCAATGCAAAAATTGCCAATACTTTGGGCATACCAAGGCCTATTGTAAGCGAAAACCAAAATGTGTTAAATGTGCTGGCGGGCATCTCACCGAAAATTGCCTCAAATCGAGAAGCGATGGGGCAGCTAAATGCTCAAATTGTAATGGGGATCACCCAGCTAATTATAGAGGTTGCCACGTTCACAAAGAACTTCAAAAGAAATTATATCCAGCACTGAGAAATAGAAGTGGGAACAGAGCAGGAAATAACAGTCCGTCACCTCCGCAGGTTGATCCACCTCAAGTTCAAACACAAACCCGAAATAGTGGACTCACATACGCTCAAGCTATGCAACAGGGAATCCAGTCACAGCAACAATTACCCAGTGGCGAAAGCTCAGATGACATGAAGGAGCTCAAAATGATGATGAAGGACCTCATGGCGCAGATGACCAACATTATCTCCATTGTGACTACTCTCGTCTCAAAAATGAAGTAATGATGACGGAGCTACTGAGAATTATCACATGGAACGCCAACGGCCTGTGCCAACATGCACAGGAATTAAAATCTTTTTTGCTAATTCAAAATGTTGATATCTTACTTGTTTCGGAAACGCACTTCACCGATAAATCGTTCATTAAAATTCCACGTTACAAAATTTATCACACCAGACATCCAAGTGGGAAAGGACACGGTGGCTCAGCTATAGTCATCAAAGACAACATCAAACATCATGAACTTCAGCCTTATGTCACTGATCATATTCAGGCCACCAGCGTAAGAGTCGATGATTTGATCGCGCCGATCTGCATCACTGCCTTGTATTGTCCTCCCAGGCATAGTGTCACACAAAGCATGTTTCAGCACTTCTTCTCCTCCTTGGGTAATCGTTTTATAGCAGGGGGTGATTTTAACGCTAAGCATACGGAATGGGCATCCAGAACAATTACGCCTAAGGGTAGAGAGTTGCTTAAGGCTATTGAAAACCTTGGATTAAAACACATGTCATCAGGGGAACCAACCTATTGGCCCTCTGATCCAAATAAAACTCCTGATCTTATTGACTTCTTTGTGTTTGGGGGTATTGACAAGGGGAGATGTAAGGTTGAGTCGATCAATGATCTCTCTTCGGACCACTCACCGGTTCTATTATCGATGCATTCCAATTTGGTAAAATCTGTGAAACCGGCAGCCTTGTGCAATGGAGGTACCAATTGGATGTATTTCAGAGAAGATCTTGAAAACAGCTTGTCACCCGAAATCTCCCTGAAGTCAAAGGTAGAAGTAGAAGTGGCCGTGTTAAATCTAACACAAAAAATCCAAGCGGCAGCATGGAAGGCAACACCTGCTTCCGAGGAGTCATCAGAAATCAAAGAATATGTTCCAAAAAATGTTAAATTGAAAATCCTCGAAAAAAGACGCTTAAGAAAAAGGTACCAAAGCACGAGATCTCCTGAAGATAAAAAAGCTCTCAATAAAGCAACCAAAGAATTGAAGCTGCTACTAAAAGAAGTCAATAATGCAAATTTCGAGGATTACATTGCACAGTTGTCTCCAAATCAAGCCTCAGACTATAGCTTATGGAAAGCAACTAAATTCATCAAAAGACCAACCACCCAGGTTCCTCCCCTGCAGAGACAGGATGGCTCCTGGGGTAGAAGCGATGAGGATAAAGCAAATATGTTTGCGGAGCACTTGGTAAATACTTTTCAACCGTGGACGACTTCAGACTTCGTGGATGAACTGGGAGATGGTCCTGCTCCCTATGACATGGCTTTCCAAGAGAAAAAAATTCTAAAGTTCACTGCTAATGAAATTCAAGACACTATACTTCAAATGAATCCAAGAAAAGCTCCCGGATTTGACTTAGTCACAGCCAGAATTTTACGAGAGCTCCCATCTAATGTAGTAAAGCTTATTAGAAACATCTTCAATGCAATACTGAGGCTTGAATACTTTCCTCTACACTTCAAAGTGGGGAAAATCATTATGTTCCCTAAACCTGGTAAAAAGCCTGAGGAAGTGTCCTCCTACAGACCAATATGTCTTCTACCTTTTTTGGCTAGAACTTTGGAAAAACTGCTTCTAAATAGGGTAAGGCCTCTTGTAGAGGAGCAACATATCATTCCGGATTTTCAATTCGGTTTTCGTGGTGGACACTCCACTATTGAGCAGATACACAGAGTTGTTGGGCGGATAAGTGAAGCCATGGAGTCTCAAAGGTACTGTACCTCGGTCTTCTTGGACGTCAGACAGGCCTTCGACAGGGTGTGGCACCAGGGTCTGATCTGGAAGATACGGTCAATCTTGCCAAAACAGCTAGCAAATATTTTGGAGTCTTACCTAACGGACCGAACCTTTTATGTGTCACATCGCGAAGCTGATACACATCTCCATCCAATTTCGGCAGGTGTTCCTCAAGGGAGTGTCTTAGCCCCATTGCTCTTTGCTATTTTTACGGCTGACATGCCGGTTACAAGTGGAGTGAGTGTAGCCACATACGCTGATGATACTGTAGTACTGGCATCAGATACCAACCCAAATAATGCATCAGTCAAACTACAAAACTCGTTAAATTCTCTGGAGAAGTGGATGAAGAAATGGAAAATTGGAGTCAACGAGTCAAAATCCGTCCAAGTCACTTTCACACTAAAACAAGAGGATTGCCCCCCGGTTAAATTGAACAATCAACAAATTCCGGTACAGAACGAAGTGAAGTATTTGGGACTACATATCGACAAGCGTCTTACCTGGAGGAAACATATCTGGACAAAACGTTGTCAATTGAGTCTAAAATTGAGAAAGATGTATTGGTTACTAGGCCGTAGGTCAAAGTTATCGGTAGAAAATAAGATCCTTTTGTATAAGTGTATGCTGAAGCCGGTCTGGACTTATGGCATAGAGCTTTGGGGAACCGCCTGTAAGTCCAACGTAAACATTATACAAAGATTTGAAAACAAAGTCTTGAGGCAAATTGTAAACGCTCCGTGGTACGTTCCCAACGAACTCATACGCAACGACCTTGAAATTCCCTCTGTAGAGGAAGTAATTCGATCGCGAAGACGAAGCTATGCTGTAAGGCTGTTGAACCATCCTAACCCTTTGGCAAGAATTCTTTTAAATGGACTCGGCTCCACTAGATTAAAGCGCATGCGCTTACCGTGCTTGTAATATTGGAAAATTTTTTATCTATAAAGCCATTTATACTGTATGCACATTTTCCTTAGGACAAGCCACTGGGCTTGTTTCCTCTCGAGACCATAGCCAAAAAGTCAAATTTTTTAATCAAAATGTATGAGCATAATTGCTGAATGTTATTTTTTTTTTATGTAACAGATTGCAATAAACGACTGGTCAAAAAAAAAAAAAAAAAAAAAAAAACCATGTATAATGGTAAGATCCCAATGTTTTGCTGAATATTGTGAGTGTAGCACATGTTCAAGCTTTCTGTGATGACTACTTATGTTCATGAACATGTACATAAGCGCCTTGGTGCAAACAAATCATAATTCATTTTATTAAAAATTATATATAATATTTTTGGCAGTTTCTAATCCACCATGTCTAATGGTAAGATCCCAATGTTTTGCTGAATATTGTGAGTGTAGCACATGTTCAAGTTTTCTATGATGACTACTTATGTTCATGAACATGTACATAAGCGCCTTGGTGCAAACAAATCATAATTCATTTTATTAAAAATTATATATAATATAATATTTTTGGCAGTTTCTAATCCACCATGTCTAATGGTAAGATCCCAATGTTTTGCTGAATATTGTGGGTGTAGCACATGTTCAAGTTTTCTATGATGACTACTTATGTTCATGAACATGTACATAAGCGCCTTGGTGCAAACAAATCATAATTCATTTTATTAAAAATTATATATAATATTTTTGGCAGTTTCTAATCCACCATGCCTAATGGTAAGATCCCAATGTTTTGCTGAATATTGTTAGTGTAGCAGATGTTCAAGCTTTCTATGATGACTACTTATGTTCATGAACATGTACATAAGCGCCTTGGTGCAAACAAATCATAATTCATTTTATTAAAAATTATATATAATATTTTTGGCAGTTTCTAATCCACCATGTCTAATGGTAAGATCCCAATGTTTTGCTGAATATTGTGAGTGTAGCACATGTTCAAGTTTTCTATGATGACTACTTATGTTCATGAACATGTACATAAGCGCCTTGGTGCAAACAAATCATAATTCATTTTATTAAAAATTATATATAATATTTTTGGCAGTTTCTAATCCACCATGTCTAATGGTAAGATCCCAATGTTTTGCTGAATGTTGTTAGTGTAGGACTTGTTCTAATTTTCTATGATGACTATTTGTGTTCATGAACATGTACATAAGCGCCTTGGTGCAAACAATTCATAATTCATTTTATTAAAAATTATATATAATATTTTTGGCAGTTTGTAATCCACCATGTCTAATGGTAAGATCCCAATGTTTTGCTGAATATTGTGAGTGTAGCACATGTTCAAGTTTTCTATGATGACTACTTATGTTCATGAACATGTACATAAGCGCCTTGGTGCAAACAAATCATAATTCATTTTATTAAAAATTATATATAATATTTTTGGCAGTTTCTAATCCACCATGTCTAATGGTAAGATCCCAATGTTTTGCTGAATATTGTTAGTGTAGCACATGTTCAAGCTTTCTGTGATGACTACTTATGTTCATGAACATGTACATAAGCGCCTTGGTGCAAACAAATCATAATTCATTTTATTAAAAATTATATATAATATTTTTGGCAGTTTCTAATCCACCATGTCTAATGGTAAGATCCCAATGTTTTGCTGAATATTGTGAGTGTAGCACATGTTCAAGCTTTCTATGATGACTACTTATGTTCATGAACATGTACATAAGCGCCTTGGTGCAAACAAATCATAATTCATTTTATTAAAAATTATATATAATATTTTTGGCAGTTTCTAATCCACCATGTATAATGGTAAGATCCCAATGTTTTGCTGAATATTGTGAGTGTAGCACATGTTCAAGCTTTCTGTGATGACTACTTATGTTCATGAACATGTACATAAGCGCCTTGGTGCAAACAAATCATAATTCATTTTATTAAAAATTATATATAATATTTTTGGCAGTTTCTAATCCTCCATGTCTAATGGTAAGATCCCAATGTTTTGCTGAATATTGTGAGTGTAGCACATGTTCAAGTTTTCTATGATGACTACTTATGTTCATGAACATGTACATAAGCGCCTTGGTGCAAACAAATCATAATTCATTTTATTAAAAATTATATATAATATTTTTGGCAGTTTCTAATCCACCATGTCTAATGGTAAGATCCCAATGTTTTGCTGAATGTTGTTAGTGTAGGACTTGTTCTAATTTTCTATGATGACTACTTATGTTCATGAACATGT
Organism: Phlebotomus papatasi; assembly: GCF_024763615.1. Classification (NCBI taxonomy): domain Eukaryota; kingdom Metazoa; phylum Arthropoda; class Insecta; order Diptera; family Psychodidae; genus Phlebotomus; species Phlebotomus papatasi. The sequence continues at coordinate 142,929 of NW_026604437.1, forward strand.
ACATAAGCGCCTTGGTGCAAACAAATCATAATTCATTTTATTAAAAATTATATATAATATTTTTGGCAGTTTCTAATCCACCATGTCTAATGGTGAGATCCCAATGTTTTGCTGAATATTGTTAGTGTAGCACATGTTCAAGCTTTTTGTGATGACTACTTATGTTCATGAACATGTACATAAGCGCCTTGGTGCAAACAAATCATAATTTATTTTATTAAAAATTATATATAATATTTTTGGCAGTTTCTAATCCACCATGTCTAATGGTAAGATCCCAATGTCTTGCTGAATATTGTGAGTGTAGCACATGTTCAAGCTTTTTGTTATGACTACTTATGTTCATGAACATGTACATAAGCGCCTTGGTGCAAACAAATCATAATTTATTTTATTAAAAATTATATATAATATTTTTGGCAGTTTCTAATCCACCATGTCTAATGGTAAGATCCCAATGTTTTGCTGAATATTGTGAGTGTAGCAGATGTTCAAGCTTTCTATGATGACTACTTATGTTCATGAACATGTACATAAGCGCCTTGGTGCAAACAAATCATAATTCATTTTATTAAAAATTATATATAATATTTTTGGCAGTTTCTAATCCACCATGTCTAATGGTAAGATCCCAATGTTTTGCTGAATATTGTTAGTGTAGCAGATGTTCAAGCTTTCTATGATGACTACTTATGTTCATGAACATGTACATAAGCGCCTTGGTGCAAACAAATCATAATTCATTTTATTAAAAATTATATATAATATTTTTGGCAGTTTCTAATCCACCATGTCTAATGGTAAGATCCCAATGTTTTGCTGAATATTGTTAGTGTAGCAGATGTTCAAGCTTTCTATGATGACTACTTATGTTCATGAACATGTTCATAAGCGCCTTGGTACAAACAAATCATAATTCATTTTATTAAAAATTATATATAATATTTTTGGCAGTTTCTAATCCACCATGTCTAATGGTAAGATCACAATGTTTTGCTGAATATTGTTAGTGTAGCAGATGTTCAAGCTTTCTATGATGACTACTTATGTTCATGAACATGTACATAAGCGCCTTGGTGCAAACAAATCATAATTCATTTTATTAAAAATTATATATAATATTTTTGGCAGTTTCTAATCCACCATGTCTAATGGTAAGATCCCAATGTTTTGCTGAATATTGTGAGTGTAGCACATGTTCAAGTTTTCTATGATGACTACTTATGTTCATGAACATGTACATAAGCGCCTTGGTGCAAACAAATCATAATTCATTTTATTAAAAATTATATATAATATTTTTGGCAGTTTCTAATCCACCATGTCTAATGGTAAGATCCCAATGTTTTGCTGAATATTGTTAGTGTAGCAGATGTTCAAGCTTTCTATGATGACTACTTATGTTCATGAACATGTACATAAGCGCCTTGGTGCAAACAAATCATAATTCATTTTATTAAAAATTATATATAATATTTTTGGCAGTTTCTAATCCACCATGTCTAATGGTAAGATCCCAATGTTTTGCTGAATATTGTGAGTGTAGCACATGTTCAAGTTTTCTATGATGACTACTTATGTTCATGAACATGTACATAAGCGCCTTGGTGCAAACAAATCATAATTCATTTTATTAAAAATTATATATAATATTTTTGGCAGTTTCTAATCCACCATGTCTAATGGTAAGATCCCAATGTTTTGCTGAATATTGTTAGTGTAGCAGATGTTCAAGCTTTCTATGATGACTACTTATGTTCATGAACATGTACATAAGCGCCTTGGTGCAAACAAATCATAATTCATTTTATTAAAAATTATATATAATATTTTTGGCAGTTTCTAATCCACCATGTCTAATGGTAAGATCCCAATGTTTTGCTGAATATTGTTAGTGTAGCAGATGTTCAAGCTTTCTATGATGACTACTTATGTTCATGAACATGTACATAAGCGCCTTGGTGCAAACAAATCATAATTCATTTTATTAAAAATTATATATAATATTTTTGGCAGTTTCTAATCCACCATGTCTAATGGTAAGATCCCAATGTTTTGCTGAATATTGTGAGTGTAGCACATGTTCAAGTTTTCTATGATGACTACTTATGTTCATGAACATGTACATAAGCGCCTTGGTGCAAACAAATCATAATTCATTTTATTAAAAATTATATATAATATTTTTGGCAGTTTCTAATCCACCATGTCTAATGGTAAGATCACAATGTTTTGCTGAATATTGTTAGTGTAGCAGATGTTCAAGCTTTCTATGATGACTACTTATGTTCATGAACATGTACATAAGCGCCTTGGTGCAAACAAATCATAATTCATTTTATTAAAAATTATATATAATATTTTTGGCAGTTTCTAATCCACCATGTCTAATGGTAAGATCCCAATGTTTTGCTGAATATTGTGAGTGTAGCACATGTTCAAGTTTTCTATGATGACTACTTATGTTCATGAACATGTACATAAGCGCCTTGGTGCAAACAAATCATAATTCATTTTATTAAAAATTATATATAATATTGTTAGTGTAGCAGATGCAAGCTTTCTATGATGACTACTTATGTTCATGAACATGTACATAAGCGCCTTGGTGCAAACAAATCATAATTCATTTTATTAAAAATTATATATAATATTTTTGGCAGTTTCTAATCCACCATGTCTAATGGTAAGATCCCAATGTTTTGCTGAATATTGTGAGTGTAGCACATGTTCAAGTTTTCTATGATGACTACTTATGTTCATGAACATGTACATAAGCGCCTTGGTGCAAACAAATCATAATTCATTTTATTAAAAATTATATATAATATGGCAGTTTCTAATCCACCATGTCTAATGGTAAGATCACAATGTTTTGCTGAATATTGTTAGTGTAGCAGATGTTCAAGCTTTCTATGATGACTACTTATGTTCATGAACATGTACATAAGCGCCTTGGTGCAAACAAATCATAATTCATTTTATTAAAAATTATATATAATATTTTTGGCAGTTTCTAATCCACCATGTCTAATGGTAAGATCCCAATGTTTTGCTGAATATTGTGAGTGTAGCACATGTTCAAGTTTTCTATGATGACTACTTATGTTCATGAACATGTACATAAGCGCCTTGGTGCAAACAAATCATAATTCATTTTATTAAAAATTATATATAATATTTTTGGCAGTTTCTAATCCACCATGTCTAATGGTAAGATCCCAATGTTTTGCTGAATATTGTTAGTGTAGCACATGTTCAAGCTTTTTGTGATGACTACTTATGTTCATGAACATGTACATAAGCGCCTTGGTGCAAACAAATCATAATTCATTTTATTAAAAATTATATATAATATTTTTGGCAGTTTCTAATCCACCATGTCTAATGGTAAGATCCCAATGTTTTGCTGAATAGTGTGAGTGTAGCACATGTTCAAGTTTTCTATGATGACTACTTATGTTCATGAACATGTACATAAGCGCCTTGGTGCAAACAAATCATAATTCATTTTATTAAAAATTATATATAATATTTTTGGCAGTTTCTAATCCACCATGTCTAATGGTAAGATCCCAATGTTTTGCTGAATATTGTTAGTGTAGCACATGTTCAAGCTTTTTGTTATGACTACTTATGTTCATGAACATGTACATAAGCGCCTTGGTGCAAACAAATCATAATTCATTTTATTAAAAATTATATATAATATTTTTGGCAGTTTCTAATCCACCATGTCTAATGGTAAGATCCCAATGTTTTGCTGAATATTGTTAGTGTAGCAGATGTTCAAGCTTTCTATGATGACTACTTATGTTCATGAACATGTACATAAGCGCCTTGGTGCAAACAAATCATAATTCATTTTATTAAAAATTATATATAATATTTTTGGCAGTTTCTAATCCACCATGTCTAATGGTAAGATCCCAATGTTTTGCTGAATGTTGTTAGTGTAGGACTTGTTCTAATTTTCTATGATGACTACTTATGTTCATGAACATGTACATAAGCGCCTTGGCAAACAAGTCATAATTCATTTTATTAAAAATTATATATAATATTTTTGGCAGTTTCTAATCCACCATGTCTAATGGTAAGATCCCAATGTTTTGCTGAATATTGTTAGTGTAGCAGATGTTCAAGCTTTCTATGATGACTACTTATGTTCATGAACATGTACATAAGCGCCTTGGTGCAAACAAATCATAATTCATTTTATTAAAAATTATATATAATATTTTTGGCAGTTTCTAATCCACCATGTCTAATGGTAAGATCCCAATGTTTTGCTGAATATTGTGAGTGTAGCACATGTTCAAGTTTTCTATGATGACTACTTATGTTCATGAACATGTACATAAGCGCCTTGGTGCAAACAAATCATAATTCATTTTATTAAAAATTATATATAATATTTTTGGCAGTTTCTAATCCACCATGTCTAATGGTAAGATCACAATGTTTTGCTGAATATTGTTAGTGTAGCAGATGTTCAAGCTTTCTATAATGACTACTTATGTTCATGAACATGTACATAAGCGCCTTGGTGCAAACAAATCATAATTCATTTTATTAAAAATTATATATAATATTTTTGGCAGTTTCTAATCCACCATGTCTAATGGAAAGATCCCAATGTTTTGCTGAATATTGTGAGTGTAGCACATGTTCAAGTTTTCTATGATGACTACTTATGTTCATGAACATGTACATAAGCGCCTTGGTGCAAACAAATCATAATTCATTTTATTAAAAATTATATATAATATTTTTGGCAGTTTCTAATCCACCATGTCTAATGGTAAGATCCCAATGTTTTGCTGAATATTGTTAGTGTAGCACATGTTCAAGCTTTTTGTGATGACTACTTATGTTCATGAACATGTACATAAGCGCCTTGGTGCAAACAAATCATAATTCATTTTATTAAAAATTATATATAATATTTTTGGCAGTTTCTAATCCACCATGTCTAATGGTAAGATCCCAATGTTTTGCTGAATATTGTGAGTGTAGCACATGTTCAAGTTTTCTATGATGACTACTTATGTTCATGAACATGTACATAAGCGCCTTGGTGCAAACAAATCATAATTCATTTTATTAAAAATTATATATAATATTTTTGGCAGTTTCTAATCCACCATGTCTAATGGTAAGATCCCAATGTTTTGCTGAATATTGTTAGTGTAGCAGATGTTCAAGCTTTCTATGATGACTACTTATGTTCATGAACATGTACATAAGCGCCTTGGTGCAAACAAATCATAATTCATTTTATTAAAAATTATATATAATATTTTTGGCAGTTTCTAATCCACCATGTCTAATGGTAAGATCCCAATGTTTTGCTGAATATTGTTAGTGTAGCAGATGTTCAAGCTTTCTATGATGACTACTTATGTTCATGAACATGTACATAAGCGCCTTGGTGCAAACAAATCATAATTCATTTTATTAAAAATTATATATAATATTTTTGGCAGTTTCTAATCCACCATGTCTAATGGTAAGATCCCAATGTTTTGCTGAATATTGTTAGTGTAGCAGATGTTCAAGCTTTCTATGATGACTACTTATGTTCATGAACATGTACATAAGCGCCTTGGTGCAAACAAATCATAATTCATTTTATTAAAAATTATATATAATATTTTTGGCAGTTTCTAATCCACCATGTCTAATGGTAAGATCCCAATGTTTTGCTGAATATTGTGAGTGTAGCACATGTTCAAGTTTTCTATGATGACTACTTATGTTCATGAACATGTACATAAGCGCCTTGGTGCAAACAAATCATAATTCATTTTATTAAAAATTATATATAATATTTTTGGCAGTTTCTAATCCACCATGTCTAATGGTAAGATCACAATGTTTTGCTGAATATTGTTAGTGTAGCAGATGTTCAAGCTTTCTATGATGACTACTTATGTTCATGAACATGTACATAAGCGCCTTGGTGCAAACAAATCATAATTCATTTTATTAAAAATTATATATAATATTTTTGGCAGTTTGTAATCCACCATGTCTAATGGTAAGATCCCAATGTTTTGCTGAATATTGTGAGTGTAGCACATGTTCAAGTTTTCTATGATGACTACTTATGTTCATGAACATGTACATAAGCGCCTTGGTGCAAACAAATCATAATTCATTTTATTAAAAATTATATATAATATTTTTGGCAGTTTCTAATCCACCATGTCTAATGGTAAGATCACAATGTTTTGCTGAATATTGTTAGTGTAGTAGATGTTCAAGCTTTCTATGATGACTACTTATGTTCATGAACATGTACATAAGCGCCTTGGTGCAAACAAATCATAATTCATTTTATTAAAAATTATATATAATATTTTTGGCAGTTTCTAATCCACCATGTCTAATGGTAAGATCCCAATGTTTTGCTGAATATTGTTAGTGTAGCACATGTTCAAGTTTTCTATGATGACTACTTATGTTCATGAACATGTACATAAGCGCCTTGGTGCAAACAAATCATAATTCATTTTATTAAAAATTATATATAATATTTTTGGCAGTTTCTAATCCACCATGTCTAATGGTAAGATCCCAATGTTTTGCTGAATATTGTTAGTGTAGCACATGTTCAAGCTTTTTGTGATGACTACTTATGTTCATGAACATGTACATAAGCGCCTTGGTGCAAACAAATCATAATTCATTTTATTAAAAATTATATATAATATTTTTGGCAGTTTCTAATCCACCATGTCTAATGGTAAGATCCCAATGTTTTGCTGAATAGTGTGAGTGTAGCACATGTTCAAGTTTTCTATGATGACTACTTATGTTCATGAACATGTACATAAGCGCCTTGGTGCAAACAAATCATAATTCATTTTATTAAAAATTATATATAATATTTTTGGCAGTTTCTAATCCACCATGTCTAATGGTAAGATCCCAATGTTTTGCTGAATATTGTTAGTGTAGCAGATGTTCAAGCTTTCTATGATGACTACTTATGTTCATGAACATGTACATAAGCGCCTTGGTGCAAACAAATCATAATTCATTTTATTAAAAATTATATATAATATTTTTGGCAGTTTCTAATCCACCATGTCTAATGGTAAGATCCCAATGTTTTGCTGAATATTGTTAGTGTAGCAGATGTTCAAGCTTTCTATGATGACTACTTATGTTCATGAACATGTACATAAGCGCCTTGGTGCAAACAAATCATAATTCATTTTATTAAAAATTATATATAATATTTTTGGCAGTTTCTAATCCACCATGTCTAATGGTAAGATCCCAATGTTTTGCTGAATGTTGTTAGTGTAGGACTTGTTCTAATTTTCTATGATGACTACTTATGTTCATGAACATGTACATAAGCGCCTTGGTGCAAACAAGTCATAATTCATTTTATTAAAAATTATATATAATATTTTTGGCAGTTTCTAATCCACCATGTCTAATGGTAAGATCACAATGTTTTGCTGAATATTGTGAGTGTAGCACATGTTCAAGTTTTCTATGATGACTACTTATGTTCATGAACATGTACATAAGCGCCTTGGTGCAAACAAATCATAATTCATTTTATTAAAAATTATATATAATATTTTTGGCAGTTTCTAATCCACCATGTCTAATGGTAAGATCCCAATGTTTTGCTGAATATTGTGAGTGTAGCAAATGTTCAAGTTTGCTATGATGACTACTTATGTTCATGAACATGTACATAAGCGCCTTGGTGCAAACAAATCATAATTCATTTTATTAAAAATTATATATAATATTTTTGGCAGTTTCTAATCCACCATGTCTAATGGTAAGATCCCAATGTTTTGCTGAATATTGTGAGTGTAGCACATGTTCAAGTTTTCTATGATGACTACTTATGTTCATGAACATGTACATAAGCGCCTTGGTGCAAACAAATCATAATTCATTTTATTAAAAATTATATATAATATTTTTGGCAGTTTCTAATCCACCATGTCTAATGGTAAGATCCCAATGTTTTGCTGAATATTGTTAGTGTAGCACATGTTCAAGCTTTTTGTTATGACTACTTATGTTCATGAACATGTACATAAGCGCCTTGGTGCAAACAAATCATAATTCATTTTATTAAAAATTATATATAATATTTTTGGCAGTTTCTAATCCACCATGTCTAATGGTAAGATCCCAATGTTTTGCTGAATATTGTTAGTGTAGCACATGTTCAAGCTTTTTGTGATGACTACTTATGTTCATGAACATGTACATAAGCGCCTTGGTGCAAACAAATCATAATTCATTTTATTAAAAATTATATATAATATTTTTGGCAGTTTCTAATCCACCATGTCTAATGGTAAGATCCCAATGTTTTGCTGAATATTGTGAGTGTAGCACATGTTCAAGTTTTCTATGATGACTACTTATGTTCATGAACATGTACATAAGCGCCTTGGTGCAAACAAATCATAATTCATTTTATTAAAAATTATATATAATATTTTTGGCAGTTTCTAATCCACCATGTCTAATGGTAAGATCCCAATGTTTTGCTGAATATTGTTAGTGTAGCACATGTTCAAGCTTTTTGTTATGACTACTTATGTTCATGAACATGTACATAAGCGCCTTGGTGCAAACAAATCATAATTCATTTTATTAAAAATTATATATAATATTTTTGGCAGTTTCTAATCCACCATGTCTAATGGTAAGATCCCAATGTTTTGCTGAATATTGTGAGTGTAGCACATGTTCAAGTTTTCTATGATGACTACTTATGTTCATGAACATGTACATAAGCGCCTTGGTGCAAACAAATCATAATTCATTTTATTAAAAATTATATATAATATTTTTGGCAGTTTCTAATCCACCATGTCTAATGGTAAGATCCCAATGTTTTGCTGAATATTGTTAGTGTAGCACATGTTCAAGCTTTTTGTTATGACTACTTATGTTCATGAACATGTACATAAGCGCCTTGGTGCAAACAAATCATAATTCATTTTATTAAAAATTATATATAATATTTTTGGCAGTTTCTAATCCACCATGTCTAATGGTAAGATCCCAATGTTTTGCTGAATATTGTTAGTGTAGCAGATGTTCAAGCTTTCTATGATGACTACTTATGTTCATGAACATGTACATAAGCGCCTTGGTGCAAACAAATCATAATTCATTTTATTAAAAATTATATATAATATTTTTGGCAGTTTCTAATCCACCATGTCTAATGGTAAGATCCCAATGTTTTGCTGAATGTTGTTAGTGTAGGACTTGTTCTAATTTTCTATGATGACTACTTATGTTCATGAACATGTACATAAGCGCCTTGGTGCAAACAAGTCATAATTCATTTTATTAAAAATTATATATAATATTTTTGGCAGTTTCTAATCCACCATGTCTAATGGTAAGATCACAATGTTTTGCTGAATATTGTGAGTGTAGCACATGTTCAAGTTTTCTATGATGACTACTTATGTTCATGAACATGTACATAAGCGCCTTGGTGCAAACAAATCATAATTCATTTTATTAAAAATTATATATAATATTTTTCGCAGTTTCTAATCCACCATGTCTAATGGTAAGATCCCAATGTTTTGCTGAATATTGTGAGTGTAGCACATGTTCAAGTTTTCTATGATGACTACTTATGTTCATGAACATGTACATAAGCGCCTTGGTGCAAACAAATCATAATTCATTTTATTAAAAATTATATATAATATTTTTGGCAGTTTCTAATCCACCATGTCTAATGGTAAGATCCCAATGTTTTGCTGAATATTGTTAGTGTAGCAGATGTTCAAGCTTTCTATGATGACTACTTATGTTCATGAACATGTACATAAGCGCCTTGGTGCAAACAAATCATAATTCATTTTATTAAAAATTATATATAATATTTTTGGCAGTTTCTAATCCACCATGTCTAATGGTAAGATCCCAATGTTTTGCTGAATATTGTTAGTGTAGCAGATGTTCAAGCTTTGTATGATGACTACTTATGTTCATGAACATGTACATAAGCGCCTTGGTGCAAACATATCATAATTCATTTTATTAAAAATTATATATAATATTTTTGGCAGTTTCTAATCCACCATGTCTAATGGTAAGATCCCAATGTTTTGCTGAATATTGTGAGTGTAGCACATGTTCAAGTTTTCTATGATGACTACTTATGTTCATGAACATGTACATAAGCGCCTTGGTGCAAACAAATCATAATTAATTTTATTAAAAATTATATATAATATTTTTGGCAGTTTCTAATCCACCATGTCTAATGGTAAGATCCCAATGTTTTGCTGAATATTCTGAGTGTATCAGATGTTCAAGCTTTCTATGATGACTACTTATGTTCATGAACATGTACATAAGCGCCTTGGTGCAAACAAATCATAATTCATTTTATTAAAAATTATATATAATATTTTTGGCAGTTTCTAATCCACCATGTCTAATGGTAAGATCCCAATGTTTTGCTGAATGTTGTTAGTGTAGGACTTGTTCTAATTTTCTATGATGACTACTTATGTTCATGAACATGTACATAAGCGCCTTGGTGCAAACAAGTCATAATTCATTTTATTAAAAATTATATATAATATTTTTGGCAGTTTCTAATCCACCATGTCTAATGGTAAGATCACAATGTTTTGCTGAATATTGTTAGTGTAGCAGATGTTCAAGCTTTCTATGATGACTACTTATGTTCATGAACATGTACATAAGCGCCTTGGTGCAAACAAATCATAATTCATTTTATTAAAAATTATATATAATATTTTTGGCAGTTTCTAATCCACCATGTCTAATGGTAAGATCCCAATGTTTTGCTGAATATTGTTAGTGTAGCACATGTTCAAGTTTTCTATGATGACTACTTATGTTCATGAACATGTACATAAGCGCCTTGGTGCAAACAAATCATAATTCATTTTATTAAAAATTATATATAATATTTTTGGCAGTTTCTAATCCACCATGTCTAATGGTAAGATCCCAATGTTTTGCTGAATGTTGTTAGTGTAGGACTTGTTCTAATTTTCTATGATGACTATTTGTGTTCATGAACATGTACATAAGCGCCTTGGTGCAAACAATTCATAATTCATTTTATTAAAAATTATATATAATATTTTTGGCAGTTTGTAATCCACCATGTCTAATGGTAAGATCCCAATGTTTTGCTGAATATTGTGAGTGTAGCACATGTTCAAGTTTTCTATGATGACTACTTATGTTCATGAACATGTACATAAGCGCCTTGGTGCAAACAAATCATAATTCATTTTATTAAAAATTATATATAATATTTTTGGCAGTTTCTAATCCACCATGTCTAATGGTAAGATCCCAATGTTTTGCTGAATATTGTGAGTGTAGCACATGTTCAAGCTTTCTATGATGACTACTTATGTTCATGAACATGTACATAAGCGCCTTGGTGCAAACAAATCATAATTCATTTTATTAAAAATTATATATAATATTTTTGGCAGTTTCTAATCCACCTTGTCAAATGGTAAGATCCCAATGTTTTGCTGAATATTGTGAGTGTAGCACATGTTCAAGTTTTCTATGATGACTACTTATGTTCATGAACATGTACATAAGCGCCTTGGTGCAAACAAATCATAATTCATTTTATTAAAAATTATATATAATATTTTTGGCATTTTGTAATCCACCATGTCTAATGGTAAGATCCCAATGTTTTGCTGAATATTGTGAGTGTAGCACATGTTCAAGTTTTCTATGATGACTACTTATGTTCATGAACATGTACATAAGCGCCTTGGTGCAAACAAATCATAATTCATTTTATTAAAAATTATATATAATATTTTTGGCAGTTTCTAATCCACCATGTCTAATGGTAAGATCCCAATGTTTTGCTGAATGTTGTTAGTGTAGGACTTGTTCTAATTTTCTATGATGACTATTTGTGTTCATGAACATGTACATAAGCGCCTTGGTGCAAACAATTCATAATTCATTTTATTAAAAATTATATATAAAATTTTTGGCAGTTTGTAATCCACCATGTCTAATGGTAAGATCCCAATGTTTTGCTGAATATTGTGAGTGTAGCACATGTTCAAGTTTTCTATGATGACTACTTATGTTCATGAACATGTACATAAGCGCCTTGGTGCAAACAAATCATAATTCATTTTATTAAAAATTATATATAATATTTTTGGCAGTTTCTAATCCACCATGTCTAATGGTAAGATCCCAATGTTTTGCTGAATATTGTGAGTGTAGCACATGTTCAAGCTTTCTATGATGACTACTTATGTTCATGAACATGTACATAAGCGCCTTGGTGCAAACAAATCATAATTCATTTTATTAAAAATTATATATAATATTTTTGGCAGTTTCTAATCCACCTTGTCTAATGGTAAGATCCCAATGTTTTGCTGAATATTGTGAGTGTAGCACATGTTCAAGTTTTCTATGATGACTACTTATGTTCATGAACATGTACATAAGCGCCTTGGTGCAAACAAATCATAATTCATTTTATTAAAAATTATATATAATATTTTTGGCAGTTTGTAATCCACCATGTCTAATGGTAGGATCCCAATGTTTTGCTGAATATTGTGAGTGTAGCACATGTTCAAGTTTTCTATGATGACTACTTATGTTCATGAACATGTACATAAGCGCCTTGGTACAAACAAATCATAATTCATTTTATTAAAAATTATATATAATATTTTTGGCAGTTTCTAATCCACCATGTCTAATGGTAAGATCACAATGTTTTGCTGAATATTGTTAGTGTAGCAGATGTTCAAGCTTTCTATGATGACTACTTATGTTCATGAACATGTACATAAGCGCCTTGGTACAAACAAATCATAATTCATTTTATTAAAAATTATATATAATATTTTTGGCAGTTTCTAATCCACCATGTCTAATGGTAAGATCCCAATGTTTTGCTGAATATTGTTAGTGTAGCACATGTTCAAGCTTTTTGTGATGACTACTTATGTTCATGAACATGTACATAAGCGCCTTGGTGCAAACAAATCATAATTCATTTTATTAAAAATTATATATAATATTTTTGGCAGTTTCTAATCCACCATGTCTAATGGTAAGATCCCAATGTTTTGCTGAATATTGTTAGTGTAGCAGATGTTCAAGCTTTCTATGATGACTACTTATGTTCATGAACATGTACATAAGCGCCTTGGTGCAAACAAATCATAATTCATTTTATTAAAAATTATATATAATATTTTTGGCAGTTTCTAATCCACCATGTCTAATGGTAAGATCCCAATGTTTTGCTGAATATTGTTAGTGTAGCAGATGTTCAAGCTTTCTATGATGACTACTTATGTTCATGAACATGTACATAAGCGCCTTGGTGCAAACAAATCATAATTCATTTTATTAAAAATTATATATAATATTTTTGGCAGTTTCTAATCCACCATGTCTAATGGTAAGATCCCAATGTTTTGCTGAATATTGTGAGTGTAGCAGATGTTCAAGCTTTCTATGATGACTACTTATGTTCATGAACATGTACATAAGCGCCTTGGTGCAAACAAATCATAATTCATTTTATTAAAAATTATATATAATATTTTTGGCAGTTTCTAATCCACCATGTCTAATGGTAAGATCCCAATGTTTTGCTGAATATTGTGAGTGTAGCACATGTTCAAGTTTTCTATGATGACTACTTATGTTCATGAACATGTACATAAGCGCCTTGGTGCAAACAAATCATAATTCATTTTATTAAAAATTATATATAATATTTTTGGCAGTTTCTAATCCACCATGTCTAATGGTAAGATCCCAATGTTTTGCTGAATATTGTGAGTGTAGCACATGTTCAAGTTTTCTATGATGACTACTTATGTTCATGAACATGTACATAAGCGCCTTGGTGCAAACAAATCATAATTCATTTTATTAAAAATTATATGTAATATTTTTGGCAGTTTCTAATCCACCATGTCTAATGGTAAGATCCCAATGTCTTGCTGAATATTCTGAGTGTATCAGATGTTCAAGCTTTCTATGATGACTACTTATGTTCATGAACATGTACATAAGCGCCTTGGTGCAAACAAATCATAATTCATTTTATTAAAAATTATATATAATATTTTTGGCAGTTTCTAATCCACCATGTCTAATGGTAAGATCCCAATGTTTTGCTGAATATTGTGAGTGTAGCACATGTTCAAGTTTTCTATGATGACTACTTATGTTCATGAACATGTACATAAGCGCCTTGGTGCAAACAAATCATAATTCATTTTATTAAAAATTATATATAATATTTTTGGCAGTTTGTAATCCACCATGTCTAATGGTAAGATCCCAATGTTTTGCTGAATATTGTGAGTGTAGCACATGTTCAAGTTTTCTATGATGACTACTTATGTTCATGAACATGTACATAAGCGCCTTGGTGCAAACAAATCATAATTCATTTTATTAAAAATTATATATAATATTTTTGGCAGTTTCTAATCCACCATGTCTAATGGTAAGATCCCAATGTTTTGCTGAATGTTGTTAGTGTAGGACTTGTTCTAATTTTCTATGATGACTACTTATGTTCATGAACATGTACATAAGCGCCTTGGTGCAAACAAGTCATAATTCATTTTATTAAAAATTATATATAATATTTTTGGCAGTTTCTAATCCACCATGTCTAATGGTAAGATCACAATGTTTTGCTGAATATTGTGAGTGTAGCACATATTCAAGCTTTCTATGATGACTACTTATGTTTATGAACATGTTTATAAGCGCCTTGGTGCAAACAAATCATAATTCATTTTATTAAAAATTATATATAATATTTTTGGCAGTTTCTAATCCACGATGTCTAATGGTAAGATCCCAATGTTTTGCTGAATATTGTGAGTGTAGCACATGTTCAAGTTTTCTATGATGACTACTTATGTTCATGAACACGTACATAAGCGCCTTGGTGCAAACAAATCATAATTCATTTTATTAAAAATTATATATAATATTTTTCGCAGTTTCTAATCCACCATGTCTAATGGTAAGATCCCAATGTTTTGCTGAATATTGTGAGTGTAGCACATGTTCAAGTTTTCTATGATGACTACTTATGTTCATGAACATGTACATAAGCGCCTTGGTGCAAACAAATCATAATTCATTTTATTAAAAATTATATATAATATTTTTGGCAGTTTCTAATCCACCATGTCTAATGGTAAGATCCCAATGTTTTGCTGAATATTGTGAGTGTAGCACATGTTCAAGTTTTCTATGATGACTACTTATGTTCATGAACATGTACATAAGCGCCTTGGTGCAAACAAATCATAATTCATTTTATTAAAAATTATATATAATATTTTTGGCAGTTTCTAATCCACCATGTCTAATGGTAAGATCCCAATGTTTTGCTGAATATTGTTAGTGTAGCAGATGTTCAAGCTTTCTATGATGACTACTTATGTTCATGAACATGTACATAAGCGCCTTGGTGCAAACAAATCATAATTCATTTTATTAAAAATTATATATAATATTTTTGGCAGTTTCTAATCCACCATGTCTAATGGTAAGATCCCAATGTTTTGCTGAATATTGTGAGTGTAGCACATGTTCAAGTTTTCTATGATGACTACTTATGTTCATGAACATGTACATAAGCGCCTTGGTGCAAACAAATCATAATTCATTTTATTAAAAATTATATATAATATTTTTGGCAGTTTCTAATCCACCATGTCTAATGGTAAGATCCCAATGTTTTGCTGAATATTCTGAGTGTATCAGATGTTCAAGCTTTCTATGATGACTACTTATGTTCATGAACATGTACATAAGCGCCTTGGTGCAAACAAATCATAATTCATTTTATTAAAAATTATATATAATATTTTTGGCAGTTTCTAATCCACCATGTCTAATGGTAAGATCCCAATGTTTTGCTGAATGTTGTTAGTGTAGGACTTGTTCTAATTTTCTATGATGACTACTTATGTTCATGAACATGTACATAAGCGCCTTGGTGCAAACAAATCATAATTCATTTTATTAAAAATTATATATAATATTTTTGGCAGTTTCTAATCCACCATGTCTAATGGTAAGATCACAATGTTTTGCTGAATATTGTTAGTGTAGCAGATGTTCAAGCTTTCTATGATGACTACTTATGTTCATGAACATGTACATAAGCGCCTTGGTGCAAACAAATCATAATTCATTTTATTAAAAATTATATATAATATTTTTGGCAGTTTCTAATCCACCATGTCTAATGGTAAAATCCCAATGTTTTGCTGAATATTGTGAGTGTAGCACATGTTCAAGTTTTCTATGATGACTACTTATGTTCATGAACATGTACATAAGCGCCTTGGTGCAAACAAATCATAATTCATTTTATTAAAAATTATATATAATATTTTTGGCAGTTTCTAATCCACCATGTCTAATGGTAAGATCACAATGTTTTGCTGAATATTGTTAGTGTAGCACATGTTCAAGCTTTCTATGATGACTACTTATGTTCATGAACATGTACATAAGCGCCTTGGTACAAACAAATCATAATTCATTTTATTAAAAATTATATATAATATTTTTGGCAGTTTCTAATCCACCATGTCTAATGGTAAGATCCCAATGTTTTGCTGACTACTTATATTGTTAAGTACAAACAAATCATAATTCATTTTATTAAAAATTATATATAATATTTTTGGCAGTTTCTAATCCACCATGTCTAATGGTAAGATCCCAATGTTTTGCTGAATATTGTTAGTGTAGCACATGTTCAAGCTTTTTGTGATGACTACTTATGTTCATGAACATGTACATAAGCGCCTTGGTGCAAACAAATCATAATTCATTTTATTAAAAATTATATATAATATTTTTGGCAGTTTCTAATCCACCATGTCTAATGGTAAGATCCCAATGTTTTGCTGAATATTGTTAGTGTAGCAGATGTTCAAGCTTTCTATGATGACTACTTATGTTCATGAACATGTACATAAGCGCCTTGGTGCAAACAAATCATAATTCATTTTATTAAAAATTATATATAATATTTTTCGCAGTTTCTAATCCACCATGTCTAATGGTAAGATCCCAATGTTTTGCTGAATATTGTGAGTGTAGCACATGTTCAAGTTTTCTATGATGACTACTTATGTTCATGAACATGTACATAAGCGCCTTGGTGCAAACAAATCATAATTCATTTTATTAAAAATTATATATAATATTTTTGGCAGTTTCTAATCCACCATGTCTAATGGTAAGATCCCAATGTTTTGCTGAATATTGTTAGTGTAGCAGATGTTCAAGCTTTCTATGATGACTACTTATGTTCATGAACATGTACATAAGCGCCTTGGTGCAAACAAATCATAATTCATTTTATTAAAAATTATATATAATATTTTTGGCAGTTTCTAATCCACCATGTCTAATGGTAAGATCCCAATGTTTTGCTGAATATTGTTAGTGTAGCAGATGTTCAAGCTTTCTATGATGACTACTTATGTTCATGAACATGTACATAAGCGCCTTGGTGCAAACAAATCATAATTCATTTTATTAAAAATTATATATAATATTTTTGGCAGTTTCTAATCCACCATGTCTAATGGTAAGATCCCAATGTTTTGCTGAATATTGTGAGTGTAGCACATGTTCAAGTTTTCTATGATGACTACTTATGTTCATGAACATGTACATAAGCGCCTTGGTGCAAACAAATCATAATTCATTTTATTAAAAATTATATATAATATTTTTGGCAGTTTCTAATCCACCATGTCTAATGGTAAGATCCCAATGTTTTGCTGAATATTGTTAGTGTAGCAGATGTTCAAGCTTTCTATGATGACTACTTATGTTCATGAACATGTACATAAGCGCCTTGGTGCAAACAAATCATAATTCATTTTATTAAAAATTATATATAATATTTTTGGCAGTTTCTAATCCACCATGTCTAATGGTAAGATCCCAATGTTTTGCTGAATATTGTTAGTGTAGCAGATGTTCAAGCTTTCTATGATGACTACTTATGTTCATGAACATGTACATAAGCGCCTTGGTGCAAACAAATCATAATTCATTTTATTAAAAATTATATATAATATTTTTCGCAGTTTCTAATCCACCATGTCTAATGGTAAGATCCCAATGTTTTGCTGAATATTGTGAGTGTAGCACATGTTCAAGTTTTCTATGATGACTACTTATGTTCATGAACATGTACATAAGCGCCTTGGTGCAAACAAATCATAATTCATTTTATTAAAAATTATATATAATATTTTTGGCAGTCTAATGGTAAGATCCTAATGTTTTGCTGAATATTGTTAGTGTAGCAGATGTTCAAGCTTTCTATGATGACTACTTATGTTCATGAACATGTACATAAGCGCCTTGGTGCAAACAAATCATAATTCATTTTATTAAAAATTATATATAATATTTTTGGCAGTTTCTAATCCACCATGTCTAATGGTAAGATCCCAATGTTTTGCTGAATATTGTTAGTGTAGCAGATGTTCAAGCTTTCTATGATGACTACTTATGTTCATGAACATGTACATAAGCGCCTTGGTGCAAACAAATCATAATTCATTTTATTAAAAATTATATATAATATTTTTGGCAGTTTCTAATCCACCATGTCTAATGGTAAGATCCCAATGTTTTGCTGAATATTGTGAGTGTAGCACATGTTCAAGTTTTCTATGATGACTACTTATGTTCATGAACATGTACATAAGCGCCTTGGTGCAAACAAATCATAATTCATTTTATTAAAAATTATATATAATATTTTTGGCAGTTTCTAATCCACCATGTCTAATGGTAAGATCCCAATGTTTTGCTGAATATTGTGAGTGTAGCACATGTTCAAGTTTTCTATGATGACTACTTATGTTCATGAACATGTACATAAGCGCCTTGGTGCAAACAAATCATAATTCATTTTATTAAAAATTATATATAATATTTTTGGCAGTTTCTAATCCACCATGTCTAATGGTAAGATCCCAATGTTTTGCTGAATATTCTGAGTGTATCAGATGTTCAAGCTTTCTATGATGACTACTTATGTTTGTTAGTGTAGGACTTGTTCTAATTTTCTATGATGACTACTTATGTTCATGAACATGTACATAAGCGCCATTTTATTAAAAATTATATATAATATTTTTGCAGTTTCTAATCCACCATGCTAATGGTAAGAAACAAATTTTCTATGATGACTACTTATGTTCATGAACATGTACATAAGCGCCTTGGTGCAAACAAATCATAATTCAATTATATATAATATTTTTGGCAGTTTCTAATCCACCATGTCTAATGGTAAGATCACAATGTTTTGCTGAATATTGTTAGTGTAGCAGATGTTCAAGCTTTCTATGATGACTACTTATGTTCATGAACATGTACATAAGCGCCTTGGTGCAAACAAATCATAATTCATTTTATTAAAAATTATATATAATATTTTTGGCAGTTTCTAATCCACCATGTCTAATGGTAAAATCCCAATGTTTTGCTGAATATTGTGAGTGTAGCACATGTTCAAGTTTTCTATGATGACTACTTATGTTCATGAACATGTACAGTGTTCAAGTTTTCTATGATGACTACTTATGTTCATGAACATGTACATAAGCGCCTTGGTGCAAACAAATCATAATTCATTTTATTAAAAATTATATATAATATTTTTGGCAGTTTCTAATCCACCATGTCTAATGGTAAGATCCCAATGTTTTGCTGAATATTCTGAGTGTATCAGATGTTCAAGCTTTCTATGATGACTACTTATGTTCATGAACATGTACATAAGCGCCTTGGTGCAAACAAATCATAATTCATTTTATTAAAAATTATATATAATATTTTTGGCAGTTTCTAATCCACCATGTCTAATGGTAAGATCCCAATGTTTTGCTGAATATTGTTAGTGTAGCAGATGTTCAAGCTTTCTATGATGACTACTTATGTTCATGAACATGTACATAAGCGCCTTGGTGCAAACAAATCATAATTCATTTTATTAAAAATTATATATAATATTTTTGGCAGTTTCTAATCCACCATGTCTAATGGTAAGATCCCAATGTTTTGCTGAATATTGTTAGTGTAGCAGATGTTCAAGCTTTCTATGATGACTACTTATGTTCATGAACATGTACATAAGCGCCTTGGTGCAAACAAATCATAATTCATTTTATTAAAAATTATATATAATATTTTTCGCAGTTTCTAATCCACCATGTCTAATGGTAAGATCCCAATGTTTTGCTGAATATTGTGAGTGTAGCACATGTTCAAGTTTTCTATGATGACTACTTATGTTCATGAACATGTACATAAGCGCCTTGGTGCAAACAAATCATAATTCATTTTATTAAAAATTATATATAATATTTTTGGCAGTTTCTAATCCACCATGTCTAATGGTAAAATCCCAATGTTTTGCTGAATATTGTGAGTGTAGCACATGTTCAAGTTTTCTATGATGACTACTTATGTTCATGAACATGTACATAAGCGCCTTGGTGCAAACAAATCATAATTCATTTTATTAAAAATTATATATAATATTTTTGGCAGTTTCTAATCCACCATGTCTAATGGTAAGATCCCAATGTTTTGCTGAATATTGTTAGTGTAGCAGATGTTCAAGCTTTCTATGATGACTACTTATGTTCATGAACATGTACATAAGCGCCTTGGTGCAAACAAATCATAATTCATTTTATTAAAAATTATATATAATATTTTTGGCAGTTTCTAATCCACCATGTCTAATGGCTGAATATTCTGAGTGTATCAGATGTTCAAGCTTTCTATGATGACTACTTATGTTCATGAACATGTACATAAGCGCCTTGGTGCAAACAAATCATAATTCATTTTATTAAAAATTATATATATATTTTTGGCAGTTTCTAATCCACCATGTCTAATGGTAAGATCCCAATGTTTTGCTGAATATTGTTAGTGTAGCAGATGTTCAAGCTTTCTATGATGACTACTTATGTTCATGAACATGTACATAAGCGCCTTGGTGCAAACAAATCATAATTCATTTTATTAAAAATTATATATAATATTTTTGGCAGTTTCTAATCCACCATGTCTAATGGTAAGATCCCAATGTTTTGCTGAATGTTGTTAGTGTAGGACTTGTTCTAATTTTCTATGATGACTACTTATGTTCATGAACATGTACATAAGCGCCTTGGTGCAAACAAATCATAATTCATTTTATTAAAAATTATATATAATATTTTTGGCAGTTTCTAATCCACCATGTCTAATGGTAAGATCCCAATGTTTTGCTGAATATTGTTAGTGTAGCAGATGTTCAAGCTTTCTATGATGACTACTTATGTTCATGAACATGTACATAAGCGCCTTGGTGCAAACAAATCATAATTCATTTTATTAAAAATTATATATAAAATTTTTGGCAGTTTCTAATCCACCATGTCTAATGGTAAGATCCCAATGTTTTGCTGAATATTGTGAGTGTAGCACATGTTCAAGTTTTCTATGATGACTACTTATGTTCATGAACATGTACATAAGCGCCTTGGTGCAAACAAATCATAATTCATTTTATTAAAAATTATATATAATATTTTTGGCAGTTTCTAATCCACCATGTCTAATGGTAAGATCCCAATGTTTTGCTGAATATTCTGAGTGTATCAGATGTTCAAGCTTTCTATGATGACTACTTATGTTCATGAACATGTACATAAGCGCCTTGGTGCAAACAAATCATAATTCATTTTATTAAAAATTATATATAATATTTTTGGCAGTTTCTAATCCACCATGTCTAATGGTAAGATCCCAATGTTTTGCTGAATGTTGTTAGTGTAGGACTTGTTCTAATTTTCTATGATGACTACTTATGTTCATGAACATGTACATAAGCGCCTTGGTGCAAACAAATCATAATTCATTTTATTAAAAATTATATATAATATTTTTGGTAGTTTCTAATCCACCATGTCTAATGGTAAGATCACAATGTTTTGCTGAATATTGTTAGTGTAGCAGATGTTCAAGCTTTCTATGATGACTACTTATGTTCATGAACATGTACATAAGCGCCTTGGTGCAAACAAATCATAATTCATTTTATTAAAAATTATATATAATATTTTTGGCAGTTTCTAATCCACCATGTCTAATGGTAAAATCCCAATGTTTTGCTGAATATTGTGAGTGTAGCACATGTTCAAGTTTTCTATGATGACTACTTATGTTCATGAACATGTACATAAGCGCCTTGGTGCAAACAAATCATAATTCATTTTATTAAAAATTATATATAATATTTTTGGCAGTTTCTAATCCACCATGTCTAATGGTAAGATCACAATGTTTTGCTGAATATTGTTAGTGTAGCACATGTTCAAGCTTTCTATGATGACTACTTATGTTCATGAACATGTACATAAGCGCCTTGGTACAAACAAATCATAATTCATTTTATTAAAAATTATATATAATATTTTTGGCAGTTTCTAATCCACCATGTCTAATGGTAAGATCCCAATGTTTTGCTGAATATTGTTAGTGTAGCAGATGTTCAAGCTTTCTATGATGACTACTTATGTTCATGAACATGTACATAAGCGCCTTGGTGCAAACAAATCATAATTCATTTTATTAAAAATTATATATAATATTTTTGGCAGTTTCTAATCCACCATGTCTAATGGTAAGATCCCAATGTTTTGCTGAATATTGTTAGTGTAGCAGATGTTCAAGCTTTCTATGATGACTACTTATGTTCATGAACATGTACATAAGCGCCTTGGTGCAAACAAATCATAATTCATTTTATTAAAAATTATATATAATATTTTTGGCAGTTTCTAATCCACCATGTCTAATGGTAAGATCCCAATGTTTTGCTGAATATTGTGAGTGTAGCAGATGTTCAAGCTTTCTATGATGACTACTTATGTTCATGAACATGTACATAAGCGCCTTGGTGCAAACAAATCATAATTCATTTTATTAAAAATTATATATAATATTTTTCGCAGTTTCTAATCCACCATGTCTAATGGTAAGATCCCAATGTTTTGCTGAATATTGTGAGTGTAGCACATGTTCAAGTTTTCTATGATGACTACTTATGTTCATGAACATGTACATAAGCGCCTTGGTGCAAACAAATCATAATTCATTTTATTAAAAATTATATATAATATTTTTGGCAGTTTCTAATCCACCATGTCTAATGGTAAGATCCCAATGTTTTGCTGAATATTGTTAGTGTAGCAGATGTTCAAGCTTTCTATGATGACTACTTATGTTCATGAACATGTACATAAGCGCCTTGGTGCAAACAAATCATAATTCATTTTATTAAAAATTATATATAATATTTTTGGCAGTTTCTAATCCACCATGTCTAATGGTAAGATCCCAATGTTTTGCTGAATATTGTTAGTGTAGCAGATGTTCAAGCTTTCTATGATGACTACTTATGTTCATGAACATGTACATAAGCGCCTTGGTGCAAACAAATCATAATTCATTTTATTAAAAATTATATATAATATTTTTGGCAGTTTCTAATCCACCATGTCTAATGGTAAGATCCCAATGTTTTGCTGAATATTGTTAGTGTAGCAGATGTTCAAGCTTTCTATGATGACTACTTATGTTCATGAACATGTACATAAGCGCCTTGGTGCAAACAAATCATAATTCATTTTATTAAAAATTATATATAATATTTTTGGCAGTTTCTAATCCACCATGTCTAATGGTAAGATCCCAATGTTTTGCTGAATATTGTTAGTGTAGCAGATGTTCAAGCTTTCTATGATGACTACTTATGTTCATGAACATGTACATAAGCGCCTTGGTGCAAACAAATCATAATTCATTTTATTAAAAATTATATATAATATTTTTCGCAGTTTCTAATCCACCATGTCTAATGGTAAGATCCCAATGTTTTGCTGAATATTGTGAGTGTAGCACATGTTCAAGTTTTCTATGATGACTACTTATGTTCATGAACATGTACATAAGCGCCTTGGTGCAAACAAATCATAATTCATTTTATTAAAAATTATATATAATATTTTTGGCAGTTTCTAATCCACCATGTCTAATGGTAAGATCCCAATGTTTTGCTGAATATTGTTAGTGTAGCAGATGTTCAAGCTTTCTATGATGACTACTTATGTTCATGAACATGTACATAAGCGCCTTGGTGCAAACAAATCATAATTCATTTTATTAAAAATTATATATAATATTTTTGGCAGTTTCTAATCCACCATGTCTAATGGTAAGATCCCAATGTTTTGCTGAATATTGTTAGTGTAGCAGATGTTCAAGCTTTCTATGATGACTACTTATGTTCATGAACATGTACATAAGCGCCTTGGTGCAAACAAATCATAATTCATTTTATTAAAAATTATATATAATATTTTTGGCAGTTTCTAATCCACCATGTCTAATGGTAAGATCCCAATGTTTTGCTGAATATTGTGAGTGTAGCACATGTTCAAGTTTTCTATGATGACTACTTATGTTCATGAACATGTACATAAGCGCCTTGGTGCAAACAAATCATAATTCATTTTATTAAAAATTATATATAATATTTTTGGCAGTTTCTAATCCACCATGTCTAATGGTAAGATCCCAATGTTTTGCTGAATATTGTGAGTGTAGCACATGTTCAAGTTTTCTATGATGACTACTTATGTTCATGAACATGTACATAAGCGCCTTGGTGCAAACAAATCATAATTCATTTTATTAAAAATTATATATAATATTTTTGGCAGTTTCTAATCCACCATGTCTAATGGTAAGATCCCAATGTTTTGCTGAATATTCTGAGTGTATCAGATGTTCAAGCTTTCTATGATGACTACTTATGTTCATGAACATGTACATAAGCGCCTTGGTGCAAACAAATCATAATTCATTTTATTAAAAATTATATATAATATTTTTGGCAGTTTCTAATCCACCATGTCTAATGGTAAGATCCCAATGTTTTGCTGAATGTTGTTAGTGTAGGACTTGTTCTAATTTTCTATGATGACTACTTATGTTCATGAACATGTACATAAGCGCCTTGGTGCAAACAAATCATAATTCATTTTATTAAAAATTATATATAATATTTTTGGCAGTTTCTAATCCACCATGTCTAATGGTAAGATCACAATGTTTTGCTGAATATTGTTAGTGTAGCAGATGTTCAAGCTTTCTATGATGACTACTTATGTTCATGAACATGTACATAAGCGCCTTGGTGCAAACAAATCATAATTCATTTTATTAAAAATTATATATAATATTTTTGGCAGTTTCTAATCCACCATGTCTAATGGTAAAATCCCAATGTTTTGCTGAATATTGTGAGTGTAGCACATGTTCAAGTTTTCTATGATGACTACTTATGTTCATGAACATGTACATAAGCGCCTTGGTGCAAACAAATCATAATTCATTTTATTAAAAATTATATATAATATTTTTGGCAGTTTCTAATCCACCATGTCTAATGGTAAGATCCCAATGTTTTGCTGAATGTTGTTAGTGTAGGACTTGTTCTAATTTTCTATGATGACTGTTTGTGTTCATGAACATGTACATAAGCGCCTTGGTGCAAACAATTCATAATTCATTTTATTAAAAATTATATATAATATTTTTGGCAGTTTGTAATCCACCATGTCTAATGGTAAGATCCCAATGTTTTGCTGAATATTGTGAGTGTAGCACATGTTCAAGCTTTCTATGATGACTACTTATGTTCATGAACATGTACATAAGCGCCTTGGTGCAAACAAATCATAATTCATTTTATTAAAAATTATATATAATATTTTTGGCAGTTTCTAATCCACCATGTCTAATGGTAAGATCCCAATGTTTTGCTGAATATTGTGAGTGTAGCACATGTTCAAGCTTTCTATGATGACTACTTATGTTCATGAACATGTACATAAGCGCCTTGGTGCAAACAAATCATAATTCATTTTATTAAAAATTATATATAATATTTTTGGCAGTTTCTAATCCACCTTGTCTAATGGTAAGATCCCAATGTTTTGCTGAATATTGTTAGTGTAGCACATGTTCAAGTTTTCTATGATGACTACTTATGTTCATGAACATGTACATAAGCGCCTTGGTGCAAACAAATCATAATTCATTTTATTAAAAATTATATATAATATTTTTGGCAGTTTGTAATCCACCATGTCTAATGGTAAGATCCCAATGTTTTGCTGAATATTGTGAGTGTAGCGCATGTTCAAGTTTTCTATGATGACTACTTATGTTCATGAACATGTACATAAGCGCCTTGGTGCAAACAAATCATAATTCATTTTATTAAAAATGATATATAATATTTTTGGCAGTTTCTAATCCACCATGTCTAATGGTAAGATCCCAATGTTTTGCTGAATGTTGTTAGTGTAGCAGATGTTCAAGCTTTCTATGATGACTATTTGTGTTCATGAACATGTACATAAGCGCCTTGGTGCAAACAAATCATAATTCATTTTATTAAAAATTATATATAATATTTTTGGCAGTTTCTAATCCACCATGTCTAATGGTAAGATCCCAATGTTTTGCTGAATATTGTGAGTGTAGCACATGTTCAAGTTTTCTATGATGACTACTTATGTTCATGAACATGTACATAAGCGCCTTGGTGCAAACAAATCATAATTCATTTTATTAAAAATTATATATAATATTTTTGGCAGTTTCTAATCCACCATGTCTAATGGTAAGATCCCAATGTTTTGCTGAATGTTGTTAGTGTAGGACTTGTTCTAATTTTCTATGATGACTATTTGTGTTCATGAACATGTACATAAGCGCCTTGGTGCAAACAATTCATAATTCATTTTATTAAAAATTATATATAATATTTTTGGCAGTTTGTAATCCACCATGTCTAATGGTAAGATCCCAATGTTTTGCTGAATGTTGTTGTGTAGTGTAGCACATGAACATGTACATCTTGGTGCAAACAAGTCATTTCATTTTATTAAAAATTATATATAATATGCAGTTTGTAATCCACCATGTCTAATGGTAAGATCCCAATGTTTTGCTGAATATTGTGAGTGTAGCACATGTTCAAGTTTTCTATGATGACTACTTATGTTCATGAACATGTACATAAGCGCCTTGGTGCAAACAAATCATAATTCATTTTATTAAAAATTATATATAATATTTTTGGCAGTTTCTAATCCACCATGTCTAATGGTAAGATCCCAATGTTTTGCTGAATATTGTGAGTGTAGCACATGTTCAAGCTTTCTATGATGACTACTTATGTTCATGAACATGTACATAAGCGCCTTGGTGCAAACAAATCATAATTCATTTTATTAAAAATTATATATAATATTTTTGGCAGTTTCTAATCCACCTTGTCTAATGGTAAGATCCCAATGTTTTGCTGAATATTGTGAGTGTAGCACATGTTCAAGTTTTCTATGATGACTACTTATGTTCATGAACATGTACATAAGCGCCTTGGTGCAAACAAATCATAATTCATTTTATTAAAAATTATATATAATATTTTTGGCAGTTTCTAATCCACCATGTCTAATGGTAAGATCCCAATGTTTTGCTGAATATTGTTAGTGACTAATTCATTTTATTAAAAATTATATATAATATTTTTGGCAGTTTCTAATCCACCATGTCTAATGGTAAGATCCCAATGTTTTGCTGAATATTGTGAGTGTAGCACATGTTCAAGTTTTCTATGATGACTACTTATGTTCATGAACATGTACATAAGCGCCTTGGTGCAAACAAATCATAATTCATTTTATTAAAAATTATATATAATATTTTTGGCAGTTTCTAATCCACCATGTCTAATGGTAAGATCCCAATGTTTTGCTGAATATTGTTAGTGTAGCAGATGTTCAAGCTTTCTGTGATGACTACTTATGTTCATGAACATGTACATAAGCGCCTTGGTACAAACAAATCATAATTCATTTTATTAAAAATTATATATAATATTTTTGGCAGTTTCTAATCCACCATGTCTAATGGTAAGATCACAATGTTTTGCTGAATATTGTTAGTGTAGCAGATGTTCAAGCTTTCTATGATGACTACTTATGTTCATGAACATGTACATAAGCGCCTTGGTACAAACAAATCATAATTCATTTTATTAAAAATTATATATAATATTTTTGGCAGTTTCTAATCCACCATGTCTAATGGTAAGATCACAATGTTTTGCTGAATATTGTTAGTGTAGCAGATGTTCAAGCTTTCTATGATGACTACTTATGTTCATGAACATGTACATAAGCGCCTTGGTACAAACAAATCATAATTCATTTTATTAAAAATTATATATAATATTTTTGGCAGTTTCTAATCCACCATGTCTAATGGTAAGATCCCAATGTTTTGCTGAATATTGTGAGTGTAGCACATGTTCAAGTTTTCTATGATGACTACTTATGTTCATGAACATGTACATAAGCGCCTTGGTGCAAACAAATCATAATTCATTTTATTAAAAATTATATATAATATTTTTGGCAGTTTCTAATCCACCATGTCTAATGGTAAGATCCCAATGTTTTGCTGAATATTGTTAGTGTAGCAGATGTTCAAGCTTTCTATGATGACTACTTATGTTCATGAACATGTACATAAGCGCCTTGGTACAAACAAATCATAATTCATTTTATTAAAAATTATATATAATATTTTTGGCAGTTTCTAATCCACCATGTCTAATTGTAAGATCACAATGTTTTGCTGAATATTGTTAGTGTAGCAGATGTTCAAGCTTTCTATGATGACTACTTATGTTCATGAACATGTACATAAGCGCCTTGGTACAAACAAATCATAATTCATTTTATTAAAAATTATATATAATATTTTTGGCAGTTTCTAATCCACCATGTCTAATGGTAAGATCACAATGTTTTGCTGAATATTGTGAGTGTAGCAGATGTTCAAGCTTTCTATGATGACTACTTATGTTCATGAACATGTACATAAGCGCCTTGGTGCAAACAAATCATAATTCATTTTATTAAAAATTATATATAATATTTTTGGCAGTTTCTAATCCACCATGTCTAATGGTAAGATCCCAATGTTTTGCTGAATATTGTGAGTGTAGCACATGTTCAAGTTTTCTATGATGACTACTTATGTTCATGAACATGTACATAAGCGCCTTGGTGCAAACAAATCATAATTCATTTTATTAAAAATTATATATAATATTTTTGGCAGTTTCTAATCCACCATGTCTAATGGTAAGATCCCAATGTTTTGCTGAATATTGTGAGTGTAGCACATGTTCAAGTTTTCTATGATGACTACTTATGTTCATGAACATGTACATAAGCGCCTTGGTGCAAACAAATCATAATTCATTTTATTAAAAATTATATATAATATTTTTGGCAGTTTCTAATCCACCATGTCTAATGGTAAGATCCCAATGTTTTGCTGAATGTTGTTAGTGTAGGACTTGTTCTAATTTTCTATGATGACTACTTATGTTCATGAACATGTACATAAGCGCCTTGGTGCAAACAAATCATAATTCATTTTATTAAAAATTATATATAATATTTTTGGCAGTATCTAATCCACCATGTCTAATGGTAAGATCCCAATGTTTTGCTGAATGTTGTTAGTGTAGGACTTGTTCTAATTTTCTATGATGACCACTTATGTTCATGAACATGTACATAAGCGCCTTGGTGCAAACAAATCATAATTCATTTTATTAAAAATTATATATAATATTTTTGGCAGTTTCTAATCCACCATGTCTAATGGTAAGATCCCAATGTTTTGCTGAATATTGTTAGTGTAGCAGATGTTCAAGCTTTCTATGATGACTACTTATGTTCATGAACATGTACATAAGCGCCTTGGTACAAACAAATCATAATTCATTTTATTAAAAATTATATATAATATTTTTGGCAGTTTCTAATTCACCATGTCTAATGGTAAGATCACAATGTTTTGCCGAATATTGTTAGTGTAGCAGATGTTCAAGCTTTCTATGATGACTACTTATGTTCATGAATATGTACATAAGCGCCTTGGTACAAACAAATCATAATTCATTTTATTAAAAATTATATATAATATTTTTGGCAGTTTCTAATCCACCATGTCTAATGGTAAGATCACAATGTTTTGCTGAATATTGTGAGTGTAGCAGATGTTCAAGCTTTCTATGATGACTACTTATGTTCATGAACATGTACATAAGCGCCTTGGTGCAAACAAATCATAATTCATTTTATTAAAAATTATATATAATATTTTTGGCAGTTTCTAATCCACCATGTCTAATGGTAACATCCCAATGTTTTGCTGAATATTGTTAGTGTAGCAGATGTTCAAGCTTTCTATGATGACTACTTATGTTCATGAACATGTACATAAGCGCCTTGGTACAAACAAATCATAATTCATTTTATTAAAAATTATATATAATATTTTTGGCAGTTTCTAATCCACCATTTCTAATGGTAAGATCACAATGTTTTGCTGAATATTGTTAGTGTAGCAGATGTTCAAGCTTTCTATGATGACTACTTATGTTCATGAACATGTACATAAGCGCCTTGGTACAAACAAATCATAATTCATTTTATAAAAAATTATATATAATATTTTTGTCAGTTTCTAATCCACCATGTCTAATGGTAAGATCCCAATGTTTTGCTGAATATTGTTAGTGTAGCAGATGTTCAAGCTTTCTATGATGACTACTTATGTTCATGAACATGTACATAAGCGCCTTGGTGCAAACAAATCATAATTCATTTTATTAAAAATTATATATAATATTTTTGGCAGTTTCTAATCCACCATGTCTAATGGTAAGATCCCAATGTTTTGCTGAATATTGTTAGTGTAGCAGATGTTCAAGCTTTCTATGATGACTACTTATGTTCATGAACATGTACATAAGCGCCTTGGTGCAAACAAATCATAATTCATTTTATTAAAAATTATATATAATATTTTTGGCAGTTTCTAATCCACCATGTCTAATGGTAAGATCCCAATGTTTTGCTGAATGTTGTTAGTGTAGGACTTGTTCTAATTTTCTATGATGACTACTTATGTTCATGAACATGTACATAAGCGCCTTGGTGCAAACAAGTCATAATTCATTTTATTAAAAATTATATATAATATTTTTGGCAGTTTCTAATCCACCATGTCTAATGGTAAGATCCCAATGTTTTGCTGAATATTGTTAGTGTAGCAGATGTTCAAGCTTTCTATGATGACTACTTATGTTCATGAACATGTACATAAGCGCCTTGGTACAAACAAATCATAATTCATTTTATTAAAAATTATATATAATATTTTTGGCAGTTTCTAATCCACCATGTCTAATGGTAAGATCCCAATGTTTTGCTGAATATTGCGAGTGTAGCACATGTTCAAGTTTTCTATGGTGACTACTTATGTTCATGAACATGTACATAAGCGCCTTGGTGCAAAGAAATCATAATTCATTTTATTAAAAATTATATATAATATTTTTGGCAGTTTCTAATCCACCATGTCTAATGGTAAGATCCCAATGTTTTGCTGAATATTGTTAGTGTAGCAGATGTTCAAGTTTCTATGATGACTACTTATGCTCATGAAGATGTACATAAGCGCCTTGGTGCAAACAAATCATAATTCATTTTATTAAAAATTATATATAATATTTTTGGCAGTTTGTAATCCACCATGTCTAATGGTAAGATCCCAATGTTTTGCTGAATATTGTGAGTGTAGCAGATGTTCAAGTTTCTATGATGACTACTTATGCTCATGAAGATGTACATAAGCGCCTTGGTGCAAACAAATCATAATTCATTTTATTAAAAATTATATATAATATTTTTGGCAGTTTCTAATCCACCATGTCTAATGGTAAGATCCCAATGTTTTGCTGAATATTGTGAGTGTAGCACATGTTCAAGTTTTCTATGATGACTACTTATGTTCATGAGCATGTACATAAGCGCCTTGGTGCAAACAAATCATAATTCATTTTATTAAAAACTATATATAATATTTTTGGCAGTTTCTAATCCACCATGTCTAATGGTAAGATCCCAATGTTTTGCTGAATATTGTGAGTGTAGCACATGTTCAAGTTTTCTATGATGACTACTTATGTTCATGAACATGTACATAAGCGCCTTGGTGCAAACAAATCATAATTCATTTTATTAAAATTTATATATAATATTTTTGGCAGTTTCTATTCCACCATGTCTAATGGTAAGATCCCAATGTTTTGCTGAATATTGTGAGTGTAGCACATGTTCAAGTTTTCTATGATGACTACTTATGTTCATGAACATGTACATAAGCGCCTTGGTGCAAACAAATCATAATTCATTTTATTAAAAATTATATATAATATTTTTGGCAGTTTGTAATCCACCATGTCTAATGGTAAGATCCCAATGTTTTGCTGAATATTGTGAGTGTAGCACATGTTCAAGTTTTATATGATGACTACTTATGTTCATGAACATGTACATAAGCGCCTTGGTGCAAACAAATCATAATTCATTTTATTAAAAATTATATATAATATTTTTGGCAGTTTCTAATCCACCATGTCTAATGGTAAGATCCCAATGTTTTGCTGAATATTGTGAGTGTAGCACATGTTCAAGTTTCTATGATGACTACTTATACTCATGAAGATGTACATAAGCGCCTTGGTGCAAACAAATCATAATTCATTTTATTAAAAATTATATATAATATTTTTGGCAGTTTCTAATCCACCATGTCTAATGGTAAGATCCCAATGTTTTGCTGAATATTGTTAGTGTAGCACATGTTCAAGCTTTCTATGATGACTACTTATGTTCATGAGCATGTACATAAGCGCCTTGGTGCAAACAAATCATAATTCATTTTATTAAAAACTATATATAATATTTTTGGCAGTTTCTAATCCACCATGTCTAATGGTAAGATCCCAATGTTTTGCTGAATATTGTGAGTGTAGCACATGTTCAAGTTTTCTATGATGACTACTTATGTTCATGAACATGTACATAAGCGCCTTGGTGCAAACAAATCATAATTCATTTTATTAAAATTTATATATAATATTTTTGGCAGTTTCTAATCCACCATGTCTAATGGTAAGATCCCAATGTTTTGCTGAATATTGTTAGTGTAGCAGATGTTCAAGTTTCTATGATGACTACTTATGCTCATGAAGATGTACATAAGCGCCTTGGTGCAAACAAATCATAATTCATTTTATTAAAAATTATATATAATATTTTTGGCAGTTTGTAATCCACCATGTCTAATGGTAAGATCCCAATGTTTTGCTGAATATTGTGAGTGTAGCACATGTTCAAGTTTTCTATGATGACTACTTATGTTCATGAACATGTACATAAGCGCCTTGGTGCAAACAAATCATAATTCATTTTATTAAAAACTATATATAATATTTTTGGCAGTTTCTAATCCACCATGTCTAATGGTAAGATCCCAATGTTTTGCTGAATATTGTGAGTGTAGCACATGTTCAAGTTTTCTATGATGACTACTTATGTTCATGAACATGTACATAAGCGCCTTGGTGCAAACAAATCATAATTCATTTTATTAAAATTATATATAATATTTTTGGCAGTTTCTATTCCACCATGTCTAATGGTAAGATCCCAATGTTTTGCTGAATATTGTTAGTGTAGCAGATGTTCAAGCTTTGTATGATGACTACTTATGTTCATGAACATGTACATAAGCGCCTTGGTGCAAACAAATCATAATTCATTTTATTAAAAATTATATATAATATTTTTGGCAGTTTCTAATCCACCATGTCTAATGGTAAGATCCCAATGTTTTGCTGAATATTGTTAGTGTAGCAGATGTTCAAGCTTTCTATGATGACTACTTATGTTCATGAACATGTACATAAGCGCCTTGGTGCAAACAAATCATAATTCATTTTATTAAAAATTATATATAATATTTTTGGCAGTTTCTAATCCACCATGTCTAATGGTAAGATCCCAATGTTTTGCTGAATGTTGTTAGTGTAGGACTTGTTCTAATTTTCTATGATGACTACTTATGTTCATGAACATGTACATAAGCGCCTTGGTGCAAACAAGTCATAATTCATTTTATTAAAAATTATATATAATATTTTTGGCAGTTTCTAATCCACCATGTCTAATGGTAAGATCACAATGTTTTGCTGAATATTGTGAGTGTAGCACATATTCAAGCTTTCTATGATGACTACTTATGTTCATGAACATGTACATAAGCGCCTTGGTGCAAACAAATCATAATTCATTTTATTAAAAATTATATATAATATTTTTGGCAGTTTCTAATCCACCATGTCTAATGGTAAGATCCCAATGTTTTGCTGAATGTTGTTAGTGTAGGACTTGTTCTAATTTTCTATGATGACTACTTATGTTCATGAACATGTACATAAGCGCCTTGGTGCAAACAAATCATAATTCATTTTATTAAAAATTATATATAATATTTTTGGCAGTTTCTAATCCACCATGTCTAATGGTAAAATCCCAATGTTTTGCTGAATATAGTTAGTGTAGCAGATGTTCAAGCTTTCTATGATGACTACTTATGTTCATGAACATGTACATAAGCGCCTTGGTGCAAACAAATCATAATTCATTTTATTAAAAATTATATATAATATTTTTGGCAGTTTCTAATCCACCATGTCTAATGGTAAGATCCCAATGTTTTGCTGAATGTTGTTAGTGTAGGACTTGTTCTAATTTTCTATGATGACTACTTATGTTCATGAACATGTACATAAGCGCCTTGGTGCAAACAAGTCATAATTCATTTTATTAAAAATTATATATAATATTTTTGGCAGTTTCTAATCCACCATGTCTAATGGTAAGATCCCAATGTTTTGCTGAATATTCTGAGTGTAGCAGATGTTCAAGTTTTCTATGATGACTACTTATGTTCATGAACATGTACATAAGCGCCTTGGTGCAAACAAATCATAATTCATTTTATTAAAAATTATATATAATATTTTTGGCAGTTTCTAATCCACCATGTCTAATGGTAAGATCCCAATGTTTTGCTGAATATTGTTAGTGTAGCACATGTTCAAGCTTTCTATGATGACTACTTATGTTCATGAACATGTACATAAGCGCCTTGGTGCAAACAAATCATAATTCATTTTATTAAAAATTATATATAATATTTTTGGCAGTTTCTAATCCACCATGTCTAATGGTAAGATCCCAATGTTTTGCTGAATGTTGTTAGTGTGGGACTTGTTCTAATTTTCTATGATGACTACTTATGTTCATGAACATGTACATAAGCGCCTTGGTGCAAACAAATCATAATTCATTTTATTAAAAATTATATATAATATTTTTGGCAGTTTCTAATCCACCATGTCTAATGGTAAGATCCCAATGTTTTGCTGAATATTCTGAGTGTAGCAGATGTTCAAGTTTTCTATGATGACTACTTATGTTCATGAACATGTACATAAGCGCCTTGGTGCAAACAAATCATAATTCATTTTATTAAAAATTATATATAATATTTTTGGCAGTTTCTAATCCACCATGTCTAATGGTAAGATCCCAATGTTTTGCTGAATGTTGTTAGTGTAGGACTTGTTCTAATTTTCTATGATGACTACTTATGTTCATGAACATGTACATAAGCGCCTTGGTGCAAACAAATCATAATTCATTTTATTAAAATTATATATAATATTTTTGGCAGTTTCTAATCCACCATGTCTAATGGTAAGATCCCAATGTTTTGCTGAATATTGTTATTGTAGCACATGTTCAAGCTTTCTATGATGACTACTTATGTTCATGAACATGTACATAAGCGCCTTGGTGCAAACAAATCATAATTCATTTTATTAAAAATTATATATAATATTTTTGGCAGTTTCTAATCCACCATGTCTAATGGTAAGATCCCAATGTTTTGCTGAATGTTGTTAGTGTAGGACTTGTTCTAATTTTCTATGATGACTACTTATGTTCATGAATATGTACATAAGCGCCTTGGTACAAACAAATCATAATTCAATTTTTGGCAGTTTCTAATCCACCATGTCTAATGGTAAGATCACAATGTTTTGCTGAATATTGTGAGTGTAGCAGATGTTCAAGCTTTCTATGATGACTACTTATGTTCATGAACATGTACATAAGCGCCTTGGTGCAAACAAATCATAATTCATTTTATTAAAAATTATATATAATATTTTTGGCAGTTTCTAATCCACCATGTCTAATGGTAAGATCCCAATGTTTTGCTGAATATTGTTAGTGTAGCAGATGTTCAAGCTTTCTATGATGACTACTTATGTTCATGAACATGTACATAAGCGCCTTGGTACAAACAAATCATAATTCATTTTATTAAAAATTATATATAATATTTTTGGCAGTTTCTAATCCACCATTTCTAATGGTAAGATCACAATGTTTTGCTGAATATTGTTAGTGTAGCAGATGTTCAAGCTTTCTATGATGACTACTTATGTTCATGAACATGTACATAAGCGCCTTGGTACAAACAAATCATAATTCATTTTATAAAAAATTATATATAATATTTTTGTCAGTTTCTAATCCACCATGTCTAATGGTAAGATCCCAATGTTTTGCTGAATATTGTTAGTGTAGCAGATGTTCAAGCTTTCTATGATGACTACTTATGTTCATGAACATGTACATAAGCGCCTTGGTGCAAACAAATCATAATTCATTTTATTAAAAATTATATATAATATTTTTGGCAGTTTCTAATCCACCATGTCTAATGGTAAGATCCCAATGTTTTGCTGAATATTGTTAGTGTAGCAGATGTTCAAGCTTTCTATGATGACTACTTATGTTCATGAACATGTACATAAGCGCCTTGGTGCAAACAAATCATAATTCATTTTATTAAAAATTATATATAATATTTTTGGCAGTTTCTAATCCACCATGTCTAATGGTAAGATCCCAATGTTTTGCTGAATGTTGTTAGTGTAGGACTTGTTCTAATTTTCTATGATGACTACTTATGTTCATGAACATGTACATAAGCGCCTTGGTGCAAACAAGTCATAATTCATTTTATTAAAAATTATATATAATATTTTTGGCAGTTTCTAATCCACCATGTCTAATGGTAAGATCCCAATGTTTTGCTGAATATTGTTAGTGTAGCAGATGTTCAAGCTTTCTATGATGACTACTTATGTTCATGAACATGTACATAAGCGCCTTGGTGCAAACAAATCATAATTCATTTTATTAAAAATTATATATAATATTTTTGGCAGTTTCTAATCCACCATGTCTAATGGTAAGATCCCAATGTTTTGCTGAATATTGCGAGTGTAGCACATGTTCAAGTTTTCTATGGTGACTACTTATGTTCATGAACATGTACATAAGCGCCTTGGTGCAAAGAAATCATAATTCATTTTATTAAAAATTATATATAATATTTTTGGCAGTTTCTAATCCACCATGTCTAATGGTAAGATCCCAATGTTTTGCTGAATATTGTTAGTGTAGCAGATGTTCAAGTTTCTATGATGACTACTTATGCTCATGAAGATGTACATAAGCGCCTTGGTGCAAACAAATCATAATTCATTTTATTAAAAATTATATATAATATTTTTGGCAGTTTGTAATCCACCATGTCTAATGGTAAGATCCCAATATTTTGCTGAATATTGTGAGTGTAGCAGATGTTCAAGTTTCTATGATGACTACTTATGCTCATGAAGATGTACATAAGCGCCTTGGTGCAAACAAATCATAATTCATTTTATTAAAAATTATATATAATATTTTTGGCAGTTTCTAATCCACCATGTCTAATGGTAAGATCCCAATGTTTTGCTGAATATTGTGAGTGTAGCACATGTTCAAGTTTTCTATGATGACTACTTATGTTCATGAGCATGTACATAAGCGCCTTGGTGCAAACAAATCATAATTCATTTTATTAAAAACTATATATAATATTTTTGGCAGTTTCTAATCCACCATGTCTAATGGTAAGATCCCAATGTTTTGCTGAATATTGTGAGTGTAGCACATGTTCAAGTTTTCTATGATGACTACTTATGTTCATGAACATGTACATAAGCGCCTTGGTGCAAACAAATCATAATTCATTTTATTAAAATTTATATATAATATTTTTGGCAGTTTCTATTCCACCATGTCTAATGGTAAGATCCCAATGTTTTGCTGAATATTGTGAGTGTAGCACATGTTCAAGTTTTCTATGATGACTACTTATGTTCATGAACATGTACATAAGCGCCTTGGTGCAAACAAATCATAATTCATTTTATTAAAAATTATATATAATATTTTTGGCAGTTTGTAATCCACCATGTCTAATGGTAAGATCCCAATGTTTTGCTGAATATTGTGAGTGTAGCACATGTTCAAGTTTTATATGATGACTACTTATGTTCATGAACATGTACATAAGCGCCTTGGTGCAAACAAATCATAATTCATTTTATTAAAAATTATATATAATATTTTTGGCAGTTTCTAATCCACCATGTCTAATGGTAAGATCCCAATGTTTTGCTGAATATTGTGAGTGTAGCACATGTTCAAGTTTCTATGATGACTACTTATGCTCATGAAGATGTACATAAGCGCCTTGGTGCAAACAAATCATAATTCATTTTATTAAAAATTATATATAATATTTTTGGCAGTTTCTAATCCACCATGTCTAATGGTAAGATCCCAATGTTTTGCTGAATATTGTTAGTGTAGCACATGTTCAAGCTTTCTATGATGACTACTTATGTTCATGAGCATGTACATAAGCGCCTTGGTGCAAACAAATCATAATTCATTTTATTAAAAACTATATATAATATTTTTGGCAGTTTCTAATCCACCATGTCTAATGGTAAGATCCCAATGTTTTGCTGAATATTGTGAGTGTAGCACATGTTCAAGTTTTCTATGATGACTACTTATGTTCATGAACATGTACATAAGCGCCTTGGTGCAAACAAATCATAATTCATTTTATTAAAATTTATATATAATATTTTTGGCAGTTTCTAATCCACCATGTCTAATGGTAAGATCCCAATGTTTTGCTGAATATTGTTAGTGTAGCAGATGTTCAAGTTTCTATGATGACTACTTATGCTCATGAAGATGTACATAAGCGCCTTGGTGCAAACAAATCATAATTCATTTTATTAAAAATTATATATAATATTTTTGGCAGTTTGTAATCCACCATGTCTAATGGTAAGATCCCAATGTTTTGCTGAATATTGTGAGTGTAGCACATGTTCAAGTTTTCTATGATGACTACTTATGTTCATGAACATGTACATAAGCGCCTTGGTGCAAACAAATCATAATTCATTTTATTAAAAATTATATATAATATTTTTGGCAGTTTCTAATCCACCATGTCTAATGGTAAGATCCCAATGTTTTGCTGAATATTGTGAGTGTAGCACATGTTCAAGTTTTCTATGATGACTACTTATGTTCATGAGCATGTACATAAGCGCCTTGGTGCAAACAAATCATAATTCATTTTATTAAAAACTATATATAATATTTTTGGCAGTTTCTAATCCACCATGTCTAATGGTAAGATCCCAATGTTTTGCTGAATATTGTGAGTGTAGCACATGTTCAAGTTTTCTATGATGACTACTTATGTTCATGAACATGTACATAAGCGCCTTGGTGCAAACAAATCATAATTCATTTTATTAAAATTATATATAATATTTTTGGCAGTTTCTATTCCACCATGTCTAATGGTAAGATCCCAATGTTTTGCTGAATATTGTTAGTGTAGCAGATGTTCAAGCTTTGTATGATGACTACTTATGTTCATGAACATGTACATAAGCGCCTTGGTGCAAACAAATCATAATTCATTTTATTAAAAATTATATATAATATTTTTGGCAGTTTCTAATCCACCATGTCTAATGGTAAGATCCCAATGTTTTGCTGAATATTGTTAGTGTATCAGATGTTCAAGCTTTCTATGATGACTACTTATGTTCATGAACATGTACATAAGCGCCTTGGTGCAAACAAATCATAATTCATTTTATTAAAAATTATATATAATATTTTTGGCAGTTTCTAATCCACCATGTCTAATGGTAAGATCCCAATGTTTTGCTGAATGTTGTTAGTCTAGGACTTGTTCTAATTTTCTATGATGACTACTTATGTTCATGAACATGTACATAAGCGCCTTGGTGCAAACAAGTCATAATTCATTTTATTAAAAATTATATATAATATTTTTGGCAGTTTCTAATCCACCATGTCTAATGGTAAGATCACAATGTTTTGCTGAATATTGTGAGTGTAGCACATATTCAAGCTTTCTATGATGACTACTTATGTTCATGAACATGTACATAAGCGCCTTGGTGCAAACAAATCATAATTAATTTATTAAAAATTATATATAATATTTTTGGCAGTTTCTAATCCACCATGTCTAATGGTAAGATCCCAATGTTTTGCTGAATGTTGTTAGTGTAGGACTTGTTCTAATTTTCTATGATGACTACTTATGTTCATGAACATGTACATAAGCGCCTTGGTGCAAACAAATCATAATTCATTTTATTAAAAATTATATATAATATTTTTGGCAGTTTCTAATCCACCATGTCTAATGGTAAAATCCCAATGTTTTGCTGAATATAGTTAGTGTAGCAGATGTTCAAGCTTTCTATGATGACTACTTATGTTCATGAACATGTACATAAGCGCCTTGGTGCAAACAAATCATAATTCATTTTATTAAAAATTATATATAATATTTTTGGCAGTTTCTAATCCACCATGTCTAATGGTAAGATCCCAATGTTTTGCTGAATGTTGTTAGTGTAGGACTTGTTCTAATTTTCTATGATGACTACTTATGTTCATGAACATGTACATAAGCGCCTTGGTGCAAACAAGTCATAATTCATTTTATTAAAAATTATATATAATATTTTTGGCAGTTTCTAATCCACCATGTCTAATGGTAAGATCCCAATGTTTTGCTGAATATTCTGAGTGTAGCAGATGTTCAAGTTTTCTATGATGACTACTTATGTTCATGAACATGTACATAAGCGCCTTGGTGCAAACGAATCATAATTCATTTTATTAAAAATTATATATAATATTTTTGGCAGTTTCTAATCCACCATGTCTAATGGTAAGATCCCAATGTTTTGCTGAATATTGTTAGTGTAGCACATGTTCAAGCTTTCTATGATGACTACTTATGTTCATGAACATGTACATAAGCGCCTTGGTGCAAACAAATCATAATTCATTTTATTAAAAATTATATATAATATTTTTGGCAGTTTCTAATCCACCATGTCTAATGGTAAGATCCCAATGTTTTGCTGAATGTTGTTAGTGTGGGACTTGTTCTAATTTTCTATGATGACTACTTATGTTCATGAACATGTACATAAGCGCCTTGGTGCAAACAAATCATAATTCATTTTATTAAAAATTATATATAATATTTTTGGCAGTTTCTAATCCACCATGTCTAATGGTAAGATCCCAATGTTTTGCTGAATATTCTGAGTGTAGCAGATGTTCAAGTTTTCTATGATGACTACTTATGTTCATGAACATGTACATAAGCGCCTTGGTGCAAACAAATCATAATTCATTTTATTAAAAATTATATATAATATTTTTGGCAGTTTCTAATCCACCATGTCTAATGGTAAGATCCCAATGTTTTGCTGAATGTTGTTAGTGTAGGACTTGTTCTAATTTTCTATGATGACTACTTATGTTCATGAACATGTACATAAGCGCCTTGGTGCAAACAAATCATAATTCATTTTATTAAAAATTATATATAATATTTTTGGCAGTTTCTAATCCACCATGTCTAATGGTAAGATCCCAATGTTTTGCTGAATATTGTTAGTGTAGCACATGTTCAAGCTTTCTATGATGACTACTTATGTTCATGAACATGTACATAAGCGCCTTGGTGCAAACAAATCATAATTCATTTTATTAAAAATTATATATAATATTTTTGGCAGTTTCTAATCCACCATGTCTAATGGTAAGATCCCAATGTTTTGCTGAATGTTGTTAGTGTAGGACTTGTTCTAATTTTCTATGATGACTACTTATGTTCATGAACATGTACATAAGCGCCTTGGTGCAAACAAATCATAATTCATTTTATTAAAAATTATATATAATATTTTTGGCAGTTTCTAATCCACCATGTCTAATGGTAAGATCCCAATGTTTTGCTGAATGTTGTTAGTGTAGGACTTGTTCTAATTTTCTATGATGACTACTTATGTTCATGAACATGTACATAAGCGCCTTGGTGCAAACAAATCATAATTCATTTTATTAAAAATTATATATAATATTTTTGGCAGTTTCTAATCCACCATGTCTAATGGTAAGATCCCAATGTTTTGCTGAATATTGTTAGTGTAGCAGATGTTCAAGCTTTCTATGATGACTACTTATGTTCATGAACATGTACATAAGCGCCTTGGTGCAAACAAATCATAATTCATTTTATTAAAAATTATATATAATATTTTTGGCAGTTTCTAATCCACCATGTCTAATGGTAAGATCCCAATGTTTTGCTGAATGTTGTTAGTGTAGGACTTGTTCTAATTTTCTATGATGACTACTTATGTTCATGAACATGTACATAAGCGCCTTGGTGCAAACAAGTCATAATTCATTTTATTAAAAATTATATATAATATTTTTGGCAGTTTCTAATCCACCATGTCTAATGGTAAGATCCCAATGTTTTGCTGAATATTCTGAGTGTAGCACATGTTCAAGCTTTCTATGATGACTACTTATGTTCATGAACATGTACATAAGCGCCTTGGTGCAAACAAATCATAATTCATTTTATTAAAAATTATATATAATATTTTTGGCAGTTTCTAATCCACCATGTCTAATGGTAAGATCCCAATGTTTTGCTGAATGTTGTTAGTGTAGGACTTGTTCTAATTTTCTATGATGACTACTT
Source organism: Phlebotomus papatasi (assembly GCF_024763615.1). Lineage (NCBI taxonomy): Eukaryota > Metazoa > Arthropoda > Insecta > Diptera > Psychodidae > Phlebotomus > Phlebotomus papatasi. The sequence goes on from NW_026604437.1 coordinate 186,159, forward strand.
ATGTTCATGAACATGTACATAAGCGCCTTGGTGCAAACAAATCATAATTCATTTTATTAAAAATTATATATAATATTTTTGGCAGTTTCTAATCCACCATGTCTAATGGTAAGATCCCAATGTTTTGCTGAATGTTGTTAGTGTAGGACTTGTTCTAATTTTCTATGATGACTACTTATGTTCATGAACATGTACATAAGCGCCTTGGTGCAAACAAATCATAATTCATTTTATTAAAAATTATATATAATATTTTTGGCAGTTTCTAATCCACCATGTCTAATGGTAAGATCCCAATGTTTTGCTGAATGTTGTTAGTGTAGGACTTGTTCTAATTTTCTATGATGACTACTTATGTTCATGAACATGTACATAAGCGCCTTGGTGCAAACAAATCATAATTCATTTTATTAAAAATTATATATAATATTTTTGGCAGTTTCTAATCCACCATGTCTAATGGTAAGATCCCAATGTTTTGCTGAATATAGTTAGTGTAGCAGATGTTCAAGCTTTCTATGATGACTACTTATGTTCATGAACATGTACATAAGCGCCTTGGTGCAAACAAATCATAATTCATTTTATTAAAAATTATATATAATATTTTTGGCAGTTTCTAATCCACCATGTCTAATGGTAAGATCCCAATGTTTTGCTGAATGTTGTTAGTGTAGGACTTGTTCTAATTTTCTATGATGACTACTTATGTTCATGAACATGTACATAATGTCTAATGGTAAGATCCCAATGCGCTAATTTTCTATGATGACTACTTATGTTCATGAACATGTACATAAGCGCCTTGGTGCAAACAAATCATAATTCATTTTATTAAAAATTATATATAATATTTTTGGCAGTTTCTAATCCACCATGTCTAATGGTAAGATCCCAATGTTTTGCTGAATGTTGTTAGTGTAGGACTTGTTCTAATTTTCTATGATGACTACTTATGTTCATGAACATGTACATAAGCGCCTTGGTGCAAACAAATCATAATTCATTTTATTAAAAATTATATATAATATTTTTGGCAGTTTCTAATCCACCATGTCTAATGGTAAAATCCCAATGTTTTGCTGAATATAGTTAGTGTAGCAGATGTTCAAGTTTTCTATGATGACTACTTATGTTCATGAACATGTACATAAGCGCCTTGGTGCAAACAAATCATAATTCATTTTATTAAAAATTATATATAATATTTTTGGCAGTTTCTAATCCACCATGTGCTGAATGTTGTTAGTGTAGGACTTGTTCTAATTTTCTATGATGACTACTTATGTTCATGAACATGTACATAAGCGCCTTGGTGCAAACAAGTCATAATTCATTTTATTAAAAATTATATATAATATTTTTGGCAGTTTCTAATCCACCATGTCTAATGGTAAGATCCCAATGTTTTGCTGAATATTCTGAGTGTAGCACATGTTCAAGTTTTCTATGATGACTACTTATGTTCATGAACATGTACATAAGCGCCTTGGTGCAAACAAATCATAATTCATTTTATTAAAAATTATATATAATATTTTTGGCAGTTTCTAATCCACCATGTCTAATGGTAAGATCCCAATGTTTTGCTGAATATTGTGAGTGTAGTCTAATGGTAAGATCCCAATGTTTTGCTGAATGTTGTTAGTGTAGGACTTGTTCTAATTTTCTATGATGACTACTTATGTTTGAACATGTACATAAGCGCCTTGGTGCAAACAAGTCATAATTCATTTTATTAAAAATTATATATAATATTTTTGGCAGTTTCTAATCCACCATGTCTAATGGTAAGATCCCAATGTTTTGCTGAATATTCTGAGTGTAGCAGATGTTCAAGTTTTCTATGATGACTACTTATGTTCATGATGTACATAAGCGCCTTGGTGCAAACAAATCATAATTCATTTTATTAAAAATTATATATAATATTTTTGGCAGTTTCTAATCCACCATGTCTAATGGTAAGATCCCAATGTGCAAACAAATCATAATTCATGAACATTTAGCGCCTTGGTTCATAATTCATTTTATTTTATATATAATATTTTTGGCAGTTTCTAATCCACCATGTCTAATGGTAAGATCACAATGTTTTGCTGAGTATTGTGAGTGCAAACAAATCATAATTCATTTTATTAAAAATTATATATAATATTTTTGGCAGTTTCTAATCCACCATGTCTAATGGTAAGATCACAATGTTTTGCTGAATATTGTGAGTGTAGCACATATTCTTTCTATGATGACTACTTATGTTCATGAACATGTACATAAGCGCCTTGGTGCAAACAAATCATAATTCATTTTATTAAAAATTATATATAATATTTTTGGCAGTTTCTAATCCACCATGTCTAATGGTAAGATCCCAATGTTTTGCTGAGTGTTGTTAGTGTAGGACTTGTTCTAATTTTCTATGATGACTACTTATGTTCATGAACATGTACATAAGCGCCTTGGTGCAAACAAATCATAATTCATTTTATTAAAAATTATATATAATATTTTTGGCAGTTTCTAATCCACCATGTCTAATGGTAAAATCCCAATGTTTTGCTGAATATTGTTAGTGTAGCAGATGTTCAAGCTTTCTATGATGACTACTTATGTTCATGAACATGTACATAAGCGCCTTGGTGCAAACAAATCATAATTCATTTTATTAAAAATTATATATAATATTTTTGGCAGTTTCTAATCCACCATGTCTAATGGTAAGATCCCAATGTTTTGCTGAATATTGTTAGTGTAGCACATGTTCAAGCTTTCTATGATGACTACTTATGTTCATGAACATGTACATAAGCGCCTTGGTGCAAACAAATCATAATTCATTTTATTAAAAATTATATATAATATTTTTGGCAGTTTCTAATCCACCATGTCTAATGGTAAGATCCCAATGTTTTGCTGAATGTTGTTAGTGTAGGACTTGTTCTAATTTTCTATGATGACTACTTATGTTCATGAACATGTACATAAGCGCCTTGGTGCAAACAAATCATAATTCATTTTATTAAAAATTATATATAATATTTTTGGCAGTTTCTAATCCACCATGTCTAATGGTAAGATCCCAATGTTTTGCTGAATATTCTGAGTGTAGCAGATGTTCAAGTTTTCTATGATGACTACTTATGTTCATGAACATGTACATAAGCGCCTTGGTGCAAACAAATCATAATTCATTTTATTAAAAATTATATATAATATTTTTGGCAGTTTCTAATCCACCATGTCTAATGGTAAGATCCCAATGTTTTGCTGAATGTTGTTAGTGTAGGACTTGTTCTAATTTTCTATGATGACTACTTATGTTCATGAACATGTACATAAGCGCCTTGGTGCAAACAAATCATAATTCATTTTATTAAAAATTATATATAATATTTTTGGCAGTTTCTAATCCACCATGTCTAATGGTAAGATCCCAATGTTTTGCTGAATATTGTGAGTGTAGCACATGTTCAAGCTTTCTATGATGACTACTTATGTTCATGAACATGTACATAAGCGCCTTGGTGCAAACAAATCATAATTCATTTTATTAAAAATTATATATAATATTTTTGGCAGTTTCTAATCCACCATGTCTAATGGTAAGATCCCAATGTTTTGCTGAATGTTGTTAGTGTAGGACTTGTTCTAATTTTCTATGATGACTACTTATGTTCATGAACATGTACATAAGCGCCTTGGTGCAAACAAATCATAATTCATTTTATTAAAAATTATATATAATATTTTTGGCAGTTTCTAATCCACCATGTCTAATGGTAAGATCCCAATGTTTTGCTGAATATTCTGAGTGTAGCAGATGTTCAAGTTTTCTATGATGACTACTTATGTTCATGAACATGTACATAAGCGCCTTGGTGCAAACAAATCATAATTCATTTTATTAAAAATTATATATAATATTTTTGGCAGTTTCTAATCCACCATGTCTAATGGTAAGATCCCAATGTTTTGCTGAATGTTGTTAGTGTAGGACTTGTTCTAATTTTCTATGATGACTACTTATGTTCATGAACATGTACATAAGCGCCTTGGTGCAAACAAATCATAATTCATTTTATTAAAAATTATATATAATATTTTTGGCAGTTTCTAATCCACCATGTCTAATGGTAAGATCCCAATGTTTTGCTGAATATTCTGAGTGTAGCACATGTTCAAGTTTTCTATGATGACTACTTATGTTCATGAACATGTACATAAGCGCCTTGGTGCAAACAAATCATAATTCATTTTATTAAAAATTATATATAATATTTTTGGCAGTTTCTAATCCACCATGTCTAATGGTAAGATCACAATGTTTTGCTGAATATTGTGAGTGTAGCACATATTCAAGCTTTCTATGATGACTACTTATGTTCATGAACATGTACATAAGCGCCTTGGTGCAAACAAATCATAATTCATTTTATTAAAAATTATATATAATATTTTTGGCAGTTTCTAATCCACCATGTCTAATGGTAAGATCCCAATGTTTTGCTGAATGTTGTTAGTGTAGGACTTGTTCTAATTTTCTATGATGACTACTTATGTTCATGAACATGTACATAAGCGCCTTGGTGCAAACAAATCATAATTCATTTTATTAAAAATTATATATAATATTTTTGGCAGTTTCTAATCCACCATGTCTAATGGTAAAATCCCAATGTTTTGCTGAATATTGTTAGTGTAGCAGATGTTCAAGCTTTCTATGATGACTACTTATGTTCATGAACATGTACATAAGCGCCTTGGTGCAAACAAATCATAATTCATTTTATTAAAAATTATATATAATATTTTTGGCAGTTTCTAATCCACCATGTCTAATGGTAAGATCCCAATGTTTTGCTGAATATTGTTAGTGTAGCAGATGTTCAAGCTTTTTATGATGACTACTTATGTTCTTGAACATGTACATAAGCGCCTTGGTGCAAACAAATCATAATTCATTTTATTAAAAATTATATATAATATTTTTGGCAGTTTCTAATCCACCATGTCTAATGGTAAGATCCCAATGTTTTGCTGAATGTTGTTAGTGTAGGACTTGTTCTAATTTTCTATGATGACTACTTATGTTCATGAACATGTACATAAGCGCCTTGGTGCAAACAAGTCATAATTCATTTTATTAAAAATTATATATAATATTTTTGGCAGTTTCTAATCCACCATGTCTAATGGTAAGATCACAATGTTTTGCTGAATATTGTGAGTGTAGCACATGTTCAAGCTTTCTATGATGACTACTTATGTTCACGAACATGTACATAAGCGCCATGGTGCAAACAAATCATAATTCATTTTATTAAAAATTATATATAATATTTTTGGCAGTTTCTAATCCACCATGTCTAATGGTAAGATCCCAATGTTTTGCTGAATGTTGTTAGTGTAGGACTTGTTCTAATTTTCTATGATGACTACTTATGTTCATGAACATGTACATAAGCGCCTTGGTGCAAACAAATCATAATTCATTTTATTAAAAATTATATATAATATTTTTGGCAGTTTCTAATCCACCATGTCTAATGGTAAGATCCCAATGTTTTGCTGAATGTTGTTAGTGTAGGACTTGTTCTAATTTTCTATGATGACTACTTATGTTCATGAACATGTACATAAGCGCCTTGGTGCAAACAAATCATAATTCATTTTATTAAAAATTATATATAATATTTTTGGCAGTTTCTAATCCACCATGTCTAATGGTAAGATCCCAATGTTTTGCTGAATGTTGTTAGTGTAGGACTTGTTCTAATTTTCTATGATGACTACTTATGTTCATGAACATGTACATAAGCGCCTTGGTGCAAACAAATCATAATTCATTTTATTAAAAATTATATATAATATTTTTGGCAGTTTCTAATCCACCATGTCTAATGGTAAAATCCCAATCTTTTGCTGAATATTGTTAGTGTAGCAGATGTTCAAGCTTTCTATGATGACTACTTATGTTCATGAACATGTACATAAGCGCCTTGGTGCAAACAAATCATAATTCATTTTATTAAAAATTATATATAATATTTTTGGCAGTTTCTAATCCACCATGTCTAATGGTAAGATCCCAATGTTTTGCTGAATATTGTGAGTGTTTCGGCTCCAAACAGCTGAAAAGCCGAAGCTAGAGGAAGAGAATAATCCGAATCCCGTCAGATTATTCCCTTGCTCTGGTGAGAACTTCCTGGGGAATTATTCCACTGTTTGGACTGACTCTCGGCTGTTTTCACGGCCTCTAGTAACGGCTCTTTCGAGCCACCGGGCTTAAGGCAGTAATGCCCCCTTGTGTAGGCTACCCCCGGGGGTGCCTCGAGAGAGTTTAACCAAGGTTAGAAATAAATTTCCAACCTTGCAGTCCGGCAAATGAATGCCTCTAGGGAAAAATTCCTCCAGAAATATTCTCAAATCCTGCCCTAGGTCTTAAGGCTTCTTGAAGAGAAGCCGCTGTTTCCTGGCAGTAGGGAGCCAATTGGCCGCTGGTAATCCTTAGGCAATAGGATGCCGCTGGTTTTGGGCCAAAAGGGAGATGCGATTTCTCTGGAACAAGCACTCTCGTGCTGCTAGAAGTGAAACTCAGGAATCTCTATCGCAATCTGATTTATTTAACAAAAATTAACCCTATTTATACAAAATCATTTTTACCCCACTTAATTACTAAGGTGAACTTCGTGAACCCATAATGCGTCATTGCAAAATTGCACATTCTTTATTTTGCTGACGAAAAAATGCTGATCAAGAAGTGAATGAACGGGTGTCATTAGCACTAAGCATAATGACCTACTTTCAATAAGAATTTGACAATTTTCAATCTCTAATATCATAGAAACTACTTGTTAGAATGGTAGCAAATTGATACCAGATAGAGTTAAGGATATAGAAAATAGGATGGTAAAAATTTAGGATCGTTTAGCATCCTAGTTTCTTCAATATTTGCCGTTAAAGTGAGGCTTGTTTTGTATACTTCGTGAAATGACTCGATTTAACCAAAACTAAAATCCGTATATTAGTTAAACTATTCGTCTCTAATTGAAATGACAAGACATTCCTAGTAGTAAGAGTATCTAAAAATAGTGTAGTAGTCCTTAAATCCTTTAAGGATAAGTCATTGACTTAAAAAGTAGGGGTAACGAAAACCCTTGTAAAGTCTTGGTAAAGCCAAAACTTTCCAACTTTTGTGTTGAATAATTCGTATCCTTTTTAGGATGTGAGGACTTATGATGAATATCCTGGCGATTTAACTATTCAAAAGTAGTTCGATATGAATTAAAACCCATTATTATCCCTCAAAGATTAAAAAATTCTAATTTGAAAATAATTTGTATGAACGTGCATGTTCATCTTGAACAGTGAGTGTAGCACATGTTCAAGTTTTCTATGATGACTACTTATGTTCATGAACATGTACATAAGCGCCTTGGTGCAAACAAATCATAATTCATTTTATTAAAAATTATATATAATATTTTTGGCAGTTTCTAATCCACCATGTCTAATGGTAAGATCCCAATGTTTTGCTGAATATTGTTAGTGTAGCAGATGTTCAAGCTTTCTATAATGACTACTTATGTTCATGAACATGTACATAAGCGCCTTGGTGCAAACAAATCATAATTCATTTTATTAAAAATTATATATAATATTTTTGGCAGTTTCTAATCCACCATGTCTAATGGTAAGATCCCAATGTTTTGCTGTATGTTGTTAGTGTAGGACTTGTTCTAATTTTCTATGATGACTACTTATGTTCATGAACATGTACATAAGCGCCTTGGTGCAAACAAATCATAGTTCATTTTATTAAAATTTATATATAATATTTTTGGCAGTTTCTATTCCACCATGTCTAATGGTAAGATCCCAATGTTTTGCTGAATATTGTTAGTGTAGCAGATGTTCAAGCTTTGTATGATGACTACTTATGTTCATGAACATGTACATAAGCGCCTTGGTGCAAACAAATCATAATTCATTTTATTAAAAATTATATATAATATTTTTGGCAGTTTCTAATCCACCATGTCTAATGGTAAGATCCCAATGTTTTGCTGAATATTGTGAGTGTAGCACATGTTCAAGTTTCTATGATGACTACTTATGCTCATGAAGATGTACATAAGCGCCTTGGTGCAAACAAATCATAATTCATTTTATTAAAAATTATATATAATATTTTTGGCAGTTTCTAATCCACCATGTCTAATGGTAAGATCCCAATGTTTTGCTGAATATTGTGAGTGTAGCACATGTTCAAGTTTTCTATGATGACTACTTATGTTCATGAACATGTACATAAGCGCCTTGGTGCAAACAAATCATAATTCATTTTATTAAAAATTATATATAATATTTTTGGCAGTTTCTAATCCACCATGTCTAATGGTAAGATCCCAATGTTTTGCTGAATATTGTGAGTGTAGCACATGTTCAAGTTTCTATGATGACTACTTATGCTCATGAAGATGTACATAAGCGCCTTGGTGCAAACAAATCATAATTCATTTTATTAAAAATTATATATAATATTTTTGGCAGTTTCTAATCCACCATGTCTAATGGTAAGATCCCAATGTTTTGCTGAATATTGTGAGTGTAGCACATGTTCAAGTTTTCTATGATGACTACTTATGTTCATGAACATGTACATAAGCGCCTTGGTGCAAACAAATCATAATTCATTTTATTAAAATTTATATATAATATTTTTGGCAGTTTCTAATCCACCATGTCTAATGGTAAGATCCCAATGTTTTGCTGAATATTGTTAGTGTAGCAGATGTTCAAGTTTCTATGATGACTACTTATGCTCATGAAGATGTACATAAGCGCCTTGGTGCAAACAAATCATAATTCATTTTATTAAAAATTATATATAATATTTTTGGCAGTTTGTAATCCACCATGTCTAATGGTAAGATCCCAATGTTTTGCTGAATATTGTGAGTGTAGCAGATGTTCAAGCTTTGTATGATGACTACTTATGTTCATGAACATGTACATAAGCGCCTTGGTGCAAACAAATCATAATTCATTTTATTAAAAATTATATATAATATTTTTGGCAGTTTCTAATCCACCATGTCTAATGGTAAGATCCCAATGTTTTGCTGAATATTGTTAGTGTAGCAGATGTTCAAGCTTTCTATGATGACTACTTATGTTCATGAACATGTACATAAGCGCCTTGGTGCAAACAAATCATAATTCATTTTATTAAAAATTATATATAATATTTTTTGGCAGTTTCTAATCCACCATGTCTAATGGTAAGATCCCAATGTTTTGCTGAATGTTGTTAGTGTAGGACTTGTTCTAATTTTCTATGATGACTACTTATGTTCATGAACATGTACATAAGCGCCTTGGTGCAAACAAATCATAATTCATTTTATTAAAAATTATATATAATATTTTGGGCAGTTTCTAATCCACCATGTCTAATGGTAAAATCCCAATGTTTTGCTGAATATTGTTAGTGTAGCAGATGTTCAAGCTTTCTATGATGACTACTTATGTTCATGAACATGTACATAAGCGCCTTGGTGCAAACAAATCATAATTCATTTTATTAAAAATTATATATAATATTTTTGGCAGTTTCTAATCCACCATGTCTAATGGTAAAATCCCAATGTTTTGCTGAATGTTGTTAGTGTAGAACTTGTTCTAATTTATATGATGACTACTTATGTTCATGAACATGTACATAAGCGCCTTGGTGCAAACAAGTCATAATTCATTTTATTAAAAATTATATATAATATTTTTGGCAGTTTCTAATCCACCATGTCTAATGGTAAGATCACAATGTTTTGCTGAATATTGTGAGTGTAGCACATGTTCAAGCTTTCTATGATGACTACTTATGTTCATGAACATGTACATAAGCGCCTTGGTGCAAACAAATCATAATTCATTTTATTAAAAATTATATATAATATTTTTTGGCAGTTTCTAATCCACCATGTCTAATGGTAAGATCCCAATGTTTTGCTGAATATTGTTAGTGTAGCAGATGTTCAAGCTTTCTATGATGACTACTTATGTTCATGAACATGTACATAAGCGCCTTGGTGCAAACAAATCATAATTCATTTTATTAAAAATTATATATAATATTTTTGGCAGTTTCTAATCCACCATGTCTAATGGTAAGATCCCAATGTTTTGCTGAATGTTGTTAGTGTAGGACTTGTTCTAATTTATATGATGACTACTTATGTTCATGAACATGTACATAAGCGCCTTGGTGCAAACAAGTCATAATTCATTTTATTAAAAATTATATATAATATTTTTGGCAGTTTCTAATCCACCATGTCTAATGGTAAGATCACAATGTTTTGCTGAATATTGTGAGTGTAGCACATGTTCAAGCTTTCTATGATGACTACTTATGTTCATGAACATGTACATAAGCGCCTTGGTGTCTAATGGTAAGAAACAGTGTAATGTCTAATGGTAAGATCCCAATGTTTTCTGAATGTTGTTAGTGTAGGACTTGTTCTAATTTATATGATGACTACTTATGTTCATGAACATGTACATAAGCGCCTTGGTGCAAACAAGTCATAATTCATTTTATTAAAAATTATATATAATATTTTTGGCAGTTTCTAATCCACCATGTCTAATGGTAAGATCACAATGTTTTGCTGAATATTGTGAGTGTAGCACATGTTCAAGCTTTCTATGATGACTACTTATGTTCATGAACATGTACATAAGCGCCTTGGTGCAAACAAATCATAATTCATTTTATTAAAAATTATATATAATATTTTTTGGCAGTTTCTAATCCACCATGTCTAATGGTAAGATCCCAATGTTTTGCTGAATATTGTTAGTGTAGCAGATGTTCAAGCTTTCTATGATGACTACTTATGTTCATGAACATGTACATAAGCGCCTTGGTGCAAACAAATCATAATTCATTTTATTAAAAATTATATATAATATTTTTTGGCAGTTTCTAATCCACCATGTCTAATGGTAAGATCCCAATGTTTTGCTGAATGTTGTTAGTGTAGGACTTGTTCTAATTTTCTATGATGACTACTTATGTTCATGAACATGTACATAAGCGCCTTGGTGCAAACAAGTCATAATTCATTTTATTAAAAATTATATATAATATTTTTGGCAGTTTCTAATCCACCATGTCTAATGGTAAGATCACAATGTTTTGCTGAATATTGTGAGTGTAGCACATATTCAAGCTTTCTATGATGACTACTTATGTTCATGAACATGTACATAAGCGCCTTGGTGCAAACAAATCATAATTCATTTTATTAAAAATTATATATAATATTTTTGGCAGTTTCTAATCCACCATGTCTAATGGTAAGATCCCAATGTTTTGCTGAATGTTGTTAGTGTAGGACTTGTTCTAATTTTCTATGATGACTACTTATGTTCATGAACATGTACATAAGCGCCTTGGTGCAAACAAATCATAATTCATTTTATTAAAAATTATATATAATATTTTTTGGCAGTTTCTAATCCACCATGTCTAATGGTAAGATCCCAATGTTTTGCTGAATGTTGTTAGTGTAGGACTTGTTCTAATTTTCTATGATGACTACTTATGTTCATGAACATGTACATAAGCGCCTTGGTGCAAACAAGTCATAATTCATTTTATTAAAAATTATATATAATATTTTTGGCAGTTTCTAATCCACCATGTCTAATGGTAAGATCACAATGTTTTGCTGAATATTGTGAGTGTAGCACATATTCAAGCTTTCTATGATGACTACTTATGTTCATGAACATGTACATAAGCGCCTTGGTGCAAACAAATCATAATTCATTTTATTAAAAATTATATATAATATTTTTGGCAGTTTCTAATCCACCATGTCTAATGGTAAGATCCCAATGTTTTGCTGAATATTGTTAGTGTAGCAGATGTTCAAGCTTTCTATGATGACTACTTATGTTCATGAACATGTACATAAGCGCCTTGGTGCAAACAAATCATAATTCATTTTATTAAAAATTATATATAATATTTTTGGCAGTTTCTAATCCACCATGTCTAATTGTAAGATCCCAATGTTTTGCTGAATGTTGTTAGTGTAGGACTTGTTCTAATTTTCTATGATGACTACTTATGTTCATGAACATGTACATAAGCGCCTTGGTGCAAACAAATCATAATTCATTTTATTAAAAATTATATATAATATTTTTGGCAGTTTCTAATCCACCATGTCTAATGGTAAGATCCCAATGTTTTGCTGAATGTTGTTAGTGTAGGACTTGTTCTAATTTTTTATGATGACTACTTATGTTCATGAACATGTACATAAGCGCCTTGGTGCAAACAAATCATAATTCATTTTATTAAAAATTATATATAATATTTTTGGCAGTTTCTAATCCACCATGTCTAATGGTAAGATCCCAATGTTTTGCTGAATGTTGTTAGTGTAGGACTTGTTCTAATTTTCTATGATGACTACTTATGTTCATGAACATGTACATAAGCGCCTTGGTGCAAACAAATCATAATTCATTTTATTAAAAATTATATATAATATTTTTGGCAGTTTCTAATCCACCATGTCTAATGGTAAGATCCCAATGTTTTGCTGAATATTCTGAGTGTAGCAGATGTTCAAGTTTTCTATGATGACTACTTATGTTCATGAACATGTACATAAGCGCCTTGGTGCAAACAAATCATAATTCATTTTATTAAAAATTATATATAATATTTTTGGCAGTTTCTAATCCACCATGTCTAATGGTAAGATCCCAATGTTTTGCTGAATATTGTGAGTGTAGCACATGTTCAAGTTTTCTATGATGACTACTTATGTTCATGAACATGTACATAAGCGCCTTGGTGCAAACAAATCATAATTCATTTTATTAAAAATTATATATAATATTTTTGGCAGTTTCTAATCCACCATGTCTAATGGTAAGATCACAATGTTTTGCTGAATATTGTTAGTGTAGCAGATGTTCAAGCTTTCTATAATGACTACTTATGTTCATGAACATGTACATAAGCGCCTTGGTGCAAACAAATCATAATTCATTTTATTAAAAATTATATATAATATTTTTGGCAGTTTCTAATCCACCATGTCTAATGGTAAGATCCCAATGTTTTGCTGAATGTTGTTAGTGTAGGACTTGTTCTAATTTTCTATGATGACTACTTATGTTCATGAACATGTACATAAGCGCCTTGGTGCAAACAAATCATAATTCATTTTATTAAAAATTATATATAATATTTTTGGCAGTTTCTAATCCACCATGTCTAATGGTAAGATCCCAATGTTTTGCTGAATATGTCTGAGTGTAGCACATGTTCAAGTTTTCTATGATGACTACTTATGTTCATGAACATGTACATAAGCGCCTTGGTGCAAACAAATCATAATTCATTTTATTAAAAATTATATATAATATTTTTGGCAGTTTCTAATCCACCATGTCTAATGGTAAGATCACAATGTTTTGCTGAATATTGTGAGTGTAGCACATATTCAAGCTTTCTATGATGACTACTTATGTTCATGAACATGTACATAAGCGCCTTGGTGCAAACAAATCATAATTCATTTTATTAAAAATTATATATAATATTTTTGGCAGTTTCTAATCCACCATGTCTAATGGTAAGATCCCAATGTTTTGCTGAATGTTGTTAGTGTAGGACTTGTTCTAATTTTCTATGATGACTACTTATGTTCATGAACATGTACATAAGCGCCTTGGTGCAAACAAATCATAATTCATTTTATTAAAAATTATATATAATATTTTTGGCAGTTTCTAATCCACCATGTCTAATGGTAAGATCCCAATGTTTTGCTGAATATTGTTAGTGTAGCAGATGTTCAAGCTTTCTATGATGACTACTTATGTTCTTGAACATGTACATAAGCGCCTTGGTGCAAACAAATCATAATTCATTTTATTAAAAATTATATATAATATTTTTGGCAGTTTCTAATCCACCATGTCTAATGGTAAGATCCCAATGTTTTGCTGAATATTGTTAGTGTAGGACTTGTTCTAATTTTCTATGATGACTACTTATGTTCATGAACATGTACATAAGCGCCTTGGTGCAAACAAATCATAATTCATTTTATTAAAAATTATATATAATATTTTTGGCAGTTTCTAATCCACCATGTCTAATGGTAAGATCACAATGTTTTGCTGAATATTGTGAGTGTAGCACATGTTCAAGCTTTCTATGATGACTACTTATGTTCATGAACATGTACATAAGCGCCTTGGTGCAAACAAATCATAATTCATTTTATTAAAAATTATATATAATATTTTTGGCAGTTTCTAATCCACCATGTCTAATGGTAAGATCCCAATGTTTTGCTGAATGTTGTTAGTGTAGGACTTGTTCTAATTTTCTATGATGACTACTTATGTTCATGAACATGTACATAAGCGCCTTGGTGCAAACAAATCATAATTCATTTTATTAAAAATTATATATAATATTTTTGGCAGTTTCTAATCCACCATGTCTAATGGTAAGATCCCAATGTTTTGCTGAATATTCTGAGTGTAGCAGATGTTCAAGTTTTCTATGATGACTACTTATGTTCATGAACATGTACATAAGCGCCTTGGTGCAAACAAATCATAATTCATTTTATTAAAAATTATATATAATATTTTTGGCAGTTTCTAATCCACCATGTCTAATGGTAAGATCCCAATGTTTTGCTGAATATTGTGAGTGTAGCACATGTTCAAGTTTTCTATGATGACTACTTATGTTCATGAACATGTACATAAGCGCCTTGGTGCAAACAAATCATAATTCATTTTATTAAAAATTATATATAATATTTTTGGCAGTTTCTAATCCACCATGTCTAATGGTAAGATCCCAATGTTTTGCTGAATATTGTTAGTGTAGCACATGTTCAAGCTTTCTGTGATGACTACTTATGTTCATGAACATGTACATAAGCGCCTTGGTGCAAACAAATCATAATTCATTTTATTAAAAATTATATATAATATTTTTGGCAGTTTCTAATCCACCATGTCTAATGGTAAGATCCCAATGTTTTGCTGAATGTTGTTAGTGTAGGACTTGTTCTAATTTTCTATGATGACTACTTATGTTCATGAACATGTACATAAGCGCCTTGGTGCAAACAAATCATAATTCATTTTATTAAAAATTATATATAATATTTTTGGCAGTTTCTAATCCACCATGTCTAATGGTAAGATCCCAATGTTTTGCTGAATATTCTGAGTGTAGCACATGTTCAAGTTTTCTATGATGACTACTTATGTTCATGAACATGTACATAAGCGCCTTGGTGCAAACAAATCATAATTCATTTTATTAAAAATTATATATAATATTTTTGGCAGTTTCTAATCCACCATGTCTAATGGTAAGATCCCAATGTTTTGCTGAATATTGTGAGTGTAGCACATGTTCAAGTTTTCTATGATGACTACTTATGTTCATGAACATGTACATAAGCGCCTTGGTGCAAACAAATCATAATTCATTTTATTAAAAATTATATATAATATTTTTGGCAGTTTCTAATCCACCATGTCTAATGGTAAGATCCCAATGTTTTGCTGAATATTCTGAGTGTAGCACATGTTCAAGTTTTCTATGATGACTACTTATGTTCATGAACATGTACATAAGCGCCTTGGTGCAAACAAATCATAATTCATTTTATTAAAAATTATATATAATATTTTTGGCAGTTTCTAATCCACCATGTCTAATGGTAAGATCCCAATGTTTTGCTGAATATTGTGAGTGTAGCACATGTTCAAGTTTTCTATGATGACTACTTATGTTCATGAACATGTACATAAGCGCCTTGGTGCAAACAAATCATAATTCATTTTATTAAAAATTAGTAGTAAGTTAGCCACCGTACGACTGTTGTGAGACTGTTGTTATTTACCACTGTGCGACTGTTGTGAGCCACTGTAGGACTGTGGTGATTTCTACAGCTGTGGCACTGTACGACTGTTGCACAATCAAGGGAAATGAATGTGTGAATGAATGAAAAAAGCTCTAAGAATATGCCACCGTGCGACTGTTGCAGAAATGTGTAAATTCTAGAGCTGTGTCACTGCACGACTGCTGCGTTGTCAACAAAAATTCTCAAAGCATTCCACTGTACAACTCTAATGATATTTGATCAAAAGATATGATTTTTATAAAAAGCTTCTAGCTAATATTCAAACCCTTTGTGATCGTGATGTATTTGATCTAAGCTTTCACTTGTCATGTGAATAAGTAACTTTCATATCTTTCCAAAAAGTTATGAAAGCATTTTCACAATTGTCAAATTTACATACATTTAAAATGTGATATATATTTTCATGTGAAATGATAAATAGAACAAAAGCAGGACTGTTCCTTTGTATATAAATAGAGAGCTCGTTTTCAGTTTAGCAGTCATGAACAGTATACAGATATCATCATGCCTACGAAAAAACAAATACACAAGAAAAATATTCCGAGGTGTATTTCCAGTAGATCAACTACATCTATGTAGCATAAAGAAGCCAGCTTTGTTAGTCGTAAATACAGCTATATCTACTCATCCTGGAAAACATTGGGTGGCAATATATCTTCCAAAGGGTAAAGGATTTGCTGAATTTTTTGACTCATATGGAAGATTTTAACATAACAAATATTTTGAAGAATTTTTTAAAAGATTTTCAAATCTAAATAAGATACTGTTTAATGCGAGAATCCTTCAATCTGCTTTCTCCTCTGTATGCGGGTATTACTGTTGTGTGTATGCCGTGTATAGAGCGAAAGGAAAGTCAATGAATGATTTTATTAAAAATTTTTCTAATCGGCTACACGAAAACGACCGAAAAATTAGCGAAATGTATTATGGATATTTTAAAAATCCTGTAAGAAGATGAATTCCAGTCAGTCGGATTTCGTTTCCTGAAAAGAACGCACCGGATTCATTACGAATCATGAAGGATATCTTTGAAAACTTTGATATAGAGAAAAAACTGAAGCACTGGAAAAATGATATAGGGAAAAAGACTAATTCCTCAAAACGAAATAAGGATAAAAGGAGTTTCAAAAAAACTAATCATGATGTGAATATAGAGGCTCTGCTACTGGAAAATACAAAATCGTCTGAAAGTCCTACAACACCAAGATCCAGAAATACTGTTAGTGTACTGCAAGGATATACCTATTTTTTAAACGCATGTTACACATCATTTGTGTCCATTGGCTTTTCTTCGGAGGATTTCTCACCAATTGTGCAAATTTCCGCAAAAAACGGTCTCCTAGGAGTTGATTCTATTAGTTTCACCAGAGGTGCCTGGTCAAAAATTTACGCTAACAAGGAATTCATTGCCGAGCGGCTAAACACTTCTCAAAACATGGTCTCCGCAGATAATATTTTTATGAACATCAATAATAATAATAATATTAATGATAATGTAAAATTAGATTTCGCAGATTTAAATAATACAAAATATATTGTTTTTACTCAAAATAATGTTACAGTGACTTTGACCAATAATGAATTTCAAAAATTAATGGATTTAAGTGATTTTTTTAACACAACTCTCATTTATAATAACTCAGTTCAATATTTTATTAAAGAATATTGTTCGAGATATGCATCCTCATGCAAAAATTTAAATGTTAAAAGGATGGATTCCACAGCGTACACATCACCTATGGAATCACGTCCCCCTATAAACTATTTTAGACTATTCCATGAGATACCTTATGTATATGAAAACATATCTTCTTATAATATAGATACGCAGACAATATAAATATAAATACAATTAAAATGATGATATAACTAATATACATGTACCATATAATCCGTAATAAAAAAGTGTGTATATTATATAAATTAATATGTTTCACTTTCCTCAAAAGTTAGGGAGATGAAATTGCTGATCATGAATTTTTATCAAAAAAACATTCTTCTCATATTGCAATAAATTTCTATTATGGGTAATCGCTTTTTCCATTGTGATTACTTCATCATTCTGTTTTCTTATTACTCTTGGTGAACAGCATAATATCGTATACTCGTGAAAATGAGCAATCCAACATTTTTGGAAGGTCTTCTGCTTGCAAATAAGACCCTCTCAACCTTGTTCAAAATTTTAAAAGAACCGAATTTAAAGTTTTATCAGGAAAATGTATTAAACAAGATTGAATCGGTATTAAAAAATGGTGTAATAGTTTCTGATGAAGAGAAGATAAGATTAACCGGTGAAATATTATCCGTGGATGGAAATGTAATTGCGTGCCACCGTATTCTAAAACTTCTATGGACTCGTAATGAAGGTAAAGAGATATAGAGAAATATTTTATTAATTATTTGTGTTTTATATAATCGGCAGATTTTTTTTTAATATCACATTATTTTTGGTTTTTTCAGAGAATTCAGGGAATATCGACATGACTTCAGGATCTTCAAGATCAAATTTTACTTCATCATCAACGGTTTTGAACTCTGTACCATCCACCGCACCATGCACTACAAGCTCTGTACCATCTGCTGAAATACCTGTACTGCCAACACCATCCTCGTCAACATCATCGTCAAGTTTGTCTCCACCAATGGCTGAAGAAATGCTACATCGTGAAAATGAACTTGAAAATTCACAAAAAGGAGAGGGTGAGTAGAAAGTTCACAGCAAAACAGAATTGATATAAATACTGTCTCTATTTTTTTAATTTTATTTGCAGGGAATGATGATATTACAGCTAATCATAATGAACAGTTGGTTGAGGTTCTGGGTAGAGAAAAATCATTTAATAAAAAATTCAGCGTGACCCAATTAGGAGTGAAATTCCGAATTCAAAGACCCAGTGGAGTAACAAACGGATTTGGGTGGCTGCATGATGCCTTTCAGGAAGTAATAAATATGATCACAGCTGAAGGAAATATTGGAGATAAAGCTGCTTTGGAACTACATCTCCCAGAAAAACCTGAAGTTAAAGCTATTTACAATGGACTCACTCCTATTGATGAGCTATCAGCAGATGTTCTTCTCAGCAGATTTGAAAAAGTAAATCAAAGCAATGCGTCATTTGGAGTCGCTGACGTATTGCTTATTACAGCCGCAATTGTGCACATGAAGCAGGGCCGTGGACGAAATAAAATTGTTCACATGAATTCAGGCGAAATTAGAAGGTATACTTAAATAACATTCTCTTATTCGAAATCATGCATAAATGTCTTTTAGATTCAAGAAATACAGCGTCATCGATCCTGGAGCAGAGGAATTCTGTCTTCCCATAGCTATCCTTTTTGGGAGAGTGTTAAATATGAAAAATTCGGAACGCAGTAAGAGAACTCTACTCAGTTGGAGACGTTACAGTGCAAAATTAAGGATTCAAGCTGTAAATTTGGTTAAGGTATGCGGAGGGGTAATAAACCCTAAAGGTGAATATGACAATAACTTCATTTCATTGTTTAATACTAAGTTCCCTAAATATTTAATAACTGTGTATAACAATGTGAGTGATTGTAAAAGTATCACATATAAAACACAAAAAACAGATCTAAATTCGTCTAACCGTATAAATTTATTTTTCAATGAGAAAGAAAGACATTACTTTTGCATTAGCAATGTAAAGTCTTTTTTCAATTTTAGAAAACAATGTGATGTATGTGATGTTCTTTATAATTGCGATCATAGATGTCCTGGGCGTTGTACTTTTTGTAATCGTGAACCGCCGTGTCCATTTGTTCAATTCCTCAAAAAGTGTAATGATTGTAATCGAGAATTTCGTGGGGATCAATGTTACAACTACCACAAAGTAAATAACACTTGTAATACATTTAAAATATGTGTAACTTGTGACACATTTTACAAAGTCACAAAGTATCATAAATGTAATACTTCTAAGTGCTATATTTGCGGTAATTTTGTTGAAAAACCCCACTACTGCTACATTCAGAGTTTTAAAAAAGATCCTCCACAACGTTTTCAAATTATTTTTTATGATTTTGAAAGTCAGTTTCTCGACGAAGGGCAAGGGTTTTACCGCCATTCACCGAACTTATGTGTGACAAATATTGTTTGTCACCTATGTTATGAGTCAAACTCATTTCCTGCAGATTGCCCGAATTGCAATCCCTTTGAAAATATTTTTAATAATGATGATAATGCGAGTTGTGTATCAAAATTTGTAAATTTTGTATTAAAGTTCCGTCTATGGCCTGTTGTGGCAATTGCCCATAATGCAAAAGGATATGATTCGCAATTCATCCTTGAGGAATTGTGTAAGAGAAATATAAGCATTAAACCTATTATGGTAGGGCGAAAAATTCTTTGCATTTCTCTTGATAATATAAAATTCATAGATTCAATAGCATTCATTCCTCTTGCATTGTCAAAATTTAGCGCGAGTTTCGGACTAAAGGATTGCAATAAAGGCGAATATCCGTATAAATTTAACACGCCAGAAAATGAGAACTATATTGGAACTTTTCCTCCAATAGAATATTATCCTATCGATAGCATGTCGTCGGAAAAATATTCTAAATTTGTTGAATGGTATGATGAAAATAAACACAAACCATTTAACAATAAGGAGGAACTCATCAAATATTGTCAACAAGACGTACATATCCTTCGCGCGGGATGTCTGAACTTCATGATTTCCTTTTTGGACACTACAGGTATAAATCCTTTTCTACAAGCAATAACAATCGCGGATTCTGTTATGAAAGCATATAGGAAAAATTATTTAAGGGAAAATACGTTAGGTATTACTCCCAAAAATAATTATAACTCGAACTTTATCCATTTTCAAAGTAAAATAGGTCTTAAATGGCTGATTTTTAAAAAACAAACTTTTCCAAATTTGCGGTATGAAGAAAAAATTAAATACACCAATCTAATTGTTGACGGATTTGATGAGAGTTCAAATACTGTATTTGAATTTTTTGGCTGCTTTTATCACGGACATACGTGTTTGCAGAATCGAGAGTATCAGTGCAGCAGAGACCCGCTGGATACATTGAAAAATCGATATGAAGTGACAAAGCATAGGTTACAAAAATTAAAAAGTCTGGGCTACAAAATTGAATTTGCATGGGAATGTGAATTTCGTAAGTCTCTTAAATGTGATGATGCGTTAAATAATTTGATCGAAAATAATCGTGAAATTATTAACGCAGGATTTGATTTAAGATCAGCAATATATGGTGGCCGTACAGAAGTGTTTAAACTATATTGTAAAGCTCAGCCTGGGGACAAAATGTATTATTACGATTTTACATCTTTGTACCCCTGGGCAAATAAATATACTAAATATTTTCTGGGACATCCTACCATAATTCGAGATTTCACAGACCCATGCGAGATTCTGTGTCATGATGGTGTTGCGAAGTGTAGAATTTTACCTCCACGTTGTCTTTATTTACCAGTTTTGCCATATCGGTGCAATAATAGGTTAACCTTTCCTCTGTGCGCTATGTGTGTATTAGAAAAAGCCGATCTAGATGAGTGCACACATAGTGACAATGAACGATCACTTCTAGGGTATTGGTCATTGGATGAAATCAGACTTGCAATTGATAACGGTTACACGATTCTTGAATCTCTAGAATTATGGTCATATAAACCAATTCAATACGACCGTGATTCAGGAGAAAAGGGGTTATTTGCGGATTACGTAGATAATTTCCTAAAGATAAAGCAAGAATCTAGTGGCTGGCCTGAAAATTGTGAGTCTGAGGCATCTAAAGAACAGTATCTAGAGAATTATCTTCTTCGAGAGGGGATAAAACTCAATGAAGAGAATATTACCCTTAACAAAGGACGCAGAAGTTTAGCTAAACTTATGCTGAATAGTTTGTGGGGTAAGTTCATTCAGAGGGAGGATCTGAAAGTAACAGAGATCTGTAGTTCGCAGGCAGAACTTATGAAATTTGTCACAAATGAAGGCATCGAAGTACACCAACTATATCTTTGTGGTCCTGATAAAATATTTGTCACATGGTCGCATATAAATGAGAATATACCTGAATCTAAGTACATAAATTTAGGTGTTGGAATCTGCACCACTACAAATGCTAGAATAGCATTATATAAGGCTTTATCTATGGTTGGGAAAAATGTCTTATATTGTGATACAGATTCCATCATATACTTGGTACCAAATGGCGAGGAAAATCCTTTAACAGTCGGTTCATTTTTAGGGGAATTGACAGATGAGATACAGTCATACGGTGAGGGATCGTTTATAGACGAATATGTTGCTACGGGTCCAAAATCATATGGTATCCGTATTTTCAATCCTAGTACAGGTACACATTCTTATAAAGTTGTCTTTAAGGGTATCAGTATGAACCGGCATGTGGAGGAGAAGGTTAATTTTGATACACTTAAAGAACTTGTTAATGGTGGAGATCCTATAGAGATTAGATATACGGATACTATATTTAGAGATAAACAATTCCACATGTCGTCTGGTCCATCGTCTAAAACAGCTAAGTTCACACATAATAAACGTCGCTGTGTACAGAATTATGATACATTGCCATATGGATATTAACATATTGTTATATACAGTTATATAAATATTTAATTTAAAATTAAGAATTAGTTGTATTTTCGTATATATTTATTTATTTATTTGAGGTCTACTTATGTATGGAGTGATTTACACTTTTGTAAAAATGAAATGTAAAATATTATTGACAGTCCATGTGTACAATAAAATTGGATTTTTAATAAAAATAATCTGTGTTGAAGTCTTACTATGAATTTTTTAATTTCTTTTGTTTAGATTCTCCTCAAATACTATAAATAGATGATCAAAATCTGACTCTGTTTATTGTAATACTGGTATCGGTATGACACTTTTGAAATTTCCTGTACCCTTTTCTATAATACTCGCTGGTCCTTCAGGATGCGGTAAATCTACTTTCGCTCATAATATTCTAAACAACTTACAGAACCTAACTGATACTAAATTTTCAAAAATAATATGGTGTTTTTCAGAAAATGGAAGTGTAGGTAATCTTCCAAAATTAGAAAATCTCGAAGTTTTCAGTGGAATACCTGATAATATAGGAAATGATTCAGAACACAAAACCCCTAAACTTATTGTTATTGATGATTTAATGACAAGTAAAGAGTATGAGCCAAAAATTTGCGATTTGTTTATCAAAGAATCACATCATAGGAATATATCCATAATATTTATTTGTCAGAATATATTCTACCAATCGAGATTTGCACGTACGATTAGTTTAAATTCGAAATACTTAACAGTATTTCGAAATGTCCGTGATAAATCACAATTTATGCCTTTAGCTAGACAACTGCATCCTGAAAATCCTGTTGAACTTTTGAACATATATAAAGAATGTACTTCCAAGCCTTATGGTTATTTATTTATAGATCTTAATCAGGAAACGCCGGATGCTTTAAGATTTCGTACCAATATTTTTGATGATAATTTTGCAACTTGTTTTTGTACATCTGAGCAATTAAATTTACTCCCTAGGTATAGAGAAGATGAAACAGAAAGCAAAGAATTTCAAACGATTGGTGGAGAACAGGCATATGTTGTTTATACTTAAAGACGCCAGTCCTAAACTGCGAAAGTCCATATTACAAAATTGTAATTTTTCAACTATCAAGGCTATCCAGGAAATTGCTCACAATATTTTAATAGGAAACCATGAAGTCACTTCAAAATGCTTTAACACTCTAAAAAGGTATAAAAAGGATTTGAGAAAATTTGTATGTTCAAAGTCATCGGGATGCTCGAAGAGAAAAATAGTTGTACAAAAAGGTGGTTTTGTGCCATTATTAATATCTTCAGTTTTATCAGGTATTATTGGAAAAATATTATCACAAAAATGAATTTAAACATGAAGAAAGATAAAATTAAACGTATGATACTTGTATCACAGGAAGTGTTTGAGAATTTAA
The DNA here is from genome assembly GCF_024763615.1 of Phlebotomus papatasi. NCBI lineage: Eukaryota > Metazoa > Arthropoda > Insecta > Diptera > Psychodidae > Phlebotomus > Phlebotomus papatasi. The sequence goes on from NW_026604437.1 coordinate 210,135, forward strand.
AAAACCTTTTAAATTTTGATAAGACTTTAAATAACTTTGATCAGGAGATTTATCGGATATTAAAAGATAAAAACTTGAATGATACACAAAAATGGTATAGATATAGACAATCGCTTATAAGGCAATCTGAAAGTTATCGAAGAAAACAAAAATTACCATCGAAACATCATATGGAATTATATGAATCAAAGCCAGGCGAACCTATTAAAACATTTTCTAGGAAATACCCTCAAACAAATATGGGCACTCAAACAAAATATATATTTAAAACTGATAGGTCCACGGAAATGTCACCTTTGAAAGAAAAACCTGTTAGAAAAAATTTGGATGAGTTGATTTTTGAAAGTGCTGACAACGGTGTGGACACAGTTGATAGCGATAATCAAATTGATGACGATATTTCCCCACCTGAAGCCGAAATATATTCAGATGATACAATTGATGAGGATCCTGAGGAATTGATTCCCGCTGAGGAATTTAATGGATTACCGACAGATGTTCAGCAAAATTTCAAAAAAAAAGCAAATGAATATATTAGACATTCTCCGAGTGCAAAAGATGTACCGTCAGCAATAGGTATTTTAGGAGAAGATGGAACTGTGTATCATATATCAACGGACATTGTAAAGAAACGTATTTCTACTTTACGGCCTAGTTCAAAAACCCATGTTAAAACAGCTACAAAAGAAAGAACACGTAAATATTTAAGCAGATCAACGAAACAGCCCGTGCAGACATTGTTAAACTTTCCTGCAAAGAAACCTAGAGTGAGAAAGGATAATACTACCACCAAGTCTAGTGTAAAATGGGACATGATAGAATAAATGATTTATACACTAATTTAAAAAGTCCATATTTGTACGCAACTCCTGGTAAATTATATAAACGTTTAAGAAGAGAAAATGTCTCTCAACGAGATATAACTGATTATCTTCAGAATCAGGATTCTTACACGTTACATTTTCCAGTGATTAAAAATTTTAAAAGAAATCAATACCGCGTATTTAACATTGATGAGCTATGGGAAATTGATCTATGTGATATGAAACATATTAAAAAAGTAAATAATGATCATTCATTTATTTTGACAGTGATCGATGTATTTTCTAAATTTGCATTTGCTAGACCTCTTAAAACTAAATCAGCAAGAGATGTCACAAACGCCTTTTCTAGCATATTGAAAACTAGCGGTAGAATTCCCGAAATTGTTCAATCAGATAATGGAAAGGAGTTTAGGAATAGCTCTTTCAGTAATTTGTTGTTATCTAATAATATAAAACAATATTTTTCTTACAACCCAACGCTGAAATGTGCTGTTGTGGAGAGATTTAATAGAACATTAAAACAGCTTATGTATAAGTATTTTACTCATAGAAATACGAAGCGTTACATAAATGTATTGCAAGACCTCTTGAATGTATATAACAACACTGTTCATTCAACTATTAAAATGAAACCAGCTGATGTGACAGATCATCATATTTCCATTTTGAATAAGATTTATAAGAAAAGACACGATAAATTGTTGTCCGAAATTAAAACTAAGCCAAAATTATTGAAAAAGAATGACCTTGTACGCGTAGCAAAACCAAAGACACATTTTGATAGGGGTTTTGAGCAAAGATGGACAGAGGAAAAATTCCATGTTGATACTGTAATAAAGAAAACACCTTATTATTTATATACCCTGAGAGATTTTAAAAATACCCCTATTACAGGTAGATTTTATGCAAAGCAGTTACAAAAAGTTAAAAGCGATCTTCCCCCAATCGAGAAAGTTATAAAAACCAAAGGGCTAGGGAAAGATCTTCAGTACCTTGTGAGATTTGCTAATGACATCCCTGATAAGTGGATAAGCAAAAAAGAAATTACACAACATTATGGGGTCTCTGACAAGAGCAAATGAATTTTATTTAACACTGCTGAGCAATTCGTCGCACAATTATTTCCCAAATAACACTTTAGCAAATTTTCATACCAAATTACCCACAAAATTATTTCTTTCTGATGATTGGGTTGTGGGTCTCGCAGAAATATCTTTTAATATTGCAAAATCCTCTAGTGATCGTGAAAAGCCTAGAACTATTCAACCAAGAACAATTTTAATTAAAAACGGCCAGAAAACTGACAGATTTTTTAAAATACCTATATTCTCACAGTTCACACCTCTACATAGCTTACTATATCTTTTGAGAAATACTTTTTCAAAAGATTTACGACCATTAGATGATTTTGTAGGATCAAGTCTAAGTGATATAAATAGCGATATTGATAAACGTTTAACAAATATTGTTAAAAATTTAACAAACTGTGAGATACAAGAGGGGAAAGGCGAAACTATAGAACGAGGGCAAACGGGACCCTTTTCACATTTTTCTATTCAGTTTAAGTGTAATGAACCTATAATTAAACTTCAAAATCCTATACAACAAAGTAATGGGAAAGAACCTATTACAACAATTACTATATTTTTGGATCACAAATTTTTTGATATACCTTTGTACAATGACGAATTCGAGTCTGTAGAGGAATTGATGAAAACTATTTTACTGTCTATACCTTTTCAATCTAGAAGCCAGGAAAAAATATTAAAAATTGTTGAAAATTCCCGCTTACCACCAGTACGTATTGACAATCAAGAATTTGTTTCAACCAGCCTTCACCCTTCAGTAGTGCCTAAAAATGAACCTCAAAATCATATGCGTAAACTTATGTTTGTATATACAGATATAATAAAACATCAGCTCGTCAGTAATACTTTTGCAAAGTGTTTAAGAACAATATTGTTATTAAAAAATGATGAGGTATATAAATCATTCGAAACAATTCAATATCATCCTTTAGAAAAGACAAATTTTGATACGATTGAAATTCTCATTACTTCACAAGATGGGGAAATATATAATTTTGAACATAGTGCAACTCCAACTATGTTAGTGCTACATTTCAAGAAGAAGTCATTTTAAAATTAATACAAAATGTATAAATAGACCTAACGTATAAAATTAAACTCATTTTATTTAAAAAATGAGTAGCATATACACTAGATATTATCTTAGTCAATGCGGTAGGGGAGAGATAGGGGATGTCTATAAACCAGACTTTTTTGGAATTCAAAGAGGTCGTGGTCTAGGATCAATACTTGGTGGCCTCATAAGAGTCTTGAGGCCCCTATTCGTAAAAGGATTAAATGCTGTTAAAAATCAAGCTTTAAAGACAGGCTCAGAAATATTAATGGACATAGGCACCAAACCTTTTAAACAAATACTTGTTGACCGTGGCCGTGAAGCTCAAAATAATTTAACAGGTAAAGCTATGCAGAAGTTAAAGAATATGAGTGGTGATGGTATATATACAGGATCCAACCTAGGAAGTTTCATTCCGACTTCATCTTCACATGTAAAAACTTCTCAAGAAAAAAAATCAGGTGTACTTAGTAAAATTCTATCAAAAGTTACAAAAACAAAACGTAAAGGGAATAAAAAAGTCAAAAGAAAAATAAGTGCCAAGCAGGATAAAAAGAAGAAGAAGAAGAATAATTCACGTACTCTGGATATATTCTCATAATGTCGAAGTACAGAGAATGTATGAAAAGTGAATTAGATATTTTTGCAACACCTCCTATACAAACATCAATTCTACGCACGGAAGAAGTGTCATATCAACCTATTGCTAGCCTTGACAACCCCTCTGTTATAGAATTTTATTCTGTAGCACACGGGGATTGTTATCGCGATCTATCATCAATTTACCTAAGATTTAAAATTCAGTTGCTCAATGAGAATAGCTTGAGCTATAAGGAAAGTGACAGCAAGCAACCAGGAATTGTCAATAATATTCTTCATTCATTAATTCGATCATGTTCTATTTCATTGAATGGAAAGGCAATTTCTCAGAGTGAAGGTGACTACCATTATAGAAGCTATTTAGAAACCCTTTTGACTTACGGGACTGATGCAAAAAATACATTCTTACAAAATTCGGGATGGTATCGTGATACCAATGATTTAGAAGATTTGACAGGTGTCAATCAAGGATTTCATGATAGAAAAAATATTATTAAAAATAGCACAGTTGTGGAACTCATGGGAAGATTACATTGTGATATGTTGAATCAACCTCTACTGTTGATAAATAATGTGGATTTACGTGTAAATATTACGCTTGAAAAGTCTAATTTTTTCTTACTCTGCGAAGAGAGCGAAAATCCACAATTTCGGCTCTTAGAAGCAACAATGTACATGAATCAAATTACAGTGAATCCAAATATCCTTCTTGCACATAATATGGTACTGGAAAAAGAAAATGCTGTATATCATTACAAAAAAGTTGAAGTGAAAACTGTTACTGTACCATCAGGATCATCATCCATAAATCTGGATAATATTATTCATGGGGTTTTACCAAGAAGAATTATATTTGGAATGGTTGATAATCAAGCTTATAATGGACAAAAGTCTCTGAATCCTTTTAATTTTCAACATTTCGACATGACGGATTTTGCACTCCTCGTAAATGGTATGCCTCATCCTATTCAGCCTCTTAGAATGAATTTTGAAGAGAATTGGTATAGCAAAGCCTATCAACAAATATTCAATGGGATAGGAATTCATCATGATTATAAATCTCATCAGATATCTCTTAAGGATTTTAAGAGTGGTTTCTTTTTATTGGCTTATGATTTAGATCCCGACTCTCACTCAGAAGGTTGCATATCCCTCTTAGAACAAGGATCTGTAAGAATAGAAGCACGTTTTGCCCGTACATTATCTAAAACTATTACATGTATCATATATGCTGAGTATGACTCAAAATTGGAAATTGATCGAAATAGAAATATTATTTTATCTTAAAATTATATTATTTTGATTTTTTTTTGTATATAAAGTTCTGAACATGTGTAAGGTGTAAATTTTCATGCAGACGCTAATTCAGCTTCAAATGCAATTCCCATAAGGAAAGAGCAATGCACTTTGTTGATTTCACATTGTCGCGTACACGTAATTGGTGTAGTTTTTCATTTGTCGCGTCAGGAAAAATTATTTTCTTTCATTGATATATTTGTTCAGTCTTTACTGCAATCGCATTTCTCATCAAGCTCTTGTGGTGCTAAGTACTCAAGAAAAAGTGATCTTTAAGTGATCTTCAAAGAATCTTCAAGAAAACCTACATCTTAAACCGCTTTAGAATGGTGAGTATTTTTCCCAGTAATTAGTTATTACATGTGATCTGTGATACAGTAAAGTGAAGCTTTGACACGCAGTCCTTATAAAAATTGTGATTTATGAATTTCATCAGGTCTCTAGTGATATATTTCTTTTCGTTCAACAAAATCTGTGATGATTTATTGTGATTCTGTGAGTTTCAGTTTTATGTAGAATATTCTTATAATTTTTAATGATAAGTGTTACACGGAAAATTCATAAGTACTTTTCTTTCTCTTGCTGAAAAACCATTGATATAAGGATTTTATTAAAGTGATATTTTCTGTTCAAGAAATAAATTATGTGGTTACTTTCTATTTATTAATAAACTTTGTGTGATTAGATATCAGTGATGTTAAATGTGACTTATAGATATTTTATATTATATTTAATATATATATTCGATTTACTAATAAGAGTTTTACTCTTCATCTTTCGCAGGATTTCACCAAGCTTTTTAAGGAGGCCCAGGAGAGGCAACCTGTGTACAGTAGTAAATTGACTGCAGGCCATTACTATAGATGCGAGAAGTTCATCTCAGGGGTGAACACTTTTGGGCAAGAAGTTGTTATAGCTATTCTAAAGAACGGCTATAAGATCTACTTGCCCAAGAGGCTCAGCGATAAAGTCATGCCTCATTGCGACGAGCTGAAGCCCGAGGATAATTGGGCTTTAAAGCTCGTCCGCTACGAAGAAGAGGAGATGGTGTTTAACGGTGTTCGGAAGAACACCAAAACACCCATTTTAGAAATCATCAAAGGGGTGAAAGAAGATGGCATTCCCGATGGTGATGGTAAAAATGCTGCTGCTGTTGCTGAGGAAACGGGAGAAAAAAACTCTCTGGAACCTCTTCCGGGACCGAGCAGCAGCACTGACAATAACAACAGCCACAACACCATCACACCTCAAGGCCCTCAGCCTATTAGGAGAAAGAGGGAGCTTCCTTCTGCAAAGCAGCGAAGGGATAAAGTGAAAAGACTTCTCTCAAAGATGCAGAAGAAGCAGATGCCACACGAGTCGCAAATCGACTTGTTCCTGAGCGACAGCGACGGTGACGTCACATTTATACCGGACTTAGACGCCGAGGTTTTTGAGGATGAAGATGTCTTCACCCAGAGAAAATAAAAAAAATTAATGAATAAAATCTGATTTAACATATGTATTTTGTTTTTATTTTCTCCCAAAATTGTTTTCTCAACGTTGTGATTTCCTCATAGGGAAGGGCGTTTGACAGTTTGCTAGAGATGGTAAACTTTTACAGATTTCATGGATTTCTGCCTAAAGTAGATGACAACTGCCGTGAAATTTGTGAAATTTTACCACCTCTTCCGTTTTGCATAATAACCCTTGACTTTTTCTTGGTAGGGGGGAGGTGGGGCTACTTTGAGCTGTGGGGCTATATTGTTATACGATATTTTCGCATATTTCTAAAGGAAACTGGGTTTTAACATGATGTAATTTGGATAGACAAAATAATTGTGTTTCTAAATCAAATAATTGTAAAGACCGGGTTCACTTAGAAATAGACGAAAAAGTCGTATAACAATCTAGCCCCACAAATCAAAGTAGCCCCACCTCCCCTAGTGCTTGAAAATATGACAAAAGAAACCTTTAGTTCAAATGCATCACGACCACAGAAATTCTGAAGGGTTTGAATATTAGCTAGAAACTTATCATAAGAATCATGTCTTGGATTAAATACCGTTAGAGCAGTACGGCAGAATGCTTTGAGAATTTTGCTGACAACGCAGCAGTCGTGCAGTGACACAGCTCTAGAATTTACACATTTCTGCAACAGTCGCACGGTGGCATATTCTTAGAGCTTTTTTCATTCATTCATTCACACATTCATTTCCCTTGATTGTGCAACAGTCGTACAGTGCCACAGCTGTAGAAATCACCACAGTCCTACAGTGGCTCACAACAGTCGCACAGTGGTAAATAACAACAGTCTCACAACAGTCGTACGGTGGCTAACTTACTACTAAAATTATATATAATATTTTTGGCAGTTTCTAATCCACCATGTCTAATGGTAAGATCACAATGTTTTGCTGAATATTGTGAGTGTAGCACATATTCAAGCTTTCTATGATGACTACTTATGTTCATGAACATGTACATAAGCGCCTTGGTGCAAACAAATCATAATTCATTTTATTAAAAATTATATATAATATTTTTGGCAGTTTCTAATCCACCATGTCTAATGGTAAGATCCCAATGTTTTGCTGAATGTTGTTAGTGTAGGACTTGTTCTAATTTTCTATGATGACTACTTATGTTCATGAACATGTACATAAGCGCCTTGGTGCAAACAAATCATAATTCATTTTATTAAAAATTATATATAATATTTTTGGCAGTTTCTAATCCACCATGTCTAATGGTAAGATCCCAATGTTTTGCTGAATGTTGTTAGTGTAGGACTTGTTCTAATTTTCTATGATGACTACTTATGTTCATGAACATGTACATAAGCGCCTTGGTGCAAACAAATCATAATTCATTTTATTAAAAATTATATATAATATTTTTGGCAGTTTCTAATCCACCATGTCTAATGGTAAGATCCCAATGTTTTGCTGAATGTTGTTAGTGTAGGACTTGTTCTAATTTTCTATGATGACTACTTATGTTCATGAACATGTACATAAGCGCCTTGGTGCAAACAAGTCATAATTCATTTTATTAAAAATTATATATAATATTTTTGGCAGTTTCTAATCCACCATGTCTAATTGTAAGATCACAATGTTTTGCTGAATATTCTGAGTGTAGCACATGTTCAAGTTTTCTATGATGACTACTTATGTTCATGAACATGTACATAAGCGCCTTGGTGCAAACAAATCATAATTCATTTTATTAAAAATTATATATAATATTTTTGGCAGTTTCTAATCCACCATGTCTAATGGTAAGATCCCAATGTTTTGCTGAATATTGTGAGTGTAGCACATGTTCAAGTTTTCTATGATGACTACTTATGTTCATGAACATGTACATAAGCGCCTTGGTGCAAACAAATCATAATTCATTTTATTAAAAATTATATATAATATTTTTGGCAGTTTCTAATCCACCATGTCTAATGGTAAGATCACAATGTTTTGCTGAATATTGTGAGTGTAGCACATATTCAAGCTTTCTATGATGACTACTTATGTTCATGAACATGTACATAAGCGCCTTGGTGCAAACAAATCATAATTCATTTTATTAAAAATTATATATAATATTTTTGGCAGTTTCTAATCCACCATGTCTAATGGTAAGATCCCAATGTTTTGCTGAATATTGTTAGTGTAGCACATGTTCAAGCTTTCTATGATGACTACTTATGTTCATGAACATGTACATAAGCGCCTTGGTGCAAACAAATCATAATTCATTTTATTAAAAATTATATATAATATTTTTGGCAGTTTCTAATCCACCATGTCTAATGGTAAGATCCCAATGTTTTGCTGAATGTTGTTAGTGTAGGACTTGTTCTAATTTTCTATGATGACTACTTATGTTCATGAACATGTACATAAGCGCCTTGGTGCAAACAAATCATAATTCATTTTATTAAAAATTATATATAATATTTTTGGCAGTTTCTAATCCACCATGTCTAATGGTAAGATCCCAATGTTTTGCTGAATATTCTGAGTGTAGCAGATGTTCAAGTTTTCTATGATGACTACTTATGTTCATGAACATGTACATAAGCGCCTTGGTGCAAACAAATCATAATTCATTTTATTAAAAATTATATATAATATTTTTGGCAGTTTCTAATCCACCATGTCTAATGGTAAAATCCCAATGTTTTGCTGAATATTGTTAGTGTAGCAGATGTTCAAGCTTTCTATGATGACTACTTATGTTCATGAACATGTACATAAGCGCCTTGGTGCAAACAAATCATAATTCATTTTATTAAAAATTATATATAATATTTTTGGCAGTTTCTAATCCACCATGTCTAATGGTAAAATCCCAATGTTTTGCTGAATATTGTTAGTGTAGCAGATGTTCAAGCTTTCTATGATGACTACTTATGTTCATGAACATGTACATAAGCGCCTTGGTGCAAACAAATCATAATTCATTTTATTAAAAATTATATATAATATTTTTGGCAGTTTCTAATCCACCATGTCTAATGGTAAGATCCCAATGTTTTGCTGAATATTGTTAGTGTAGCACATGTTCAAGCTTTCTATGATGACTACTTATGTTCATGAACATGTACATAAGCGCCTTGGTGCAAACAAATCATAATTCATTTTATTAAAAATTATATATAATATTTTTGGCAGTTTCTAATCCACCATGTCTAATGGTAAGATCCCAATGTTTTGCTGAATGTTGTTAGTGTAGGACTTGTTCTAATTTATATGATGACTACTTATGTTCATGAACATGTACATAAGCGCCTTGGTGCAAACAAGTCATAATTCATTTTATTAAAAATTATATATAATATTTTTGGCAGTTTCTAATCCACCATGTCTAATGGTAAGATCACAATGTTTTGCTGAATATTGTGAGTGTAGCACATGTTCAAGCTTTCTATGATGACTACTTATGTTCATGAACATGTACATAAGCGCCTTGGTGCAAACAAATCATAATTCATTTTATTAAAAATTATATATAATATTTTTTGGCAGTTTCTAATCCACCATGTCTAATGGTAAGATCCCAATGTTTTGCTGAATATTGTTAGTGTAGCAGATGTTCAAGCTTTCTATGATGACTACTTATGTTCATGAACATGTACATAAGCGCCTTGGTGCAAACAAATCATAATTCATTTTATTAAAAATTATATATAATATTTTTTGGCAGTTTCTAATCCACCATGTCTAATGGTAAGATCCCAATGTTTTGCTGAATGTTGTTAGTGTAGGACTTGTTCTAATTTTCTATGATGACTACTTATGTTCATGAACATGTACATAAGCGCCTTGGTGCAAACAAGTCATAATTCATTTTATTAAAAATTATATATAATATTTTTGGCAGTTTCTAATCCACCATGTCTAATGGTAAGATCACAATGTTTTGCTGAATATTGTGAGTGTAGCACATATTCAAGCTTTCTATGATGACTACTTATGTTCATGAACATGTACATAAGCGCCTTGGTGCAAACAAATCATAATTCATTTTATTAAAAATTATATATAATATTTTTGGCAGTTTCTAATCCATCATGTCTAATGGTAAGATCCCAATGTTTTGCTGAATATTTTTAGTGTAGCAGATGTTCAAGCTTTCTATGATGACTACTTATGTTCATGAACATGTACATAAGCGCCTTGGTGCAAACAAATCATAATTCATTTTATTAAAAATTATATATAATATTTTTGGCAGTTTCTAATCCACCATGTCTAATGGTAAGATCCCAATGTTTTGCTGAATGTTGTTAGTGTAGGACTTGTTCTAATTTTTTATGATGACTACTTATGTTCATGAACATGTACATAAGCGCCTTGGTGCAAACAAGTCATAATTCATTTTATTAAAAATTATATATAATATTTTTGGCAGTTTCTAATCCACCATGTCTAATGGTAAGATCACAATGTTTTGCTGAATATTGTGAGTGTAGCACATGTTCAAGCTTTCTATGATGACTACTTATGTTCATGAACATGTACATAAGCGCCTTGGTGCAAACAAATCATAATTCATTTTATTAAAAATTATATATAATATTTTTGGCAGTTTCTAATCCACCATGTCTAATGGTAAGATCCCAATGTTTTGCTGAATGTTGTTAGTGTAGGACTTGTTCTAATTTTCTATGATGACTACTTATGTTCATGAACATGTACATAAGCGCCTTGGTGCAAACAAATCATAATTCATTTTATTAAAAATTATATATAATATTTTTGGCAGTTTCTAATCCACCATGTCTAATGGTAAGATCCCAATGTTTTGCTGAATGTTGTTAGTGTAGGACTTGTTCTAATTTTTTATGATGACTACTTATGTTCATGAACATGTACATAAGCGCCTTGGTGCAAACAAATCATAATTCATTTTATTAAAAATTATATATAATATTTTTGGCAGTTTCTAATCCACCATGTCTAATGGTAAGATCCCAATGTTTTGCTGAATGTTGTTAGTGTAGGACTTGTTCTAATTTTCTATGATGACTACTTATGTTCATGAACATGTACATAAGCGCCTTGGTGCAAACAAATCATAATTCATTTTATTAAAAATTATATATAATATTTTTGGCAGTTTCTAATCCACCATGTCTAATGGTAAGATCCCAATGTTTTGCTGAATATTGTGAGTGTAGCACATGTTCAAGTTTTCTATGATGACTACTTATGTTCATGAACATGTACATAAGCGCCTTGGTGCAAACAAATCATAATTCATTTTATTAAAAATTATATATAATATTTTTGGCAGTTTCTAATCCACCATGTCTAATGGTAAGATCCCAATGTTTTGCTGAATATTGTTAGTGTAGCAGATGTTCAAGCTTTCTATAATGACTACTTATGTTCATGAACATGTACATAAGCGCCTTGGTGCAAACAAATCATAATTCATTTTATTAAAAATTATATATAATATTTTTGGCAGTTTCTAATCCACCATGTCTAATGGTAAGATCCCAATGTTTTGCTGAATGTTGTTAGTGTAGGACTTGTTCTAATTTTCTATGATGACTACTTATGTTCATGAACATGTACATAAGCGCCTTGGTGCAAACAAATCATAATTCATTTTATTAAAAATTATATATAATATTTTTGGCAGTTTCTAATCCACCATGTCTAATGGTAAGATCCCAATGTTTTGCTGAATATTCTGAGTGTAGCACATGTTCAAGTTTTCTATGATGACTACTTATGTTCATGAACATGTACATAAGCGCCTTGGTGCAAACAAATCATAATTCATTTTATTAAAAATTATAATAATATTTTTGGCAGTTTCTAATCCACCATGTCTAATGGTAAGATCCCAATGTTTTGCTGAATATTGTGAGTGTAGCACATGTTCAAGTTTTCTATGATGACTACTTATGTTCATGAACATGTACATAAGCGCCTTGGTGCAAACAAATCATAATTCATTTTATTAAAAATTATATATAATATTTTTGGCAGTTTCTAATCCACCATGTCTAATGGTAAGATCCCAATGAATATTCTGAGTGTAGCACATGTTCAAGTTTTCTATGATGACTACTTATGTTCATGAACATGTACATAAGCGCCTTGGTGCAAACAAATCATAATTCATTTTATTAAAAATTATAATAATATTTTTGGCAGTTTCTAATCCACCATGTCTAATGGTAAGATCCCAATGTTTTGCTGAATATTGTGAGTGTAGCACATGTTCAAGTTTTCTATGATGACTACTTATGTTCATGAACATGTACATAAGCGCCTTGGTGCAAACAAATCATAATTCATTTTATTAAAAATTATATATAATATTTTTGGCAGTTTCTAATCCACCATGTCTAATGGTAAGATCACAATGTTTTGCTGAATATTGTGAGTGTAGCACATATTCAAGCTTTCTATGATGACATAATGAACATGTACATAAGCGCCTTGGTGCAAACAAATCATAATTCATTTTATTAAAAATTATATATAATATTTTTGGCAGTTTCTAATCCACCATGTCTAATGGTAAGATCCCAATGTTTTGCTGAATGTTGTTAGTGTAGGACTTGTTCTAATTTTCTATGATGACTACTTATGTTCATGAACATGTACATAAGCGCCTTGGTGCAAACAAATCATAATTCATTTTATTAAAAATTATATATAATATTTTTGGCAGTTTCTAATCCACCATGTCTAATGGTAAGATCCCAATGTTTTGCTGAATATTGTTAGTGTAGCAGATGTTCAAGCTTTCTATGATGACTACTTATGTACTTGAACATGTACATAAGCGCCTTGGTGCAAACAAATCATAATTCATTTTATTAAAAATTATATATAATATTTTTGGCAGTTTCTAATCCACCATGTCTAATGGTAAGATCCCAATGTTTTGCTGAATATTGTTAGTGTAGGACTTGTTCTAATTTTCTATGATGACTACTTATGTTCATGAACATGTACATAAGCGCCTTGGTGCAAACAAGTCATAATTCATTTTATTAAAAATTATATATAATATTTTTGGCAGTTTCTAATCCACCATGTCTAATGGTAAGATCACAATGTTTTGCTGAATATTGTGAGTGTAGCACATGTTCAAGCTTTCTATGATGACTACTTATGTTCATGAACATGTACATAAGCGCCATGGTGCAAACAAATCATAATTCATTTTATTAAAAATTATATATAATATTTTTGGCAGTTTCTAATCCACCATGTCTAATGGTAAGATCCCAATGTTTTGCTGAATGTTGTTAGTGTAGGACTTGTTCTAATTTTCTATGATGACTACTTATGTTCATGAACATGTACATAAGCGCCTTGGTGCAAACAAATCATAATTCATTTTATTAAAAATTATATATAATATTTTTGGCAGTTTCTAATCCACCATGTCTAATGGTAAGATCCCAATGTTTTGCTGAATATTGTTAGTGTAGCAGATGTTCAAGCTTTCTATGATGACTACTTATGTTCATGAACATGTACATAAGCGCCTTGGTGCAAACAAATCATAATTCATTTTATTAAAAATTATATATAATATTTTTGGCAGTTTCTAATCCACCATGTCTAATGGTAAGATCCCAATGTTTTGCTGAATATTCTGAGTGTAGCAGATGTTCAAGTTTTCTATGATGACTACTTATGTTCATGAACATGTACATAAGCGCCTTGGTGCAAACAAATCATAATTCATTTTATTAAAAATTATATATAATATTTTTGGCAGTTTCTAATCCACCATGTCTAATGGTAAGATCCCAATGTTTTGCTGAATATTGTGAGTGCAGCACATGTTCAAGTTTTCTATGATGACTACTTATGTTCATGAACATGTACATAAGCGCCTTGGTGCAAACAAATCATAATTCATTTTATTAAAAATTATATATAATATTTTTGGCAGTTTCTAATCCACCATGTCTAATGGTAAGATCCCAATGTTTTGCTGAATATTGTTAGTGTAGCACATGTTCAAGCTTTCTGTGATGACTACTTATGTTCATGAACATGTACATAAGCGCCTTGGTGCAAACAAATCATAATTCATTTTATTAAAAATTATATATAATATTTTTGGCAGTTTCTAATCCACCATGTCTAATGGTAAGATCCCAATGTTTTGCTGAATGTTGTTAGTGTAGGACTTGTTCTAATTTTCTATGATGACTACTTATGTTCATGAACATGTACATAAGCGCCTTGGTGCAAACAAATCATAATTCATTTTATTAAAAATTATATATAATATTTTTGGCAGTTTCTAATCCACCATGTCTAATGGTAAGATCCCAATGTTTTGCTGAATATTCTGAGTGTAGCACATGTTCAAGTTTTCTATGATGACTACTTATGTTCATGAACATGTACATAAGCGCCTTGGTGCAAACAAATCATAATTCATTTTATTAAAAATTATATATAATATTTTTGGCAGTTTCTAATCCACCATGTCTAATGGTAAGATCCCAACGTTTTGCTGAATATTGTGAGTGTAGCAGATGTTCAAGTTTTCTATGATGACTACTTATGTTCATGAACATGTACATAAGCGCCTTGGTGCAAACAAATCATAATTCATTTTATTAAAAATTATATATAATATTTTTGGCAGTTTCTAATCCACCATGTCTAATGGTAAGATCACAATGTTTTGCTGAATATTGTGAGTGTAGCACATATTCAAGCTTTCTATGATGACTACTTATGTTCATGAACATGTACATAAGCGCCTTGGTGCAAACAAATCATAATTCATTTTATTAAAAATTATAT
Source organism: Phlebotomus papatasi (assembly GCF_024763615.1). Classification (NCBI taxonomy): domain Eukaryota; kingdom Metazoa; phylum Arthropoda; class Insecta; order Diptera; family Psychodidae; genus Phlebotomus; species Phlebotomus papatasi. The sequence goes on from NW_026604437.1 coordinate 225,283, forward strand.
ATAATATTTTTGGCAGTTTCTAATCCACCATGTCTAATGGTAAGATCCCAATGTTTTGCTGAATGTTGTTAGTGTAGGACTTGTTCTAATTTTCTATGATGACTACTTATGTTCATGAACATGTACATAAGCGCCTTGGTGCAAACAAATCATAATTCATTTTATTAAAAATTATATATAATATTTTTGGCAGTTTCTAATCCACCATGTCTAATGGTAAGATCCCAATGTTTTGCTGAATATTGTTAGTGTAGCAGATGTTCAAGCTTTCTATGATGACTACTTATGTTCATGAACATGTACATAAGCGCCTTGGTGCAAACAAGTCATAATTCATTTTATTAAAAATTATATATAATATTTTTGGCAGTTTCTAATCCACCATGTCTAATGGTAAGATCCCAATGTTTTGCTGAATGTTGTTAGTGTAGGACTTGTTCTAATTTTCTATGATGACTACTTATGTTCATGAACATGTACATAAGCGCCTTGGTGCAAACAAATCATAATTCATTTTATTAAAAATTATATATAATATTTTTGGCAGTTTCTAATCCACCATGTCTAATGGTAAGATCCCAATGTTTTGCTGAATATTCTGAGTGTAGCAGATGTTCAAGTTTTCTATGATGACTACTTATGTTCATGAACATGTACATAAGCGCCTTGGTGCAAACAAATCATAATTCATTTTATTAAAAATTATATATAATATTTTTGGCAGTTTCTAATCCACCATGTCTAATGGTAAGATCCCAATGTTTTGCTGAATATTGTGAGTGTAGCACATGTTCAAGTTTTCTATGATGACTACTTATGTTCATGAACATGTACATAAGCGCCTTGGTGCAAACAAATCATAATTCATTTTATTAAAAATTATATATAATATTTTTGGCAGTTTCTAATCCACCATGTCTAATGGTAAGATCCCAATGTTTTGCTGAATATTGTTAGTGTAGCACATGTTCAAGCTTTCTGTGATGACTACTTATGTTCATGAACATGTACATAAGCGCCTTGGTGCAAACAAATCATAATTCATTTTATTAAAAATTATATATAATATTTTTGGCAGTTTCTAATCCACCATGTCTAATGGTAAGATCCCAATGTTTTGCTGAATATTGTTAGTGTAGCAGATGTTCAAGCTTTCTATAATGACTACTTATGTTCATGAACATGTACATAAGCGCCTTGGTGCAAACAAATCATAATTCATTTTATTAAAAATTATATATAATATTTTTGGCAGTTTCTAATCCACCATGTCTAATGGTAAGATCCCAATGTTTTGCTGTATGTTGTTAGTGTAGGACTTGTTCTAATTTTCTATGATGACTACTTATGTTCATGAACATGTACATAAGCGCCTTGGTGCAAACAAATCATAATTCATTTTATTAAAATTTATATATAATATTTTTGGCAGTTTCTATTCCACCATGTCTAATGGTAAGATCCCAATGTTTTGCTGAATATTGTTAGTGTAGCAGATGTTCAAGCTTTCTGTGATGACTACTTATGTTCATGAACATGTACATAAGCGCCTTGGTGCAAACAAATCATAATTCATTTTATTAAAAATTATATATAATATTTTTGGCAGTTTCTAATCCACCATGTCTAATGGTAAAATCCCAATCTTTTGCTGAATATTGTTAGTGTAGCAGATGTTCAAGCTTTCTATGATGACTACTTATGTTCATGAACATGTACATAAGCGCCTTGGTGCAAACAAATCATAATTCATTTTATTAAAAATTATATATAATATTTTTGGCAGTTTCTAATCCACCATGTCTAATGGTAAGATCCCAATGTTTTGCTGAATATTGTTAGTGTAGCAGATGTTCAAGCTTTCTATGATGACTACTTATGTTCTTGAACATGTACATAAGCGCCTTGGTGCAAACAAATCATAATTCATTTTATTAAAAATTATATATAATATTTTTGGCAGTTTCTAATCCACCATGTCTAATGGTAAGATCCCAATGTTTTGCTGAATATTGTTAGTGTAGGACTTGTTCTAATTTTCTATGATGACTACTTATGTTCATGAACATGTACATAAGCGCCTTGGTGCAAACAAGTCATAATTCATTTTATTAAAAATTATATATAATATTTTTGGCAGTTTCTAATCCACCATGTCTAATGGTAAGATCACAATGTTTTGCTGAATATTGTGAGTGTAGCACATGTTCAAGCTTTCTATGATGACTACTTATGTTCATGAACATGTACATAAGCGCCATGGTGCAAACAAATCATAATTCATTTTATTAAAAATTATATATAATATTTTTGGCAGTTTCTAATCCACCATGTCTAATGGTAAGATCCCAATGTTTTGCTGAATGTTGTTAGTGTAGGACTTGTTCTAATTTTCTATGATGACTACTTATGTTCATGAACATGTACATAAGCGCCTTGGTGCAAACAAATCATAATTCATTTTATTAAAAATTATATATAATATTTTTGGCAGTTTCTAATCCACCATGTCTAATGGTAAGATCCCAATGTTTTGCTGAATGTTGTTAGTGTAGGACTTGTTCTAATTTTCTATGATGACTACTTATGTTCATGAACATGTACATAAGCGCCTTGGTGCAAACAAATCATAATTCATTTTATTAAAAATTATATATAATATTTTTGGCAGTTTCTAATCCACCATGTCTAATGGTAAGATCCCAATGTTTTGCTGAATATTCTGAGTGTAGCAGATGTTCAAGTTTTCTATGATGACTACTTATGTTCATGAACATGTACATAAGCGCCTTGGTGCAAACAAATCATAATTCATTTTATTAAAAATTATATATAATATTTTTGGCAGTTTCTAATCCACCATGTCTAATGGTAAGATCCCAATGTTTTGCTGAATATTGTGAGTGTAGCACATGTTCAAGTTTTCTATGATGACTACTTATGTTCATGAACATGTACATAAGCGCCTTGGTGCAAACAAATCATAATTCATTTTATTAAAAATTATATATAATATTTTTGGCAGTTTCTAATCCACCATGTCTAATGGTAAGATCCCAATGTTTTGCTGAATATTGTTAGTGTAGCACATGTTCAAGCTTTCTGTGATGACTACTTATGTTCATGAACATGTACATAAGCGCCTTGGTGCAAACAAATCATAATTCATTTTATTAAAAATTATATATAATATTTTTGGCAGTTTCTAATCCACCATGTCTAATGGTAAGATCCCAATGTTTTGCTGAATATTGTTAGTGTAGCAGATGTTCAAGCTTTCTATAATGACTACTTATGTTCATGAACATGTACATAAGCGCCTTGGTGCAAACAAATCATAATTCATTTTATTAAAAATTATATATAATATTTTTGGCAGTTTCTAATCCACCATGTCTAATGGTAAGATCCCAATGTTTTGCTGTATGTTGTTAGTGTAGGACTTGTTCTAATTTTCTATGATGACTACTTATGTTCATGAACATGTACATAAGCGCCTTGGTGCAAACAAATCATAATTCATTTTATTAAAATTTATATATAATATTTTTGGCAGTTTCTATTCCACCATGTCTAATGGTAAGATCCCAATGTTTTGCTGAATATTGTTAGTGTAGCAGATGTTCAAGCTTTGTATGATGACTACTTATGTTCATGAACATGTACATAAGCGCCTTGGTGCAAACAAATCATAATTCATTTTATTAAAAATTATATATAATATTTTTGGCAGTTTCTAATCCACCATGTCTAATGGTAAGATCCCAATGTTTTGCTGAATATTGTTAGTGTAGCACATGTTCAAGCTTTCTGTGATGACTACTTATGTTCATGAACATGTACATAAGCGCCTTGGTGCAAACAAATCATAATTCATTTTATTAAAAATTATATATAATATTTTTGGCAGTTTCTAATCCACCATGTCTAATGGTAAGATCCCAATGTTTTGCTGAATATTGTTAGTGTAGCAGATGTTCAAGCTTTCTATAATGACTACTTATGTTCATGAACATGTACATAAGCGCCTTAGTGCAAACAAATCATAATTCATTTTATTAAAAATTATATATAATATTTTTGGCAGTTTCTAATCCACCATGTCTAATGGTAAGATCCCAATGTTTTGCTGTATGTTGTTAGTGTAGGACTTGTTCTAATTTTCTATGATGACTACTTATGTTCATGAACATGTACATAAGCGCCTTGGTGCAAACAAATCATAATTCATTTTATTAAAATTTATATATAATATTTTTGGCAGTTTCTATTCCACCATGTCTAATGGTAAGATCCCAATGTTTTGCTGAATATTGTTAGTGTAGCAGATGTTCAAGCTTTGTATGATGACTACTTATGTTCATGAACATGTACATAAGCGCCTTGGTGCAAACAAATCATAATTCATTTTATTAAAAATTATATATAATATTTTTTGCAGTTTCTAATCCACCATGTCTAATGGTAAGATCCCAATCTTTTGCTGAATATTGTTAGTGTAGCAGATGTTCAAGCTTTCTATGATGACTACTTATGTTCATGAACATGTACATAAGCGCCTTGGTGCAAACAAATCATAATTCATTTTATTAAAATTTATATATAATATTTTTGGCAGTTTCTATTCCACCATGTCTAATGGTAAGATCCCAATGTTTTGCTGAATATTGTTAGTGTAGCAGATGTTCAAGCTTTGTATGATGACTACTTATGTTCATGAACATGTACATAAGCGCCTTGGTGCAAACAAATCATAATTCATTTTATTAAAAATTATATATAATATTTTTGGCAGTTTCTAATCCACCATGTCTAATGGTAAAATCCCAATCTTTTGCTGAATATTGTTAGTGTAGCAGATGTTCATGCTTTCTATGATGACTACTTATGTTCATGAACATGTACATAAGCGCCTTGGTGCAAACAAATCATAATTCATTTTATTAAAAATTATATATAATATTTTTGGCAGTTTCTAATCCACCATGTCTAATGGTAAGATCCCAATGTTTTGCTGAATATTGTTAGTGTAGCAGATGTTCAAGCTTTCTATGATGACTACTTATGTTCTTGAACATGTACATAAGCGCCTTGGTGCAAACAAATCATAATTCATTTTATTAAAAATTATATATAATATTTTTGGCAGTTTCTAATCCACCATGTCTAATGGTAAGATCCCAATGTTTTGCTGAATATTGTTAGTGTAGGACTTGTTCTAATTTTCTATGATGACTACTTATGTTCATGAACATGTACATAAGCGCCTTGGTGCAAACAAATCATAATTCATTTTATTAAAAATTATATATAATATTTTTGGCATTTTCTAATCCACCATGTCTAATGGTAAGATCCCAATGTTTTGCTGAATGTTGTTAGTGTAGGACTTGTTCTAATTTTCTATGATGACTACTTATGTTCATGAACATGTACATAAGCGCCTTGGTGCAAACAAATCATAATTCATTTTATTAAAAATTATATATAATATTTTTGGCAGTTTCTAATCCACCATGTCTAATGGTAAGATCACAATGTTTTGCTGAATATTCTGAGTGTAGCACATGTTCAAGTTTTCTATGATGACTACTTATGTTCATGAACATGTACATAAGCGCCTTGGTGCAAACAAATCATAATTCATTTTATTAAAAATTATATATAATATTTTTGGCAGTTTCTAATCCACCATGTCTAATGGTAAGATCCCAATGTTTTGCTGAATATTGTGAGTGTAGCACATGTTCAAGTTTTCTATGATGACTACTTATGTTCATGAACATGTACATAAGCGCCTTGGTGCAAACAAATCATAATTCATTTTATTAAAAATTATATATAATATTTTTGGCAGTTTCTAATCCACCATGTCTAATGGTAAGATCACAATGTTTTGCTGAATATTGTGAGTGTAGCACATATTCAAGCTTTCTATGATGACTACTTATGTTCATGAACATGTACATAAGCGCCTTGGTGCAAACAAATCATAATTCATTTTATTAAAAATTATATATAATATTTTTGGCAGTTTCTAATCCACCATGTCTAATGGTAAGATCCCAATGTTTTGCTGAATGTTGTTAGTGTAGGACTTGTTCTAATTTTCTATGATGACTACTTATGTTCATGAACATGTACATAAGCGCCTTGGTGCAAACAAATCATAATTCATTTTATTAAAAATTATATATAATATTTTTGGCAGTTTCTAATCCACCATGTCTAATGGTAAGATCCCAATGTTTTGCTGAATATTGTTAGTGTAGCAGATGTTCAAGCTTTCTATGATGACTACTTATGTTCTTGAACATGTACATAAGCGCCTTGGTGCAAACAAATCATAATTCATTTTATTAAAAATTATATATAATATTTTTGGCAGTTTCTAATCCACCATGTCTAATGATAAGATCCCAATGTTTTGCTGAATATTGTTAGTGTAGGACTTGTTCTAATTTTCTATGATGACTACTTATGTTCATGAACATGTACATAAGCGCCTTGGTGCAAACAAGTCATAATTCATTTTATTAAAAATTATATATAATATTTTTGGCAGTTTCTAATCCACCATGTCTAATGGTAAGATCACAATGTTTTGCTGAATATTGTGAGTGTAGCACATGTTCAAGCTTTCTATGATGACTACTTATGTTCATGAACATGTACATAAGCGCCATGGTGCAAACAAATCATAATTCATTTTATTAAAAATTATATATAATATTTTTGGCAGTTTCTAATCCACCATGTCTAATGGTAAGATCCCAATGTTTTGCTGAATGTTGTTAGTGTAGGACTTGTTCTAATTTTCTATGATGACTACTTATGTTCATGAACATGTACATAAGCGCCTTGGTGCAAACAAATCATAATTCATTTTATTAAAAATTATATATAATATTTTTGGCAGTTTCTAATCCACCATGTCTAATGGTAAGATCCCAATGTTTTGCTGAATATTGTTAGTGTAGCAGATGTTCAAGCTTTCTATGATGACTACTTATGTTCATGAACATGTACATAAGCGCCTTGGTGCAAACAAATCATAATTCATTTTATTAAAAATTATATATAATATTTTTGGCAGTTTCTAATCCACCATGTCTAATGGTAAGATCCCAATGTTTTGCTGAATATTGTTAGTGTAGCAGATGTTCAAGTTTTCTATGATGACTACTTATGTTCATGAACATGTACATAAGCGCCTTGGTGCAAACAAATCATAATTCATTTTATTAAAAATTATATATAATATTTTTGGCAGTTTCTAATCCACCATGTCTAATGGTAAGATCCCAATGTTTTGCTGAATATTGTGAGTGTAGCACATGTTCAAGTTTTCTATGATGACTACTTATGTTCATGAACATGTACATAAGCGCCTTGGTGCAAACAAGTCATAATTCATTTTATTAAAAATTATATATAATATTTTTGGCAGTTTCTAATCCACCATGTCTAATGGTAAGATCCAATGTTTTGCTGAATATTGTTAGTGTAGCACATGTTCAAGCTTTCTATGATGACTACTTATGTTCATGAACATGTACATAAGCGCCTTGGTGCAAACAAATCATAATTCATTTTATTAAAAATTATATATAATATTTTTGGCAGTTTCTAATCCACCATGTCTAATGGTAAGATCCCAATGTTTTGCTGAATATTGTGAGTGTAGCACATGTTCAAGTTTTCTATGATGACTACTTATGTTCATGAACATGTACATAAGCGCCTTGGTGCAAACAAATCATAATTCATTTTATTAAAAATTATATATAATATTTTTGGCAGTTTCTAATCCACCATGTCTAATGGTAAGATCCCAATGTTTTGCTGAATATTGTTAGTGTAGCAGATGTTCAAGCTTTCTATGATGACTACTTATGTTCATGAACATGTACATAAGCGCCTTGGTGCAAACAAATCATAATTCATTTTATTAAAAATTATATATAATATTTTTGGCAGTTTCTAATCCACCATGTCTAATGGTAAGATCCCAATGTTTTGCTGAATATTGTTAGTGTAGCACATGTTCAAGTTTTCTATGATGACTACTTATGTTCATGAACATGTACATAAGCGCCTTGGTGCAAACAAATCATAATTCATTTTATTAAAAATTATATATAATATTTTTGGCAGTTTCTAATCCACCATGTCTAATGGTAAGATCCCAATGTTTTGCTGAATATTGTGAGTGTAGCACATGTTCAAGTTTTCTATGATGACTACTTATGTTCATGAACATGTACATAAGCGCCTTGGTGCAAACAAATCATAATTCATTTTATTAAAAATTATATATAATATTTTTGGCAGTTTCTAATCCACCATGTCTAATGGTAAGATCACAATGTTTTGCTGAATATTGTGAGTGTAGCACATGTTCAAGTTTTCTATGATGACTACTTATGTTCATGAACATGTACATAAGCGCCTTGGTGCAAACAAATCATAATTCATTTTATTAAAAATTATATATAATATTTTTGGCAGTTTCTAATCCACCATGTCTAATGGTAAGATCCCAATGTTTTGCTGAATATTGTGAGTGTAGCACATGTTCAAGTTTTCTATGATGACTACTTATGTTCATGAACATGTACATAAGCGCCTTGGTGCAAACAAATCATAATTCATTTTATTAAAAATTATATATAATATTTTTGGCAGTTTCTAATCCACCATGTCTAATGGTAAGATCCCAATGTTTTGCTGAATATTGTTAGTGTAGGACATGTTCAATTTTCTATGATGACTACTTATGTTCATGAACATGTACATAAGCGCCTTGGTGCAAACAAATCATAATTCATTTTATTAAAAATTATATATAATATTTTTGGCAGTTTCTAATCCACCATGTCTAATGGTAAGATCCCAATGTTTTGCTGAATATCTGAGTGTAGCACATGTTCAAATGACTACTTATGTTCATGTGTAATAAGCGCCTTGGTGCAAAACAAATCATAATTCATTTTATTAAAAATTATATATAATATTTTTGGCAGTTTCTAATCCACCATGTCTAATGGTAAGATCCCAACGTTTTGCTGAATATTGTGAGTGTAGCAGATGTTCAAGTTTTCTATGATGACTACTTATGTTCATGAACATGTACATAAGCGCCTTGGTGCAAACAAATCATAATTCATTTTATTAAAAATTATATATAATATTTTTGGCAGTTTCTAATCCACCATGTCTAATGGTAAGATCACAATGTTTTGCTGAATAGTGAGTGTAGCACATATTCAAGCTTTTATGATGACTACTTATGTTCATGAACATGTACATAAGCGCCTTGGTGCAAACAAATCATAATTCATTTTATTAAAAAATTATATATAATATTTTTGGCAGTTTCTAATCCACCATGTCTAATGGTAAGATCCCAATGTTTTGCTGAATATTGTTAGTGTAGCAGATGTTCAAGCTTTCTATGATGACTACTTATGTTCATGAACATGTACATAAGCGCCTTGGTGCAAACAAAGTCATAATTCATTTTATTAAAAATTATATATAATATTTTTGGCAGTTTCTAATCCACCATGTCTAATGGTAAGATCCCAATGTTTTGCTGAATATTGTTAGTGTAGCAGATGTTCAAGCTTTCTATGATGACTACTTATGTTCATGAACATGTACATAAGCGCCTTGGTGCAAACAAATCATAATTCATTTTATTAAAAATTATATATAATATTTTTGGCAGTTTCTAATCCACCATGTCTAATGGTAAGATCCCAATGTTTTGCTGAGTATATTCTGAGTGTAGCAGATGTTCAAGTTTTCTATGATGACTACTTATGTTCATGAACATGTACATAAGCGCCTTGGTGCAAACAAATCATAATTCATTTTATTAAAAATTATATATAATATTTTTGGCAGTTTCTAATCCACCATGTCTAATGGTAAGATCCCAATGTTTTGCTGAATATTGTGAGTGTAGCACATGTTCAAGTTTTCTATGATGACTACTTATGTTCATGAACATGTACATAAGCGCCTTGGTGCAAACAAATCATAATTCATTTTATTAAAAATTATATATAATATTTTTGGCAGTTTCTAATCCACCATGTCTAATGGTAAGATCCCAATGTTTTGCTGAATATTGTTAGTGTAGCACATGTTCAAGCTTTCTGTGATGACTACTTATGTTCATGAACATGTACATAAGCGCCTTGGTGCAAACAAATCATAATTCATTTTATTAAAAATTATATATAATATTTTTGGCAGTTTCTAATCCACCATGTCTAATGGTAAGATCCCAATGTTTTGCTGAATATTGTTAGTGTAGCAGATGTTCAAGCTTTCTATAATGACTACTTATGTTCATGAACATGTACATAAGCGCCTTGGTGCAAACAAATCATAATTCATTTTATTAAAAATTATATATAATATTTTTGGCAGTTTCTAATCCACCATGTCTAATGGTAAGATCCCAATGTTTTGCTGTATGTTGTTAGTGTAGGACTTGTTCTAATTTTCTATGATGACTACTTATGTTCATGAACATGTACATAAGCGCCTTGGTGCAAACAAATCATAATTCATTTTATTAAAATTTATATATAATATTTTTGGCAGTTTCTATTCCACCATGTCTAATGGTAAGATCCCAATGTTTTGCTGAATATTGTTAGTGTAGCAGATGTTCAAGCTTTCTGTGATGACTACTTATGTTCATGAACATGTACATAAGCGCCTTGGTGCAAACAAATCATAATTCATTTTATTAAAAATTATATATAATATTTTTGGCAGTTTCTAATCCACCATGTCTAATGGTAAAATCCCAATCTTTTGCTGAATATTGTTAGTGTAGCAGATGTTCAAGCTTTCTATGATGACTACTTATGTTCATGAACATGTACATAAGCGCCTTGGTGCAAACAAATCATAATTCATTTTATTAAAAATTATATATAATATTTTTGGCAGTTTCTAATCCACCATGTCTAATGGTAAGATCCCAATGTTTTGCTGAATATTGTTAGTGTAGCAGATGTTCAAGCTTTCTATGATGACTACTTATGTTCTTGAACATGTACATAAGCGCCTTGGTGCAAACAAATCATAATTCATTTTATTAAAAATTATATATAATATTTTTGGCAGTTTCTAATCCACCATGTCTAATGGTAAGATCCCAATGTTTTGCTGAATATTGTTAGTGTAGGACTTGTTCTAATTTTCTATGATGACTACTTATGTTCATGAACATGTACATAAGCGCCTTGGTGCAAACAAGTCATAATTCATTTTATTAAAAATTATATATAATATTTTTGGCAGTTTCTAATCCACCATGTCTAATGGTAAGATCACAATGTTTTGCTGAATATTGTGAGTGTAGCACATGTTCAAGCTTTCTATGATGACTACTTATGTTCATGAACATGTACATAAGCGCCATGGTGCAAACAAATCATAATTCATTTTATTAAAAATTATATATAATATTTTTGGCAGTTTCTAATCCACCATGTCTAATGGTAAGATCCCAATGTTTTGCTGAATGTTGTTAGTGTAGGACTTGTTCTAATTTTCTATGATGACTACTTATGTTCATGAACATGTACATAAGCGCCTTGGTGCAAACAAATCATAATTCATTTTATTAAAAATTATATATAATATTTTTGGCAGTTTCTAATCCACCATGTCTAATGGTAAGATCCCAATGTTTTGCTGAATGTTGTTAGTGTAGGACTTGTTCTAATTTTCTATGATGACTACTTATGTTCATGAACATGTACATAAGCGCCTTGGTGCAAACAAATCATAATTCATTTTATTAAAAATTATATATAATATTTTTGGCAGTTTCTAATCCACCATGTCTAATGGTAAGATCCCAATGTTTTGCTGAATATTCTGAGTGTAGCAGATGTTCAAGTTTTCTATGATGACTACTTATGTTCATGAACATGTACATAAGCGCCTTGGTGCAAACAAATCATAATTCATTTTATTAAAAATTATATATAATATTTTTGGCAGTTTCTAATCCACCATGTCTAATGGTAAGATCCCAATGTTTTGCTGAATATTGTGAGTGTAGCACATGTTCAAGTTTTCTATGATGACTACTTATGTTCATGAACATGTACATAAGCGCCTTGGTGCAAACAAATCATAATTCATTTTATTAAAAATTATATATAATATTTTTGGCAGTTTCTAATCCACCATGTCTAATGGTAAGATCCCAATGTTTTGCTGAATATTGTTAGTGTAGCACATGTTCAAGCTTTCTGTGATGACTACTTATGTTCATGAACATGTACATAAGCGCCTTGGTGCAAACAAATCATAATTCATTTTATTAAAAATTATATATAATATTTTTGGCAGTTTCTAATCCACCATGTCTAATGGTAAGATCCCAATGTTTTGCTGAATATTGTTAGTGTAGCAGATGTTCAAGCTTTCTATAATGACTACTTATGTTCATGAACATGTACATAAGCGCCTTGGTGCAAACAAATCATAATTCATTTTATTAAAAATTATATATAATATTTTTGGCAGTTTCTAATCCACCATGTCTAATGGTAAGATCCCAATGTTTTGCTGTATGTTGTTAGTGTAGGACTTGTTCTAATTTTCTATGATGACTACTTATGTTCATGAACATGTACATAAGCGCCTTGGTGCAAACAAATCATAATTCATTTTATTAAAATTTATATATAATATTTTTGGCAGTTTCTATCCACCATGTCTAATGGTAAGATCCCAATGTTTTGCTGAATATTGTTAGTGTAGCAGATGTTCAAGCTTTGTATGATGACTACTTATGTTCATGAACATGTACATAAGCGCCTTGGTGCAAACAAATCATAATTCATTTTATTAAAAATTATATATAATATTTTTGGCAGTTTCTAATCCACCATGTCTAATGGTAAGATCCCAATGTTTTGCTGAATATTGTTAGTGTAGCACATGTTCAAGCTTTCTGTGATGACTACTTATGTTCATGAACATGTACATAAGCGCCTTGGTGCAAACAAATCATAATTCATTTTATTAAAAATTATATATAATATTTTTGGCAGTTTCTAATCCACCATGTCTAATGGTAAGATCCCAATGTTTTGCTGAATATTGTTAGTGTAGCAGATGTTCAAGCTTTCTATAATGACTACTTATGTTCATGAACATGTACATAAGCGCCTTAGTGCAAACAAATCATAATTCATTTTATTAAAAATTATATATAATATTTTTGGCAGTTTCTAATCCACCATGTCTAATGGTAAGATCCCAATGTTTTGCTGTATGTTGTTAGTGTAGGACTTGTTCTAATTTTCTATGATGACTACTTATGTTCATGAACATGTACATAAGCGCCTTGGTGCAAACAAATCATAATTCATTTTATTAAAATTTATATATAATATTTTTGGCAGTTTCTATTCCACCATGTCTAATGGTAAGATCCCAATGTTTTGCTGAATATTGTTAGTGTAGCAGATGTTCAAGCTTTGTATGATGACTACTTATGTTCATGAACATGTACATAAGCGCCTTGGTGCAAACAAATCATAATTCATTTTATTAAAAATTATATATAATATTTTTTGCAGTTTCTAATCCACCATGTCTAATGGTAAGATCCCAATCTTTTGCTGAATATTGTTAGTGTAGCAGATGTTCAAGCTTTCTATGATGACTACTTATGTTCATGAACATGTACATAAGCGCCTTGGTGCAAACAAATCATAATTCATTTTATTAAAATTTATATATAATATTTTTGGCAGTTTCTATTCCACCATGTCTAATGGTAAGATCCCAATGTTTTGCTGAATATTGTTAGTGTAGCAGATGTTCAAGCTTTGTATGATGACTACTTATGTTCATGAACATGTACATAAGCGCCTTGGTGCAAACAAATCATAATTCATTTTATTAAAAATTATATATAATATTTTTGGCAGTTTCTAATCCACCATGTCTAATGGTAAAATCCCAATCTTTTGCTGAATATTGTTAGTGTAGCAGATGTTCATGCTTTCTATGATGACTACTTATGTTCATGAACATGTACATAAGCGCCTTGGTGCAAACAAATCATAATTCATTTTATTAAAAATTATATATAATATTTTTGGCAGTTTCTAATCCACCATGTCTAATGGTAAGATCCCAATGTTTTGCTGAATATTGTTAGTGTAGCAGATGTTCAAGCTTTCTATGATGACTACTTATGTTCTTGAACATGTACATAAGCGCCTTGGTGCAAACAAATCATAATTCATTTTATTAAAAATTATATATAATATTTTTGGCAGTTTCTAATCCACCATGTCTAATGGTAAGATCCCAATGTTTTGCTGAATATTGTTAGTGTAGGACTTGTTCTAATTTTCTATGATGACTACTTATGTTCATGAACATGTACATAAGCGCCTTGGTGCAAACAAATCATAATTCATTTTATTAAAAATTATATATAATATTTTTGGCATTTTCTAATCCACCATGTCTAATGGTAAGATCCCAATGTTTTGCTGAATGTTGTTAGTGTAGGACTTGTTCTGAATGTTGTTAGTGTAGGACTTGTTAATTTTCTATGATGACTACTTATGTTCATGAACATGTACATAAGCGCCTTGGTGCAAACAAATCATAATTCATTTTATTAAAAATTATATATAATATTTTTGGCAGTTTCTAATCCACCATGTCTAATGGTAAGATCACAATGTTTTGCTGAATATTCTGAGTGTAGCACATGTTCAAGTTTTCTATGATGACTACTTATGTTCATGAACATGTACATAAGCGCCTTGGTGCAAACAAATCATAATTCATTTTATTAAAAATTATATATAATATTTTTGGCAGTTTCTAATCCACCATGTCTAATGGTAAGATCCCAATGTTTTGCTGAATATTGTGAGTGTAGCACATGTTCAAGTTTTCTATGATGACTACTTATGTTCATGAACATGTACATAAGCGCCTTGGTGCAAACAAATCATAATTCATTTTATTAAAAATTATATATAATATTTTTGGCAGTTTCTAATCCACCATGTCTAATGGTAAGATCACAATGTTTTGCTGAATATTGTGAGTGTAGCACATATTCAAGCTTTCTATGATGACTACTTATGTTCATGAACATGTACATAAGCGCCTTGGTGCAAACAAATCATAATTCATTTTATTAAAAATTATATATAATATTTTTGGCAGTTTCTAATCCACCATGTCTAATGGTAAGATCCCAATGTTTTGCTGAATGTTGTTAGTGTAGGACTTGTTCTAATTTTCTATGATGACTACTTATGTTCATGAACATGTACATAAGCGCCTTGGTGCAAACAAATCATAATTCATTTTATTAAAAATTATATATAATATTTTTGGCAGTTTCTAATCCACCATGTCTAATGGTAAGATCCCAATGTTTTGCTGAATATTGTTAGTGTAGCAGATGTTCAAGCTTTCTATGATGACTACTTATGTTCTTGAACATGTACATAAGCGCCTTGGTGCAAACAAATCATAATTCATTTTATTAAAAATTATATATAATATTTTTGGCAGTTTCTAATCCACCATGTCTAATGATAAGATCCCAATGTTTTGCTGAATATTGTTAGTGTAGGACTTGTTCTAATTTTCTATGATGACTACTTATGTTCATGAACATGTACATAAGCGCCTTGGTGCAAACAAGTCATAATTCATTTTATTAAAAATTATATATAATATTTTTGGCAGTTTCTAATCCACCATGTCTAATGGTAAGATCACAATGTTTTGCTGAATATTGTGAGTGTAGCACATGTTCAAGCTTTCTATGATGACTACTTATGTTCATGAACATGTACATAAGCGCCATGGTGCAAACAAATCATAATTCATTTTATTAAAAATTATATATAATATTTTTGGCAGTTTCTAATCCACCATGTCTAATGGTAAGATCCCAATGTTTTGCTGAATGTTGTTAGTGTAGGACTTGTTCTAATTTTCTATGATGACTACTTATGTTCATGAACATGTACATAAGCGCCTTGGTGCAAACAAATCATAATTCATTTTATTAAAAATTATATATAATATTTTTGGCAGTTTCTAATCCACCATGTCTAATGGTAAGATCCCAATGTTTTGCTGAATATTGTTAGTGTAGCAGATGTTCAAGCTTTCTATGATGACTACTTATGTTCATGAACATGTACATAAGCGCCTTGGTGCAAACAAATCATAATTCATTTTATTAAAAATTATATATAATTTTTTTGGCAGTTTCTAATCCACCATGTCTAATGGTAAGATCCCAATGTTTTGCTGAATATTCTGAGTGTAGCAGATGTTCAAGTTTTCTATGATGACTACTTATGTTCATGAACATGTACATAAGCGCCTTGGTGCAAACAAATCATAATTCATTTTATTAAAAATTATATATAATATTTTTGGCAGTTTCTAATCCACCATGTCTAATGGTAAGATCCCAATGTTTTGCTGAATATTGTGAGTGTAGCACATGTTCAAGTTTTCTATGATGACTACTTATGTTCATGAACATGTACATAAGCGCCTTGGTGCAAACAAATCATAATTCATTTTATTAAAAATTATATATAATATTTTTGGCAGTTTCTAATCCACCATGTCTAATGGTAAGATCCCAATGTTTTGCTGAATATTGTTAGTGTAGCACATGTTCAAGCTTTCTGTGATGACTACTTATGTTCATGAACATGTACATAAGCGCCTTGGTGCAAACAAATCATAATTCATTTTATTAAAAATTATATATAATATTTTTGGCAGTTTCTAATCCACCATGTCTAATGGTAAGATCCCAATGTTTTGCTGAATATTGTTAGTGTAGCAGATGTTCAAGCTTTCTATGATGACTACTTATGTTCATGAACATGTACATAAGCGCCTTGGTGTAAACAAATCATAATTCATTTTATTAAAAATTATATATAATATTTTTGGCAGTTTCTAATCCACCATGTCTAATGGTAAGATCCCAATGTTTTGCTGAATATTCTGAGTGTAGCACATGTTCAAGTTTTCTATGATGACTACTTATGTTCATGAACATGTACATAAGCGCCTTGGTGCAAACAAATCATAATTCATTTTATTAAAAATTATATATAATATTTTTGGCAGTTTCTAATCCACCATGTCTAATGGTAAGATCCCAATGTTTTGCTGAATATTGTGAGTGTAGCACATGTTCAAGTTTTCTATGATGACTACTTATGTTCATGAACATGTACATAAGCGCCTTGGTGCAAACAAATCATAATTCATTTTATTAAAAATTATATATAATATTTTTGGCAGTTTCTAATCCACCATGTCTAATGGTAAGATCCCAATGTTTTGCTGAATATTGTGAGTGTAGCACATATTCAAGCTTTCTATGATGACTACTTATGTTCATGAACATGTACATAAGCGCCTTGGTGCAAACAAATCATAATTCATTTTATTAAAAATTATATATAATATTTTTGGCAGTTTCTAATCCACCATGTCTAATGGTAAGATCCCAATGTTTTGCTGAATGTTGTTAGTGTAGGACTTGTTCTAATTTTCTATGATGACTACTTATGTTCATGAACATGTACATAAGCGCCTTGGTGCAAACAAATCATAATTCATTTTATTAAAAATTATATATAATATTTTTGGCAGTTTCTAATCCACCATGTCTAATGGTAAAATCCCAATCTTTTGCTGAATATTGTTAGTGTAGCAGATGTTCAAGCTTTCTATGATGACTACTTATGTTCATGAACATGTACATAAGCGCCTTGGTGCAAACAAATCATAATTCATTTTATTAAAAATTATATATAATATTTTTGGCAGTTTCTAATCCACCATGTCTAATGGTAAGATCCCAATGTTTTGCTGAATATTGTTAGTGTAGCAGATGTTCAAGCTTTCTATGATGACTACTTATGTTCATGAACATGTACATAAGCGCCTTGGTGCAAACAAGTCATAATTCATTTTATTAAAAATTATATATAATATTTTTGGCAGTTTCTAATCCACCATGTCTAATGGTAAGATCCCAATGTTTTGCTGAATGTTGTTAGTGTAGGACTTGTTCTAATTTTCTATGATGACTACTTATGTTCATGAACATGTACATAAGCGCCTTGGTGCAAACAAATCATAATTCATTTTATTAAAAATTATATATAATATTTTTGGCAGTTTCTAATCCACCATGTCTAATGGTAAGATCCCAATGTTTTGCTGAATATTCTGAGTGTAGCAGATGTTCAAGTTTTCTATGATGACTACTTATGTTCATGAACATGTACATAAGCGCCTTGGTGCAAACAAATCATAATTCATTTTATTAAAAATTATATATAATATTTTTGGCAGTTTCTAATCCACCATGTCTAATGGTAAGATCCCAATGTTTTGCTGAATATTGTGAGTGTAGCACATGTTCAAGTTTTCTATGATGACTACTTATGTTCATGAACATGTACATAAGCGCCTTGGTGCAAACAAATCATAATTCATTTTATTAAAAATTATATATAATATTTTTGGCAGTTTCTAATCCACCATGTCTAATGGTAAGATCCCAATGTTTTGCTGAATATTGTTAGTGTAGCACATGTTCAAGCTTTCTGTGATAACTACTTATGTTCATGAACATGTACATAAGCGCCTTGGTGCAAACAAATCATAATTCATTTTATTAAAAATTATATATAATATTTTTGGCAGTTTCTAATCCACCATGTCTAATGGTAAGATCCCAATGTTTTGCTGAATATTGTTAGTGTAGCAGATGTTCAAGCTTTCTATAATGACTACTTATGTTCATGAACATGTACATAAGCGCCTTGGTGCAAACAAATCATAATTCATTTTATTAAAAATTATATATAATATTTTTGGCAGTTTCTAATCCACCATGTCTAATGGTAAGATCCCAATGTTTTGCTGTATGTTGTTAGTGTGGGACTTGTTCTAATTTTCTATGATGACTACTTATGTTCATGAACATGTACATAAGCGCCTTGGTGCAAACAAATCATAATTCATTTTATTAAAATTTATATATAATATTTTTGGCAGTTTCTATTCCACCATGTCTAATGGTAAGATCCCAATGTTTTGCTGAATATTGTTAGTGTAGCAGATGTTCAAGCTTTCTGTGATGACTACTTATGTTCATGAACATGTACATAAGCGCCTTGGTGCAAACAAATCATAATTCATTTTATTAAAAATTATATATAATATTTTTGGCAGTTTCTAATCCACCATGTCTAATGGTAAAATCCCAATCTTTTGCTGAATATTGTTAGTGTAGCAGATGTTCAAGCTTTCTATGATGACTACTTATGTTCATGAACATGTACATAAGCGCCTTGGTGCAAACAAATCATAATTCATTTTATTAAAAATTATATATAATATTTTTGGCAGTTTCTAATCCACCATGTCTAATGGTAAGATCCCAATGTTTTGCTGAATATTGTTAGTGTAGCAGATGTTCAAGCTTTCTATGATGACTACTTATGTTCTTGAACATGTACATAAGCGCCTTGGTGCAAACAAATCATAATTCATTTTATTAAAAATTATATATAATATTTTTGGCAGTTTCTAATCCACCATGTCTAATGGTAAGATCCCAATGTTTTGCTGAATATTGTTAGTGTAGGACTTGTTCTAATTTTCTATGATGACTACTTATGTTCATGAACATGTACATAAGCGTCTTGGTGAAAACAAGTCATAATTCATTTTATTAAAAATTATATATAATATTTTTGGCAGTTTCTAATCCACCATGTCTAATGGTAAGATCACAATGTTTTGCTGAATATTGTGAGTGTAGCACATGTTCAAGCTTTCTATGATGACTACTTATGTTCATGAACATGTACATAAGCGCCATGGTGCAAACAAATCATAATTCATTTTATTAAAAATTATATATAATATTTTTGGCAGTTTCTAATCCACCATGTCTAATGGTAAGATCCCAATGTTTTGCTGAATGTTGTTAGTGTAGGACTTGTTCTAATTTTCTATGATGACTACTTATGTTCATGAACATGTACATAAGCGCCTTGGTGCAAACAAATCATAATTCATTTTATTAAAAATTATATATAATATTTTTGGCAGTTTCTAATCCACCATGTCTAATGATAAGATCCCAATGTTTTGCTGAATATTGTTAGTGTAGGACTTGTTCTAATTTTCTATGATGACTACTTATGTTCATGAACATGTACATAAGCGCCTTGGTGCAAACAAGTCATAATTCATTTTATTAAAAATTATATATAATATTTTTGGCAGTTTCTAATCCACCATGTCTAATGGTAAGATCACAATGTTTTGCTGAATATTGTGAGTGTAGCACATGTTCAAGCTTTCTATGATGACTACTTATGTTCATGAACATGTACATAAGCGCCATGGTGCAAACAAATCATAATTCATTTTATTAAAAATTATATATAATATTTTTGGCAGTTTCTAATCCACCATGTCTAATGATAAGATCCCAATGTTTTGCTGAATATTGTTAGTGTAGGACTTGTTCTAATTTTCTATGATGACTACTTATGTTCATGAACATGTACATAAGCGCCTTGGTGCAAACAAGTCATAATTCATTTTATTAAAAATTATATATAATATTTTTGGCAGTTTCTAATCCACCATGTCTAATGGTAAGATCACAATGTTTTGCTGAATATTGTGAGTGTAGCACATGTTCAAGCTTTCTATGATGACTACTTATGTTCATGAACATGTACATAAGCGCCATGGTGCAAACAAATCATAATTCATTTTATTAAAAATTATATATAATATTTTTGGCAGTTTCTAATCCACCATGTCTAATGGTAAGATCCCAATGTTTTGCTGAATATTGTTAGTGTAGGACTTGTTCTAATTTTCTATGATGACTACTTATGTTCATGAACATGTACATAAGCGTCTTGGTGAAAACAAGTCATAATTCATTTTATTAAAAATTATATATAATATTTTTGGCAGTTTCTAATCCACCATGTCTAATGGTAAGATCACAATGTTTTGCTGAATATTGTGAGTGTAGCACATGTTCAAGCTTTCTATGATGACTACTTATGTTCATGAACATGTACATAAGCGCCTTGGTGCAAACAAATCATAATTCATTTTATTAAAAATTATATATAATATTTTTGGCAGTTTCTAATCCACCATGTCTAATGGTAAGATCCCAATGTTTTGCTGAATATTGTTAGTGTAGCAGATGTTCAAGCTTTCTATGATGACTACTTATGTTCTTGAACATGTACATAAGCGCCTTGGTGCAAACAAATCATAATTCATTTTATTAAAAATTATATATAATATTTTTGGCAGTTTCTAATCCACCATGTCTAATGATAAGATCCCAATGTTTTGCTGAATATTGTTAGTGTAGGACTTGTTCTAATTTTCTATGATGACTACTTATGTTCATGAACATGTACATAAGCGCCTTGGTGCAAACAAGTCATAATTCATTTTATTAAAAATTATATATAATATTTTTGGCAGTTTCTAATCCACCATGTCTAATGGTAAGATCACAATGTTTTGCTGAATATTGTGAGTGTAGCACATGTTCAAGCTTTCTATGATGACTACTTATGTTCATGAACATGTACATAAGCGCCATGGTGCAAACAAATCATAATTCATTTTATTAAAAATTATATATAATATTTTTGGCAGTTTCTAATCCACCATGTCTAATGGTAAGATCCCAATGTTTTGCTGAATGTTGTTAGTGTAGGACTTGTTCTAATTTTCTATGATGACTACTTATGTTCATGAACATGTACATAAGCGCCTTGGTGCAAACAAATCATAATTCATTTTATTAAAAATTATATATAATATTTTTGGCAGTTTCTAATCCACCATGTCTAATGGTAAGATCCCAATGTTTTGCTGAATATTGTTAGTGTAGCAGATGTTCAAGCTTTCTATGATGACTACTTATGTTCATGAACATGTACATAAGCGCCTTGGTGCAAACAAATCATAATTCATTTTATTAAAAATTATATATAATTTTTTTGGCAGTTTCTAATCCACCATGTCTAATGGTAAGATCCCAATGTTTTGCTGAATATTCTGAGTGTAGCAGATGTTCAAGTTTTCTATGATGACTACTTATGTTCATGAACATGTACATAAGCGCCTTGGTGCAAACAAATCATAATTCATTTTATTAAAAATTATATATAATATTTTTGGCAGTTTCTAATCCACCATGTCTAATGGTAAGATCCCAATGTTTTGCTGAATATTGTGAGTGTAGCACATGTTCAAGTTTTCTATGATGACTACTTATGTTCATGAACATGTACATAAGCGCCTTGGTGCAAACAAATCATAATTCATTTTATTAAAAATTATATATAATATTTTTGGCAGTTTCTAATCCACCATGTCTAATGGTAAGATCCCAATGTTTTGCTGAATATTGTTAGTGTAGCACATGTTCAAGCTTTCTGTGATGACTACTTATGTTCATGAACATGTACATAAGCGCCTTGGTGCAAACAAATCATAATTCATTTTATTAAAAATTATATATAATATTTTTGGCAGTTTCTAATCCACCATGTCTAATGGTAAGATCCCAATGTTTTGCTGAATATTGTTAGTGTAGCAGATGTTCAAGCTTTCTATGATGACTACTTATGTTCATGAACATGTACATAAGCGCCTTGGTGTAAACAAATCATAATTCATTTTATTAAAAATTATATATAATATTTTTGGCAGTTTCTAATCCACCATGTCTAATGGTAAGATCCCAATGTTTTGCTGAATATTCTGAGTGTAGCACATGTTCAAGTTTTCTATGATGACTACTTATGTTCATGAACATGTACATAAGCGCCTTGGTGCAAACAAATCATAATTCATTTTATTAAAAATTATATATAATATTTTTGGCAGTTTCTAATCCACCATGTCTAATGGTAAGATCCCAATGTTTTGCTGAATATTGTTAGTGTAGCACATGTTCAAGTTTTCTATGATGACTACTTATGTTCATGAACATGTACATAAGCGCCTTGGTGCAAACAAATCATAATTCATTTTATTAAAAATTATATATAATATTTTTGGCAGTTTCTAATCCACCATGTCTAATGGTAAGATCCCAATGTTTTGCTGAATATTGTGAGTGTAGCACATATTCAAGCTTTCTATGATGACTACTTATGTTCATGAACATGTACATAAGCGCCTTGGTGCAAACAAATCATAATTCATTTTATTAAAAATTATATATAATATTTTTGGCAGTTTCTAATCCACCATGTCTAATGGTAAGATCCCAATGTTTTGCTGAATGTTGTTAGTGTAGGACTTGTTCTAATTTTCTATGATGACTACTTATGTTCATGAACATGTACATAAGCGCCTTGGTGCAAACAAATCATAATTCATTTTATTAAAAATTATATATAATATTTTTGGCAGTTTCTAATCCACCATGTCTAATGGTAAAATCCCAATCTTTTGCTGAATATTGTTAGTGTAGCAGATGTTCAAGCTTTCTATGATGACTACTTATGTTCATGAACATGTACATAAGCGCCTTGGTGCAAACAAATCATAATTCATTTTATTAAAAATTATATATAATATTTTTGGCAGTTTCTAATCCACCATGTCTAATGGTAAGATCCCAATGTTTTGCTGAATATTGTTAGTGTAGCAGATGTTCAAGCTTTCTATGATGACTACTTATGTTCATGAACATGTACATAAGCGCCTTGGTGCAAACAAATCATAATTCATTTTATTAAAAATTATATATAATATTTTTGGCAGTTTCTAATCCACCATGTCTAATGGTAAGATCCCAATGTTTTGCTGAATATTGTTAGTGTAGCAGATGTTCAAGCTTTCTATGATGACTACTTATGTTCTTGAACATGTACATAAGCGCCTTGGTGCAAACAAATCATAATTCATTTTATTAAAAATTATATATAATATTTTTGGCAGTTTCTAATCCACCATGTCTAATGGTAAGATCCCAATGTTTTGCTGAATATTGTTAGTGTAGCAGATGTTCAAGCTTTCTATGATGACTACTTATGTTCTTGAACATGTACATAAGCGCCTTGGTGCAAACAAATCATAATTCATTTTATTAAAAATTATATATAATATTTTTGGCAGTTTCTAATCCACCATGTCTAATGGTAAGATCCCAATGTTTTGCTGAATATTGTTAGTGTAGGACTTGTTCTAATTTTCTATGATGACTACTTATGTTCATGAACATGTACATAAGCGTCTTGGTGAAAACAAGTCATAATTCATTTTATTAAAAATTATATATAATATTTTTGGCAGTTTCTAATCCACCATGTCTAATGGTAAGATCACAATGTTTTGCTGAATATTGTGAGTGTAGCACATGTTCAAGCTTTCTATGATGACTACTTATGTTCATGAACATGTACATAAGCGCCATGGTGCAAACAAATCATAATTCATTTTATTAAAAATTATATATAATATTTTTGGCAGTTTCTAATCCACCATGTCTAATGGTAAGATCCCAATGTTTTGCTGAATGTTGTTAGTGTAGGACTTGTTCTAATTTTCTATGATGACTACTTATGTTCATGAACATGTACATAAGCGCCTTGGTGCAAACAAATCATAATTCATTTTATTAAAAATTATATATAATATTTTTGGCAGTTTCTAATCCACCATGTCTAATGATAAGATCCCAATGTTTTGCTGAATATTGTTAGTGTAGGACTTGTTCTAATTTTCTATGATGACTACTTATGTTCATGAACATGTACATAAGCGCCTTGGTGCAAACAAGTCATAATTCATTTTATTAAAAATTATATATAATATTTTTGGCAGTTTCTAATCCACCATGTCTAATGGTAAGATCACAATGTTTTGCTGAATATTGTGAGTGTAGCACATGTTCAAGCTTTCTATGATGACTACTTATGTTCATGAACATGTACATAAGCGCCATGGTGCAAACAAATCATAATTCATTTTATTAAAAATTATATATAATATTTTTGGCAGTTTCTAATCCACCATGTCTAATGATAAGATCCCAATGTTTTGCTGAATATTGTTAGTGTAGGACTTGTTCTAATTTTCTATGATGACTACTTATGTTCATGAACATGTACATAAGCGCCTTGGTGCAAACAAGTCATAATTCATTTTATTAAAAATTATATATAATATTTTTGGCAGTTTCTAATCCACCATGTCTAATGGTAAGATCACAATGTTTTGCTGAATATTGTGAGTGTAGCACATGTTCAAGCTTTCTATGATGACTACTTATGTTCATGAACATGTACATAAGCGCCATGGTGCAAACAAATCATAATTCATTTTATTAAAAATTATATATAATATTTTTGGCAGTTTCTAATCCACCATGTCTAATGGTAAGATCCCAATGTTTTGCTGAATATTGTTAGTGTAGGACTTGTTCTAATTTTCTATGATGACTACTTATGTTCATGAACATGTACATAAGCGTCTTGGTGAAAACAAGTCATAATTCATTTTATTAAAAATTATATATAATATTTTTGGCAGTTTCTAATCCACCATGTCTAATGGTAAGATCACAATGTTTTGCTGAATATTGTGAGTGTAGCACATGTTCAAGCTTTCTATGATGACTACTTATGTTCATGAACATGTACATAAGCGCCTTGGTGCAAACAAATCATAATTCATTTTATTAAAAATTATATATAATATTTTTGGCAGTTTCTAATCCACCATGTCTAATGGTAAGATCCCAATGTTTTGCTGAATATTGTTAGTGTAGCAGATGTTCAAGCTTTCTATGATGACTACTTATGTTCTTGAACATGTACATAAGCGCCTTGGTGCAAACAAATCATAATTCATTTTATTAAAAATTATATATAATATTTTTGGCAGTTTCTAATCCACCATGTCTAATGATAAGATCCCAATGTTTTGCTGAATATTGTTAGTGTAGGACTTGTTCTAATTTTCTATGATGACTACTTATGTTCATGAACATGTACATAAGCGCCTTGGTGCAAACAAGTCATAATTCATTTTATTAAAAATTATATATAATATTTTTGGCAGTTTCTAATCCACCATGTCTAATGGTAAGATCACAATGTTTTGCTGAATATTGTGAGTGTAGCACATGTTCAAGCTTTCTATGATGACTACTTATGTTCATGAACATGTACATAAGCGCCATGGTGCAAACAAATCATAATTCATTTTATTAAAAATTATATATAATATTTTTGGCAGTTTCTAATCCACCATGTCTAATGGTAAGATCCCAATGTTTTGCTGAATGTTGTTAGTGTAGGACTTGTTCTAATTTTCTATGATGACTACTTATGTTCATGAACATGTACATAAGCGCCTTGGTGCAAACAAATCATAATTCATTTTATTAAAAATTATATATAATATTTTTGGCAGTTTCTAATCCACCATGTCTAATGGTAAGATCCCAATGTTTTGCTGAATATTGTTAGTGTAGCAGATGTTCAAGCTTTCTATGATGACTACTTATGTTCATGAACATGTACATAAGCGCCTTGGTGCAAACAAATCATAATTCATTTTATTAAAAATTATATATAATTTTTTTGGCAGTTTCTAATCCACCATGTCTAATGGTAAGATCCCAATGTTTTGCTGAATATTCTGAGTGTAGCAGATGTTCAAGTTTTCTATGATGACTACTTATGTTCATGAACATGTACATAAGCGCCTTGGTGCAAACAAATCATAATTCATTTTATTAAAAATTATATATAATATTTTTGGCAGTTTCTAATCCACCATGTCTAATGGTAAGATCCCAATGTTTTGCTGAATATTGTGAGTGTAGCACATGTTCAAGTTTTCTATGATGACTACTTATGTTCATGAACATGTACATAAGCGCCTTGGTGCAAACAAATCATAATTCATTTTATTAAAAATTATATATAATATTTTTGGCAGTTTCTAATCCACCATGTCTAATGGTAAGATCCCAATGTTTTGCTGAATATTGTTAGTGTAGCACATGTTCAAGCTTTCTGTGATGACTACTTATGTTCATGAACATGTACATAAGCGCCTTGGTGCAAACAAATCATAATTCATTTTATTAAAAATTATATATAATATTTTTGGCAGTTTCTAATCCACCATGTCTAATGGTAAGATCCCAATGTTTTGCTGAATATTGTTAGTGTAGCAGATGTTCAAGCTTTCTATGATGACTACTTATGTTCATGAACATGTACATAAGCGCCTTGGTGTAAACAAATCATAATTCATTTTATTAAAAATTATATATAATATTTTTGGCAGTTTCTAATCCACCATGTCTAATGGTAAGATCCCAATGTTTTGCTGAATATTCTGAGTGTAGCACATGTTCAAGTTTTCTATGATGACTACTTATGTTCATGAACATGTACATAAGCGCCTTGGTGCAAACAAATCATAATTCATTTTATTAAAAATTATATATAATATTTTTGGCAGTTTCTAATCCACCATGTCTAATGGTAAGATCCCAATGTTTTGCTGAATATTGTGAGTGTAGCACATGTTCAAGTTTTCTATGATGACTACTTATGTTCATGAACATGTACATAAGCGCCTTGGTGCAAACAAATCATAATTCATTTTATTAAAAATTATATATAATATTTTTGGCAGTTTCTAATCCACCATGTCTAATGGTAAGATCCCAATGTTTTGCTGAATATTGTGAGTGTAGCACATATTCAAGCTTTCTATGATGACTACTTATGTTCATGAACATGTACATAAGCGCCTTGGTGCAAACAAATCATAATTCATTTTATTAAAAATTATATATAATATTTTTGGCAGTTTCTAATCCACCATGTCTAATGGTAAGATCCCAATGTTTTGCTGAATGTTGTTAGTGTAGGACTTGTTCTAATTTTCTATGATGACTACTTATGTTCATGAACATGTACATAAGCGCCTTGGTGCAAACAAATCATAATTCATTTTATTAAAAATTATATATAATATTTTTGGCAGTTTCTAATCCACCATGTCTAATGGTAAAATCCCAATCTTTTGCTGAATATTGTTAGTGTAGCAGATGTTCAAGCTTTCTATGATGACTACTTATGTTCATGAACATGTACATAAGCGCCTTGGTGCAAACAAATCATAATTCATTTTATTAAAAATTATATATAATATTTTTGGCAGTTTCTAATCCACCATGTCTAATGGTAAGATCCCAATGTTTTGCTGAATATTGTTAGTGTAGCAGATGTTCAAGCTTTCTATGATGACTACTTATGTTCATGAACATGTACATAAGCGCCTTGGTGCAAACAAGTCATAATTCATTTTATTAAAAATTATATATAATATTTTTGGCAGTTTCTAATCCACCATGTCTAATGGTAAGATCCCAATGTTTTGCTGAATGTTGTTAGTGTAGGACTTGTTCTAATTTTCTATGATGACTACTTATGTTCATGAACATGTACATAAGCGCCTTGGTGCAAACAAATCATAATTCATTTTATTAAAAATTATATATAATATTTTTGGCAGTTTCTAATCCACCATGTCTAATGGTAAGATCCCAATGTTTTGCTGAATATTCTGAGTGTAGCAGATGTTCAAGTTTTCTATGATGACTACTTATGTTCATGAACATGTACATAAGCGCCTTGGTGCAAACAAATCATAATTCATTTTATTAAAAATTATATATAATATTTTTGGCAGTTTCTAATCCACCATGTCTAATGGTAAGATCCCAATGTTTTGCTGAATATTGTGAGTGTAGCACATGTTCAAGTTTTCTATGATGACTACTTATGTTCATGAACATGTACATAAGCGCCTTGGTGCAAACAAATCATAATTCATTTTATTAAAAATTATATATAATATTTTTGGCAGTTTCTAATCCACCATGTCTAATGGTAAGATCCCAATGTTTTGCTGAATATTGTTAGTGTAGCACATGTTCAAGCTTTCTGTGATGACTACTTATGTTCATGAACATGTACATAAGCGCCTTGGTGCAAACAAATCATAATTCATTTTATTAAAAATTATATATAATATTTTTGGCAGTTTCTAATCCACCATGTCTAATGGTAAGATCCCAATGTTTTGCTGAATATTGTTAGTGTAGCAGATGTTCAAGCTTTCTATAATGACTACTTATGTTCATGAACATGTACATAAGCGCCTTGGTGCAAACAAATCATAATTCATTTTATTAAAAATTATATATAATATTTTTGGCAGTTTCTAATCCACCATGTCTAATGGTAAGATCCCAATGTTTTGCTGTATGTTGTTAGTGTGGGACTTGTTCTAATTTTCTATGATGACTACTTATGTTCATGAACATGTACATAAGCGCCTTGGTGCAAACAAATCATAATTCATTTTATTAAAATTTATATATAATATTTTTGGCAGTTTCTATTCCACCATGTCTAATGGTAAGATCCCAATGTTTTGCTGAATATTGTTAGTGTAGCAGATGTTCAAGCTTTCTGTGATGACTACTTATGTTCATGAACATGTACATAAGCGCCTTGGTGCAAACAAATCATAATTCATTTTATTAAAAATTATATATAATATTTTTGGCAGTTTCTAATCCACCATGTCTAATGGTAAAATCCCAATCTTTTGCTGAATATTGTTAGTGTAGCAGATGTTCAAGCTTTCTATGATGACTACTTATGTTCATGAACATGTACATAAGCGCCTTGGTGCAAACAAATCATAATTCATTTTATTAAAAATTATATATAATATTTTTGGCAGTTTCTAATCCACCATGTCTAATGGTAAGATCCCAATGTTTTGCTGAATATTGTTAGTGTAGCAGATGTTCAAGCTTTCTATGATGACTACTTATGTTCTTGAACATGTACATAAGCGCCTTGGTGCAAACAAATCATAATTCATTTTATTAAAAATTATATATAATATTTTTGGCAGTTTCTAATCCACCATGTCTAATGGTAAGATCCCAATGTTTTGCTGAATATTGTTAGTGTAGGACTTGTTCTAATTTTCTATGATGACTACTTATGTTCATGAACATGTACATAAGCGTCTTGGTGAAAACAAGTCATAATTCATTTTATTAAAAATTATATATAATATTTTTGGCAGTTTCTAATCCACCATGTCTAATGGTAAGATCACAATGTTTTGCTGAATATTGTGAGTGTAGCACATGTTCAAGCTTTCTATGATGACTACTTATGTTCATGAACATGTACATAAGCGCCATGGTGCAAACAAATCATAATTCATTTTATTAAAAATTATATATAATATTTTTGGCAGTTTCTAATCCACCATGTCTAATGGTAAGATCCCAATGTTTTGCTGAATGTTGTTAGTGTAGGACTTGTTCTAATTTTCTATGATGACTACTTATGTTCATGAACATGTACATAAGCGCCTTGGTGCAAACAAATCATAATTCATTTTATTAAAAATTATATATAATATTTTTGGCAGTTTCTAATCCACCATGTCTAATGGTAAGATCCCAATGTTTTGCTGAATATTCTGAGTGTAGCAGATGTTCAAGTTTTCTATGATGACTACTTATGTTCATGAACATGTACATAAGCGCCTTGGTGCAAACAAATCATAATTCATTTTATTAAAAATTATATATAATATTTTTGGCAGTTTCTAATCCACCATGTCTAATGGTAAGATCCCAATGTTTTGCTGAATATTGTGAGTGTAGCACATGTTCAAGTTTTCTATGATGACTACTTATGTTCATGAACATGTACATAAGCGCCTTGGTGCAAACAAATCATAATTCATTTTATTAAAAATTATATATAATATTTTTGGCAGTTTCTAATCCACCATGTCTAATGGTAAGATCCCAATGTTTTGCTGAATATTGTTAGTGTAGCACATGTTCAAGCTTTCTGTGATGACTACTTATGTTCATGAACATGTACATAAGCGCCTTGGTGCAAACAAATCATAATTCATTTTATTAAAAATTATATATAATATTTTTGGCAGTTTCTAATCCACCATGTCTAATGGTAAGATCCCAATGTTTTGCTGAATATTGTTAGTGTAGCAGATGTTCAAGCTTTCTATAATGACTACTTATGTTCATGAACATGTACATAAGCGCCTTGGTGCAAACAAATCATAATTCATTTTATTAAAAATTATATATAATATTTTTGGCAGTTTCTAATCCACCATGTCTAATGGTAAGATCCCAATGTTTTGCTGTATGTTGTTAGTGTAGGACTTGTTCTAATTTTCTATGATGACTACTTATGTTCATGAACATGTACATAAGCGCCTTGGTGCAAACAAATCATAATTCATTTTATTAAAATTTATATATAATATTTTTGGCAGTTTCTATTCCACCATGTCTAATGGTAAGATCCCAATGTTTTGCTGAATATTGTTAGTGTAGCAGATGTTCAAGCTTTCTATAATGACTACTTATGTTCATGAACATGTACATAAGCGCCTTGGTGCAAACAAATCATAATTCATTTTATTAAAAATTATATATAATATTTTTGGCAGTTTCTAATCCACCATGTCTAATGGTAAGATCCCAATGTTTTGCTGAATATTGTTAGTGTAGCACATGTTCAAGCTTTCTGTGATGACTACTTATGTTCATGAACATGTACATAAGCGCCTTGGTGCAAACAAATCATAATTCATTTTATTAAAAATTATATATAATATTTTTGGCAGTTTCTAATCCACCATGTCTAATGGTAAGATCCCAATGTTTTGCTGAATATTGTTAGTGTAGCACATGTTCAAGCTTTCTGTGATGACTACTTATGTTCATGAACATGTACATAAGCGCCTTGGTGCAAACAAATCATAATTCATTTTATTAAAAATTATATATAATATTTTTGGCAGTTTCTAATCCACCATGTCTAATGGTAAGA
Source organism: Phlebotomus papatasi (assembly GCF_024763615.1). Classification (NCBI taxonomy): domain Eukaryota; kingdom Metazoa; phylum Arthropoda; class Insecta; order Diptera; family Psychodidae; genus Phlebotomus; species Phlebotomus papatasi. The sequence continues at coordinate 257,373 of NW_026604437.1, forward strand.
TCCCAATGTTTTGCTGTATGTTGTTAGTGTAGGACTTGTTCTAATTTTCTATGATGACTACTTATGTTCATGAACATGTACATAAGCGCCTTGGTGCAAACAAATCATAATTCATTTTATTAAAATTTATATATAATATTTTTGGCAGTTTCTATTCCACCATGTCTAATGGTAAGATCCCAATGTTTTGCTGAATATTGTTAGTGTAGCAGATGTTCAAGCTTTGTATGATGACTACTTATGTTCATGAACATGTACATAAGCGCCTTGGTGCAAACAAATCATAATTCATTTTATTAAAAATTATATATAATATCTTTGGCAGTTTCTAATCCACCATGTCTAATGGTAAGATCCCAATGTTTTGCTGAATATTGTTAGTGTAGCAGATGTTCAAGCTTTCTATGATGACTACTTATGTTCATGAACATGTACATAAGCGCCTTGGTGCAAACAAATCATAATTCATTTTATTAAAATTTATATATAATATTTTTGGCAGTTTCTATTCCACCATGTCTAATGGTAAGATCCCAATGTTTTGCTGAATATTGTTAGTGTAGCAGATGTTCAAGCTTTGTATGATGACTACTTATGTTCATGAACATGTACATAAGCGCCTTGGTGCAAACAAATCATAATTCATTTTATTAAAAATTATATATAATATTTTTGGCAGTTTCTAATCCACCATGTCTAATGGTAAAATCCCAATCTTTTGCTGAATATTGTTAGTGTAGCAGATGTTCAAGTTTTCTATGATGACTACTTATGTTCATGAACATGTACATAAGCGCCTTGGTGCAAACAAATCATAATTCATTTTATTAAAAATTATATATAATATTTTTGGCAGTTTCTAATCCACCATGTCTAATGGTAAGATCCCAATGTTTTGCTGAATATTGTTAGTGTAGCAGATGTTCAAGCTTTCTATGATGACTACTTATGTTCATGAACATGTACATAAGCGCCTTGGTGCAAACAAGTCATAATTCATTTTATTAAAAATTATATATAATATTTTTGGCAGTTTCTAATCCACCATGTCTAATGGTAAGATCACAATGTTTTGCTGAATATTGTGAGTGTAGCACATGTTCAAGCTTTCTATGATGACTACTTATGTTCATGAACATGTACATAAGCGCCATGGTGCAAACAAATCATAATTCATTTTATTAAAAATTATATATAATATTTTTGGCAGTTTCTAATCCACCATGTCTAATGGTAAGATCCCAATGTTTTGCTGAATGTTGTTAGTGTAGGACTTGTTCTAATTTTCTATGATGACTACTTATGTTCATGAACATGTACATAAGCGCCTTGGTGCAAACAAATCATAATTCATTTTATTAAAAATTATATATAATATTTTTGGCAGTTTCTAATCCACCATGTCTAATGGTAAGATCCCAATGTTTTGCTGAATATTGTTAGTGTAGCAGATGTTCAAACATTCTATGATGACTACTTATGTTCATGAACATGTACATAAGCGCCTTGGTGCAAACAAATCATAATTCATTTTATTAAAAATTATATATAATATTTTTGGCAGTTTCTAATCCACCATGTCTAATGGTAAGATCCCAATGTTTTGCTGAATGTTGTTAGTGTAGGACTTGTTCTAATTTTCTATGATGACTACTTATGTTCATGAACATGTACATAAGCGCCTTGGTGCAAACAAATCATAATTCATTTTATTAAAAATTATATATAATATTTTTGGCAGTTTCTAATCCACCATGTCTAATGGTAAGATCCCAATGTTTTGCTGAATATTGTTAGTGTAGCAGATGTTCAAGCTTTCTATGATGACTACTTATGTTCATGAACATGTACATAAGCGCCTTGGTGCAAACAAGTCATAATTCATTTTATTAAAAATTATATATAATATTTTTGGCAGTTTCTAATCCACCATGTCTAATGGTAAGATCACAATGTTTTGCTGAATATTGTGAGTGTAGCACATGTTCAAGCTTTCTATGATGACTACTTATGTTCATGAACATGTACATAAGCGCCATGGTGCAAACAAATCATAATTCATTTTATTAAAAATTATATATAATATTTTTGGCAGTTTCTAATCCACCATGTCTAATGGTAAGATCCCAATGTTTTGCTGAATGTTGTTAGTGTAGGACTTGTTCTAATTTTCTATGATGACTACTTATGTTCATGAACATGTACATAAGCGCCTTGGTGCAAACAAATCATAATTCATTTTATTAAAAATTATATATAATATTTTTGGCAGTTTCTAATCCACCATGTCTAATGGTAAGATCCCAATGTTTTGCTGAATATTGTGAGTGTAGCACATGTTCAAGTTTTCTATGATGACTACTTATGTTCATGAACATGTACATAAGCGCCTTGGTGCAAACAAATCATAATTCATTTTATTAAAAATTATATATAATATTTTTGGCAGTTTCTAATCCACCACGTCTAATGGTAAGATCCCAATGTTTTGCTGAATATTCTGAGTGTAGCAGATGTTCAAGTTTTCTATGATGACTACTTATGTTCATGAACATGTACATAAGCGCCTTGGTGCAAACAAATCATAATTCATTTTATTAAAAATTATATATAATATTTTTGGCAGTTTCTAATCCACCATGTCTAATGGTAAGATCCCAATGTTTTGCTGAATATTGTTAGTGTAGGACTTGTTCTAATTTTCTATGATGACTACTTATGTTCATGAACATGTACATAAGCGCCTTGGTGCAAACAAGTCATAATTCATTTTATTAAAAATTATATATAATATTTTTGGCAGTTTCTAATCCACCATGTCTAATGGTAAGATCACAATGTTTTGCTGAATATTGTGAGTGTAGCACATGTTCAAGCTTTCTATGATGACTACTTATGTTCATGAACATGTACATAAGCGCCATGGTGCAAACAAATCATAATTCATTTTATTAAAAATTATATATAATATTTTTGGCAGTTTCTAATCCACCATGCCTAATGGTAAGATCCCAATGTTTTGCTGAATGTTGTTAGTGTAGGACTTGTTCTAATTTTCTATGATGACTACTTATGTTCATGAACATGTACATAAGCGCCTTGGTGCAAACAAATCATAATTCATTTTATTAAAAATTATATATAATATTTTTGGCAGTTTCTAATCCACCATGTCTAATGGTAAGATCCCAATGTTTTGCTGAATATTGTTAGTGTAGCAGATGTTCAAGCTTTCTATGATGACTACTTATGTTCATGAACATGTACATAAGCGCCTTGGTGCAAACAAATCATAATTCATTTTATTAAAAATTATATATAATATTTTTGGCAGTTTCTAATCCACCATGTCTAATGGTAAGATCCCAATGTTTTGCTGAATGTTGTTAGTGTAGGACTTGTTCTAATTTTCTATGATGACTACTTATGTTCATGAACATGTACATAAGCGCCTTGGTGCAAACAAATCATAATTCATTTTATTAAAAATTATATATAATATTTTTGGCAGTTTCTAATCCACCATGTCTAATGGTAAGATCCCAATGTTTTGCTGAATATTCTGAGTGTAGCAGATGTTCAAGTTTTCTATGATGACTACTTATGTTCATGAACATGTACATAAGCGCCTTGGTGCAAACAAATCATAATTCATTTTATTAAAAATTATATATAATATTTTTGGCAGTTTCTAATCCACCATGTCTAATGGTAAGATCCCAATGTTTTGCTGAATATTGTGAGTGTAGCATATGTTCAAGTTTTCTATGATGACTACTTATGTTCATGAACATGTACATAAGCGCCTTGGTGCAAACAAATCATAATTCATTTTATTAAAAATTATATATAATATTTTTGGCAGTTTCTAATCCACCATGTCTAATGGTAAGATCCCAATGTTTTGCTGAATATTGTTAGTGTAGCACATGTTCAAGCTTTCTGTGATGACTACTTATGTTCATGAACATGTACATAAGCGCCTTGGTGCAAACAAATCATAATTCATTTTATTAAAAATTATATATAATATTTTTGGCAGTTTCTAATCCACCATGTCTAATGGTAAGATCTCAATGTTTTGCTGAATATTGTTAGTGTAGCAGATGTTCAAGCTTTCTATAATGACTACTTATGTTCATGAACATGTACATAAGCGCCTTGGTGCAAACAAATCATAATTCATTTTATTAAAAATTATATATAATATTTTTGGCAGTTTCTAATCCACCATGTCTAATGGTAAGATCCCAATGTTTTGCTGTATGTTGTTAGTGTAGGACTTGTTCTAATTTTCTATGATGACTACTTATGTTCATGAACATGTACATAAGCGCCTTGGTGCAAACAAATCATAATTCATTTTATTAAAAATTATATATAATATTTTTGGCAGTTTCTAATCCACCATGTCTAATGGTAAGATCCCAATGTTTTGCTGAATATTCTGAGTGTAGCAGATGTTCAAGTTTTCTATGATGACTACTTATGTTCATGAACATGTACATAAGCGCCTTGGTGCAAACAAATCATAATTCATTTTATTAAAAATTATATATAATATTTTTGGCAGTTTCTAATCCACCATGTCTAATGGTAAGATCCCAATGTTTTGCTGAATATTGTGAGTGTAGCACATATTCAAGCTTTCTATGATGACTACTTATGTTCATGAACATGTACATAAGCGCCTTGGTGCAAACAAATCATAATTCATTTTATTAAAAATTATATATAATATTTTTGGCAGTTTCTAATCCACCATGTCTAATGGTAAGATCCCAATGTTTTGCTGAATGTTGTTAGTGTAGGACTTGTTCTAATTTTCTATGATGACTACTTATGTTCATGAACATGTACATAAGCGCCTTGGTGCAAACAAATCATAATTCATTTTATTAAAAATTATATATAATATTTTTGGCAGTTTCTAATCCACCATGTCTAATGGTAAAATCCCAATCTTTTGCTGAATATTGTTAGTGTAGCAGATGTTCAAGCTTTCTATGATGACTACTTATGTTCATGAACATGTACATAAGCGCCTTGGTGCAAACAAATCATAATTCATTTTATTAAAAATTATATATAATATTTTTGGCAGTTTCTAATCCACCATGTCTAATGGTAAGATCCCAATGTTTTGCTGAATATTGTTAGTGTAGCAGATGTTCAAGCTTTCTATGATGACTACTTATGTTCATGAACATGTACATAAGCGCCTTGGTGCAAACAAGTCATAATTCATTTTATTAAAAATTATATATAATATTTTTGGCAGTTTCTAATCCACCATGTCTAATGGTAAGATCCCAATGTTTTGCTGAATGTTGTTAGTGTAGGACTTGTTCTAATTTTCTATGATGACTACTTATGTTCATGAACATGTACATAAGCGCCTTGGTGCAAACAAATCATAATTCATTTTATTAAAAATTATATATAATATTTTTGGCAGTTTCTAATCCACCATGTCTAATGGTAAGATCCCAATGTTTTGCTGAATATTCTGAGTGTAGCAGATGTTCAAGTTTTCTATGATGACTACTTATGTTCATGAACATGTACATAAGCGCCTTGGTGCAAACAAATCATAATTCATTTTATTAAAAATTATATATAATATTTTTGGCAGTTTCTAATCCACCATGTCTAATGGTAAGATCCCAATGTTTTGCTGAATATTGTGAGTGTAGCACATGTTCAAGTTTTCTATGATGACTACTTATGTTCATGAACATGTACATAAGCGCCTTGGTGCAAACAAATCATAATTCATTTTATTAAAAATTATATATAATATTTTTGGCAGTTTCTAATCCACCATGTCTAATGGTAAGATCCCAATGTTTTGCTGAATATTGTTAGTGTAGCACATGTTCAAGCTTTCTGTGATGACTACTTATGTTCATGAACATGTACATAAGCGCCTTGGTGCAAACAAATCATAATTCATTTTATTAAAAATTATATATAATATTTTTGGCAGTTTCTAATCCACCATGTCTAATGGTAAGATCCCAATGTTTTGCTGAATATTGTTAGTGTAGCAGATGTTCAAGCTTTCTATAATGACTACTTATGTTCATGAACATGTACATAAGCGCCTTGGTGCAAACAAATCATAATTCATTTTATTAAAAATTATATATAATATTTTTGGCAGTTTCTAATCCACCATGTCTAATGGTAAGATCCCAATGTTTTGCTGTATGTTGTTAGTGTGGGACTTGTTCTAATTTTCTATGATGACTACTTATGTTCATGAACATGTACATAAGCGCCTTGGTGCAAACAAATCATAATTCATTTTATTAAAATTTATATATAATATTTTTGGCAGTTTCTATTCCACCATGTCTAATGGTAAGATCCCAATGTTTTGCTGAATATTGTTAGTGTAGCAGATGTTCAAGCTTTCTGTGATGACTACTTATGTTCATGAACATGTACATAAGCGCCTTGGTGCAAGCAAATCATAATTCATTTTATTAAAAATTATATATAATATTTTTGGCAGTTTCTAATCCACCATGTCTAATGGTAAAATCCCAATCTTTTGCTGAATATTGTTAGTGTAGCAGATGTTCAAGCTTTCTATGATGACTACTTATGTTCATGAACATGTACATAAGCGCCTTGGTGCAAACAAATCATAATTCATTTTATTAAAAATTATATATAATATTTTTGGCAGTTTCTAATCCACCATGTCTAATGGTAAGATCCCAATGTTTTGCTGAATATTGTTAGTGTAGCAGATGTTCAAGCTTTCTATGATGACTACTTATGTTCTTGAACATGTACATAAGCGCCTTGGTGCAAACAAATCATAATTCATTTTATTAAAAATTATATATAATATTTTTGGCAGTTTCTAATCCACCATGTCTAATGGTAAGATCCCAATGTTTTGCTGAATATTGTTAGTGTAGGACTTGTTCTAATTTTCTATGATGACTACTTATGTTCATGAACATGTACATAAGCGTCTTGGTGAAAACAAGTCATAATTCATTTTATTAAAAATTATATATAATATTTTTGGCAGTTTCTAATCCACCATGTCTAATGGTAAGATCACAATGTTTTGCTGAATATTGTGAGTGTAGCACATGTTCAAGCTTTCTATGATGACTACTTATGTTCATGAACATGTACATAAGCGCCATGGTGCAAACAAATCATAATTCATTTTATTAAAAATTATATATAATATTTTTGGCAGTTTCTAATCCACCATGTCTAATGGTAAGATCCCAATGTTTTGCTGAATGTTGTTAGTGTAGGACTTGTTCTAATTTTCTATGATGACTACTTATGTTCATGAACATGTACATAAGCGCCTTGGTGCAAACAAATCATAATTCATTTTATTAAAAATTATATATAATATTTTTGGCAGTTTCTAATCCACCATGTCTAATGGTAAGATCCCAATGTTTTGCTGAATATTCTGAGTGTAGCAGATGTTCAAGTTTTCTATGATGACTACTTATGTTCATGAACATGTACATAAGCGCCTTGGTGCAAACAAATCATAATTCATTTTATTAAAAATTATATATAATATTTTTGGCAGTTTCTAATCCACCATGTCTAATGGTAAGATCCCAATGTTTTGCTGAATATTGTGAGTGTAGCACATGTTCAAGTTTTCTATGATGACTACTTATGTTCATGAACATGTACATAAGCGCCTTGGTGCAAACAAATCATAATTCATTTTATTAAAAATTATATATAATATTTTTGGCAGTTTCTAATCCACCATGTCTAATGGTAAGATCCCAATGTTTTGCTGAATATTGTTAGTGTAGCACATGTTCAAGCTTTCTGTGATGACTACTTATGTTCATGAACATGTACATAAGCGCCTTGGTGCAAACAAATCATAATTCATTTTATTAAAAATTATATATAATATTTTTGGCAGTTTCTAATCCACCATGTCTAATGGTAAGATCCCAATGTTTTGCTGAATATTGTTAGTGTAGCAGATGTTCAAGCTTTCTATAATGACTACTTATGTTCATGAACATGTACATAAGCGCCTTGGTGCAAACAAATCATAATTCATTTTATTAAAAATTATATATAATATTTTTGGCAGTTTCTAATCCACCATGTCTAATGGTAAGATCCCAATGTTTTGCTGTATGTTGTTAGTGTAGGACTTGTTCTAATTTTCTATGATGACTACTTATGTTCATGAACATGTACATAAGCGCCTTGGTGCAAACAAATCATAATTCATTTTATTAAAATTTATATATAATATTTTTGGCAGTTTCTATTCCACCATGTCTAATGGTAAGATCCCAATGTTTTGCTGAATATTGTTAGTGTAGCAGATGTTCAAGCTTTCTATAATGACTACTTATGTTCATGAACATGTACATAAGCGCCTTGGTGCAAACAAATCATAATTCATTTTATTAAAAATTATATATAATATTTTTGGCAGTTTCTAATCCACCATGTCTAATGGTAAGATCCCAATGTTTTGCTGAATATTGTTAGTGTAGCACATGTTCAAGCTTTCTGTGATGACTACTTATGTTCATGAACATGTACATAAGCGCCTTGGTGCAAACAAATCATAATTCATTTTATTAAAAATTATATATAATATTTTTGGCAGTTTCTAATCCACCATGTCTAATGGTAAGATCCCAATGTTTTGCTGAATATTGTTAGTGTAGCACATGTTCAAGCTTTCTGTGATGACTACTTATGTTCATGAACATGTACATAAGCGCCTTGGTGCAAACAAATCATAATTCATTTTATTAAAAATTATATATAATATTTTTGGCAGTTTCTAATCCACCATGTCTAATGGTAAGATCCCAATGTTTTGCTGTATGTTGTTAGTGTAGGACTTGTTCTAATTTTCTATGATGACTACTTATGTTCATGAACATGTACATAAGCGCCTTGGTGCAAACAAATCATAATTCATTTTATTAAAATTTATATATAATATTTTTGGCAGTTTCTATTCCACCATGTCTAATGGTAAGATCCCAATGTTTTGCTGAATATTGTTAGTGTAGCAGATGTTCAAGCTTTGTATGATGACTACTTATGTTCATGAACATGTACATAAGCGCCTTGGTGCAAACAAATCATAATTCATTTTATTAAAAATTATATATAATATCTTTGGCAGTTTCTAATCCACCATGTCTAATGGTAAGATCCCAATGTTTTGCTGAATATTGTTAGTGTAGCAGATGTTCAAGCTTTCTATGATGACTACTTATGTTCATGAACATGTACATAAGCGCCTTGGTGCAAACAAATCATAATTCATTTTATTAAAATTTATATATAATATTTTTGGCAGTTTCTATTCCACCATGTCTAATGGTAAGATCCCAATGTTTTGCTGAATATTGTTAGTGTAGCAGATGTTCAAGCTTTGTATGATGACTACTTATGTTCATGAACATGTACATAAGCGCCTTGGTGCAAACAAATCATAATTCATTTTATTAAAAATTATATATAATATTTTTGGCAGTTTCTAATCCACCATGTCTAATGGTAAAATCCCAATCTTTTGCTGAATATTGTTAGTGTAGCAGATGTTCAAGTTTTCTATGATGACTACTTATGTTCATGAACATGTACATAAGCGCCTTGGTGCAAACAAATCATAATTCATTTTATTAAAAATTATATATAATATTTTTGGCAGTTTCTAATCCACCATGTCTAATGGTAAGATCCCAATGTTTTGCTGAATATTGTTAGTGTAGCAGATGTTCAAGCTTTCTATGATGACTACTTATGTTCATGAACATGTACATAAGCGCCTTGGTGCAAACAAGTCATAATTCATTTTATTAAAAATTATATATAATATTTTTGGCAGTTTCTAATCCACCATGTCTAATGGTAAGATCACAATGTTTTGCTGAATATTGTGAGTGTAGCACATGTTCAAGCTTTCTATGATGACTACTTATGTTCATGAACATGTACATAAGCGCCATGGTGCAAACAAATCATAATTCATTTTATTAAAAATTATATATAATATTTTTGGCAGTTTCTAATCCACCATGTCTAATGGTAAGATCCCAATGTTTTGCTGAATGTTGTTAGTGTAGGACTTGTTCTAATTTTCTATGATGACTACTTATGTTCATGAACATGTACATAAGCGCCTTGGTGCAAACAAATCATAATTCATTTTATTAAAAATTATATATAATATTTTTGGCAGTTTCTAATCCACCATGTCTAATGGTAAGATCCCAATGTTTTGCTGAATATTGTTAGTGTAGCAGATGTTCAAACATTCTATGATGACTACTTATGTTCATGAACATGTACATAAGCGCCTTGGTGCAAACAAATCATAATTCATTTTATTAAAAATTATATATAATATTTTTGGCAGTTTCTAATCCACCATGTCTAATGGTAAGATCCCAATGTTTTGCTGAATGTTGTTAGTGTAGGACTTGTTCTAATTTTCTATGATGACTACTTATGTTCATGAACATGTACATAAGCGCCTTGGTGCAAACAAATCATAATTCATTTTATTAAAAATTATATATAATATTTTTGGCAGTTTCTAATCCACCATGTCTAATGGTAAGATCCCAATGTTTTGCTGAATATTGTTAGTGTAGCAGATGTTCAAGCTTTCTATGATGACTACTTATGTTCATGAACATGTACATAAGCGCCTTGGTGTTCTAATGGCAGCTGAATATTTAGTGTAGCAGAATTTTCAATTCATTTTATTAAAAATTATATATAATATTTTTGGCAGTTTCTAATCCACCATGTCAAGTCATAATTCATAATTTTTATTAAAAATTATATATAATATTTTTGGCAGTTTCTAATCCACCATGTCTAATGGTAAGATCACAATGTTTTGCTGAATATTGTGAGTGTAGCACATGTTCAAGCTTTCTATGATGACTACTTATGTTCATGAACATGTACATAAGCGCCATGGTGCAAACAAATCATAATTCATTTTATTAAAAATTATATATAATATTTTTGGCAGTTTCTAATCCACCATGTCTAATGGTAAGATCCCAATGTTTTGCTGAATGTTGTTAGTGTAGGACTTGTTCTAATTTTCTATGATGACTACTTATGTTCATGAACATGTACATAAGCGCCTTGGTGCAAACAAATCATAATTCATTTTATTAAAAATTATATATAATATTTTTGGCAGTTTCTAATCCACCATGTCTAATGGTAAGATCCCAATGTTTTGCTGAATATTGTGAGTGTAGCACATGTTCAAGTTTTCTATGATGACTACTTATGTTCATGAACATGTACATAAGCGCCTTGGTGCAAACAAATCATAATTCATTTTATTAAAAATTATATATAATATTTTTGGCAGTTTCTAATCCACCACGTCTAATGGTAAGATCCCAATGTTTTGCTGAATATTCTGAGTGTAGCAGATGTTCAAGTTTTCTATGATGACTACTTATGTTCATGAACATGTACATAAGCGCCTTGGTGCAAACAAATCATAATTCATTTTATTAAAAATTATATATAATATTTTTGGCAGTTTCTAATCCACCATGTCTAATGGTAAGATCCCAATGTTTTGCTGAATATTGTTAGTGTAGGACTTGTTCTAATTTTCTATGATGACTACTTATGTTCATGAACATGTACATAAGCGCCTTGGTGCAAACAAGTCATAATTCATTTTATTAAAAATTATATATAATATTTTTGGCAGTTTCTAATCCACCATGTCTAATGGTAAGATCACAATGTTTTGCTGAATATTGTGAGTGTAGCACATGTTCAAGCTTTCTATGATGACTACTTATGTTCATGAACATGTACATAAGCGCCATGGTGCAAACAAATCATAATTCATTTTATTAAAAATTATATATAATATTTTTGGCAGTTTCTAATCCACCATGCCTAATGGTAAGATCCCAATGTTTTGCTGAATGTTGTTAGTGTAGGACTTGTTCTAATTTTCTATGATGACTACTTATGTTCATGAACATGTACATAAGCGCCTTGGTGCAAACAAATCATAATTCATTTTATTAAAAATTATATATAATATTTTTGGCAGTTTCTAATCCACCATGTCTAATGGTAAGATCCCAATGTTTTGCTGAATATTGTTAGTGTAGCAGATGTTCAAGCTTTCTATGATGACTACTTATGTTCATGAACATGTACATAAGCGCCTTGGTGCAAACAAATCATAATTCATTTTATTAAAAATTATATATAATATTTTTGGCAGTTTCTAATCCACCATGTCTAATGGTAAGATCCCAATGTTTTGCTGAATGTTGTTAGTGTAGGACTTGTTCTAATTTTCTATGATGACTACTTATGTTCATGAACATGTACATAAGCGCCTTGGTGCAAACAAATCATAATTCATTTTATTAAAAATTATATATAATATTTTTGGCAGTTTCTAATCCACCATGTCTAATGGTAAGATCCCAATGTTTTGCTGAATATTCTGAGTGTAGCAGATGTTCAAGTTTTCTATGATGACTACTTATGTTCATGAACATGTACATAAGCGCCTTGGTGCAAACAAATCATAATTCATTTTATTAAAAATTATATATAATATTTTTGGCAGTTTCTAATCCACCATGTCTAATGGTAAGATCCCAATGTTTTGCTGAATATTGTGAGTGTAGCATATGTTCAAGTTTTCTATGATGACTACTTATGTTCATGAACATGTACATAAGCGCCTTGGTGCAAACAAATCATAATTCATTTTATTAAAAATTATATATAATATTTTTGGCAGTTTCTAATCCACCATGTCTAATGGTAAGATCCCAATGTTTTGCTGAATATTGTTAGTGTAGCACATGTTCAAGCTTTCTGTGATGACTACTTATGTTCATGAACATGTACATAAGCGCCTTGGTGCAAACAAATCATAATTCATTTTATTAAAAATTATATATAATATTTTTGGCAGTTTCTAATCCACCATGTCTAATGGTAAGATCTCAATGTTTTGCTGAATATTGTTAGTGTAGCAGATGTTCAAGCTTTCTATGATGACTACTTATGTTCATGAACATGTACATAAGCGCCTTGGTGCAAACAAATCATAATTCATTTTATTAAAAATTATATATAATATTTTTGGCAGTTTCTAATCCACCATGTCTAATGGTAAGATCCCAATGTTTTGCTGTATGTTGTTAGTGTAGGACTTGTTCTAATTTTCTATGATGACTACTTATGTTCATGAACATGTACATAAGCGCCTTGGTGCAAACAAATCATAATTCATTTTATTAAAAATTATATATAATATTTTTGGCAGTTTCTAATCCACCATGTCTAATGGTAAGATCCCAATGTTTTGCTGAATATTCTGAGTGTAGCAGATGTTCAAGTTTTCTATGATGACTACTTATGTTCATGAACATGTACATAAGCGCCTTGGTGCAAACAAATCATAATTCATTTTATTAAAAATTATATATAATATTTTTGGCAGTTTCTAATCCACCATGTCTAATGGTAAGATCCCAATGTTTTGCTGAATATTGTGAGTGTAGCTGAATATTGTGAGTGTAGCACATATTCAAGCTTTCTATGATGACTACTTATGTTCATGAACATGTACATAAGCGCCTTGGTGCAAACAAATCATAATTCATTTTATTAAAAATTATATATAATATTTTTGGCAGTTTCTAATCCACCATGTCTAATGGTAAGATCCCAATGTTTTGCTGAATGTTGTTAGTGTAGGACTTGTTCTAATTTTCTATGATGACTACTTATGTTCATGAACATGTACATAAGCGCCTTGGTGCAAACAAATCATAATTCATTTTATTAAAAATTATATATAATATTTTTGGCAGTTTCTAATCCACCATGTCTAATGGTAAAATCCCAATCTTTTGCTGAATATTGTTAGTGTAGCAGATGTTCAAGCTTTCTATGATGACTACTTATGTTCATGAACATGTACATAAGCGCCTTGGTGCAAACAAATCATAATTCATTTTATTAAAAATTATATATAATATTTTTGGCAGTTTCTAATCCACCATGTCTAATGGTAAGATCCCAATGTTTTGCTGAATATTGTTAGTGTAGCAGATGTTCAAGCTTTCTATGATGACTACTTATGTTCATGAACATGTACATAAGCGCCTTGGTGCAAACAAGTCATAATTCATTTTATTAAAAATTATATATAATATTTTTGGCAGTTTCTAATCCACCATGTCTAATGGTAAGATCCCAATGTTTTGCTGAATGTTGTTAGTGTAGGACTTGTTCTAATTTTCTATGATGACTACTTATGTTCATGAACATGTACATAAGCGCCTTGGTGCAAACAAATCATAATTCATTTTATTAAAAATTATATATAATATTTTTGGCAGTTTCTAATCCACCATGTCTAATGGTAAGATCCCAATGTTTTGCTGAATATTCTGAGTGTAGCAGATGTTCAAGTTTTCTATGATGACTACTTATGTTCATGAACATGTACATAAGCGCCTTGGTGCAAACAAATCATAATTCATTTTATTAAAAATTATATATAATATTTTTGGCAGTTTCTAATCCACCATGTCTAATGGTAAGATCCCAATGTTTTGCTGAATATTGTGAGTGTAGCACATGTTCAAGTTTTCTATGATGACTACTTATGTTCATGAACATGTACATAAGCGCCTTGGTGCAAACAAATCATAATTCATTTTATTAAAAATTATATATAATATTTTTGGCAGTTTCTAATCCACCATGTCTAATGGTAAGATCCCAATGTTTTGCTGAATATTGTTAGTGTAGCACATGTTCAAGCTTTCTGTGATGACTACTTATGTTCATGAACATGTACATAAGCGCCTTGGTGCAAACAAATCATAATTCATTTTATTAAAAATTATATATAATATTTTTGGCAGTTTCTAATCCACCATGTCTAATGGTAAGATCCCAATGTTTTGCTGAATATTGTTAGTGTAGCAGATGTTCAAGCTTTCTATAATGACTACTTATGTTCATGAACATGTACATAAGCGCCTTGGTGCAAACAAATCATAATTCATTTTATTAAAAATTATATATAATATTTTTGGCAGTTTCTAATCCACCATGTCTAATGGTAAGATCCCAATGTTTTGCTGTATGTTGTTAGTGTGGGACTTGTTCTAATTTTCTATGATGACTACTTATGTTCATGAACATGTACATAAGCGCCTTGGTGCAAACAAATCATAATTCATTTTATTAAAATTTATATATAATATTTTTGGCAGTTTCTATTCCACCATGTCTAATGGTAAGATCCCAATGTTTTGCTGAATATTGTTAGTGTAGCAGATGTTCAAGCTTTCTGTGATGACTACTTATGTTCATGAACATGTACATAAGCGCCTTGGTGCAAACAAATCATAATTCATTTTATTAAAAATTATATATAATATTTTTGGCAGTTTCTAATCCACCATGTCTAATGGTAAAATCCCAATCTTTTGCTGAATATTGTTAGTGTAGCAGATGTTCAAGCTTTCTATGATGACTACTTATGTTCATGAACATGTACATAAGCGCCTTGGTGCAAACAAATCATAATTCATTTTATTAAAAATTATATATAATATTTTTGGCAGTTTCTAATCCACCATGTCTAATGGTAAGATCCCAATGTTTTGCTGAATATTGTTAGTGTAGCAGATGTTCAAGCTTTCTATGATGACTACTTATGTTCTTGAACATGTACATAAGCGCCTTGGTGCAAACAAATCATAATTCATTTTATTAAAAATTATATATAATATTTTTGGCAGTTTCTAATCCACCATGTCTAATGGTAAGATCCCAATGTTTTGCTGAATATTGTTAGTGTAGGACTTGTTCTAATTTTCTATGATGACTACTTATGTTCATGAACATGTACATAAGCGTCTTGGTGAAAACAAGTCATAATTCATTTTATTAAAAATTATATATAATATTTTTGGCAGTTTCTAATCCACCATGTCTAATGGTAAGATCACAATGTTTTGCTGAATATTGTGAGTGTAGCACATGTTCAAGCTTTCTATGATGACTACTTATGTTCATGAACATGTACATAAGTTCGCCATAAGCGCCATGGTGCAAACAAATCATAATTCATTTTATTAAAAATTATATATAATATTTTTGGCAGTTTCTAATCCACCATGTCTAATGGTAAGATCCCAATGTTTTGCTGAATGTTGTTAGTGTAGGACTTGTTCTAATTTTCTATGATGACTACTTATGTTCATGAACATGTACATAAGCGCCTTGGTGCAAACAAATCATAATTCATTTTATTAAAAATTATATATAATATTTTTGGCAGTTTCTAATCCACCATGTCTAATGGTAAGATCCCAATGTTTTGCTGAATATTCTGAGTGTAGCAGATGTTCAAGTTTTCTATGATGACTACTTATGTTCATGAACATGTACATAAGCGCCTTGGTGCAAACAAATCATAATTCATTTTATTAAAAATTATATATAATATTTTTGGCAGTTTCTAATCCACCATGTCTAATGGTAAGATCCCAATGTTTTGCTGAATATTGTGAGTGTAGCACATGTTCAAGTTTTCTATGATGACTACTTATGTTCATGAACATGTACATAAGCGCCTTGGTGCAAACAAATCATAATTCATTTTATTAAAAATTATATATAATATTTTTGGCAGTTTCTAATCCACCATGTCTAATGGTAAGATCCCAATGTTTTGCTGAATATTGTTAGTGTAGCACATGTTCAAGCTTTCTGTGATGACTACTTATGTTCATGAACATGTACATAAGCGCCTTGGTGCAAACAAATCATAATTCATTTTATTAAAAATTATATATAATATTTTTGGCAGTTTCTAATCCACCATGTCTAATGGTAAGATCCCAATGTTTTGCTGAATATTGTTAGTGTAGCAGATGTTCAAGCTTTCTATAATGACTACTTATGTTCATGATGAACATGTACATGCAAACAAATCATAATTACTATGATGACTACTTATGTTCATGAACATGTACATAAGCGCCTTGGTGCAAACAAATCATAATTCATTTTATTAAAAATTATATATAATATTTTTGGCAGTTTCTAATCCACCATGTCTAATGGTAAGATCCCAATGTTTTGCTGAATATTGTTAGTGTAGCACATGTTCAAGCTTTCTGTGATGACTACTTATGTTCATGAACATGTACATAAGCGCCTTGGTGCAAACAAATCATAATTCATTTTATTAAAAATTATATATAATATTTTTGGCAGTTTCTAATCCACCATGTCTAATGGTAAGATCCCAATGTTTTGCTGAATATTGTTAGTGTAGCAGATGTTCAAGCTTTCTATAATGACTACTTATGTTCATGAACATGTACATAAGCGCCTTGGTGCAAACAAATCATAATTCATTTTATTAAAAATTATATATAATATTTTTGGCAGTTTCTAATCCACCATGTCTAATGGTAAGATCCCAATGTTTTGCTGTATGTTGTTAGTGTAGGACTTGTTCTAATTTTCTATGATGACTACTTATGTTCATGAACATGTACATAAGCGCCTTGGTGCAAACAAATCATAATTCATTTTATTAAAATTTATATATAATATTTTTGGCAGTTTCTATTCCACCATGTCTAATGGTAAGATCCCAATGTTTTGCTGAATATTGTTAGTGTAGCAGATGTTCAAGCTTTCTATAATGACTACTTATGTTCATGAACATGTACATAAGCGCCTTGGTGCAAACAAATCATAATTCATTTTATTAAAAATTATATATAATATTTTTGGCAGTTTCTAATCCACCATGTCTAATGGTAAGATCCCAATGTTTTGCTGAATATTGTTAGTGTAGCACATGTTCAAGCTTTCTGTGATGACTACTTATGTTCATGAACATGTACATAAGCGCCTTGGTGCAAACAAATCATAATTCATTTTATTAAAAATTATATATAATATTTTTGGCAGTTTCTAATCCACCATGTCTAATGGTAAGATCCCAATGTTTTGCTGAATATTGTTAGTGTAGCACATGTTCAAGCTTTCTGTGATGACTACTTATGTTCATGAACATGTACATAAGCGCCTTGGTGCAAACAAATCATAATTCATTTTATTAAAAATTATATATAATATTTTTGGCAGTTTCTAATCCACCATGTCTAATGGTAAGATCCCAATGTTTTGCTGTATGTTGTTAGTGTAGGACTTGTTCTAATTTTCTATGATGACTACTTATGTTCATGAACATGTACATAAGCGCCTTGGTGCAAACAAATCATAATTCATTTTATTAAAATTTATATATAATATTTTTGGCAGTTTCTATTCCACCATGTCTAATGGTAAGATCCCAATGTTTTGCTGAATATTGTTAGTGTAGCAGATGTTCAAGCTTTGTATGATGACTACTTATGTTCATGAACATGTACATAAGCGCCTTGGTGCAAACAAATCATAATTCATTTTATTAAAAATTATATATAATATCTTTGGCAGTTTCTAATCCACCATGTCTAATGGTAAGATCCCAATGTTTTGCTGAATATTGTTAGTGTAGCAGATGTTCAAGCTTTCTATGATGACTACTTATGTTCATGAACATGTACATAAGCGCCTTGGTGCAAACAAATCATAATTCATTTTATTAAAATTTATATATAATATTTTTGGCAGTTTCTATTCCACCATGTCTAATGGTAAGATCCCAATGTTTTGCTGAATATTGTTAGTGTAGCAGATGTTCAAGCTTTGTATGATGACTACTTATGTTCATGAACATGTACATAAGCGCCTTGGTGCAAACAAATCATAATTCATTTTATTAAAAATTATATATAATATTTTTGGCAGTTTCTAATCCACCATGTCTAATGGTAAAATCCCAATCTTTTGCTGAATATTGTTAGTGTAGCAGATGTTCAAGTTTTCTATGATGACTACTTATGTTCATGAACATGTACATAAGCGCCTTGGTGCAAACAAATCATAATTCATTTTATTAAAAATTATATATAATATTTTTGGCAGTTTCTAATCCACCATGTCTAATGGTAAGATCCCAATGTTTTGCTGAATATTGTTAGTGTAGCAGATGTTCAAGCTTTCTATGATGACTACTTATGTTCATGAACATGTACATAAGCGCCTTGGTGCAAACAAGTCATAATTCATTTTATTAAAAATTATATATAATATTTTTGGCAGTTTCTAATCCACCATGTCTAATGGTAAGATCACAATGTTTTGCTGAATATTGTGAGTGTAGCACATGTTCAAGCTTTCTATGATGACTACTTATGTTCATGAACATGTACATAAGCGCCATGGTGCAAACAAATCATAATTCATTTTATTAAAAATTATATATAATATTTTTGGCAGTTTCTAATCCACCATGTCTAATGGTAAGATCCCAATGTTTTGCTGAATGTTGTTAGTGTAGGACTTGTTCTAATTTTCTATGATGACTACTTATGTTCATGAACATGTACATAAGCGCCTTGGTGCAAACAAATCATAATTCATTTTATTAAAAATTATATATAATATTTTTGGCAGTTTCTAATCCACCATGTCTAATGGTAAGATCCCAATGTTTTGCTGAATATTGTTAGTGTAGCAGATGTTCAAACATTCTATGATGACTACTTATGTTCATGAACATGTACATAAGCGCCTTGGTGCAAACAAATCATAATTCATTTTATTAAAAATTATATATAATATTTTTGGCAGTTTCTAATCCACCATGTCTAATGGTAAGATCCCAATGTTTTGCTGAATGTTGTTAGTGTAGGACTTGTTCTAATTTTCTATGATGACTACTTATGTTCATGAACATGTACATAAGCGCCTTGGTGCAAACAAATCATAATTCATTTTATTAAAAATTATATATAATATTTTTGGCAGTTTCTAATCCACCATGTCTAATGGTAAGATCCCAATGTTTTGCTGAATATTGTTAGTGTAGCAGATGTTCAAGCTTTCTATGATGACTACTTATGTTCATGAACATGTACATAAGCGCCTTGGTGCAAACAAGTCATAATTCATTTTATTAAAAATTATATATAATATTTTTGGCAGTTTCTAATCCACCATGTCTAATGGTAAGATCACAATGTTTTGCTGAATATTGTGAGTGTAGCACATGTTCAAGCTTTCTATGATGACTACTTATGTTCATGAACATGTACATAAGCGCCATGGTGCAAACAAATCATAATTCATTTTATTAAAAATTATATATAATATTTTTGGCAGTTTCTAATCCACCATGTCTAATGGTAAGATCCCAATGTTTTGCTGAATGTTGTTAGTGTAGGACTTGTTCTAATTTTCTATGATGACTACTTATGTTCATGAACATGTACATAAGCGCCTTGGTGCAAACAAATCATAATTCATTTTATTAAAAATTATATATAATATTTTTGGCAGTTTCTAATCCACCATGTCTAATGGTAAGATCCCAATGTTTTGCTGAATATTGTGAGTGTAGCACATGTTCAAGTTTTCTATGATGACTACTTATGTTCATGAACATGTACATAAGCGCCTTGGTGCAAACAAATCATAATTCATTTTATTAAAAATTATATATAATATTTTTGGCAGTTTCTAATCCACCACGTCTAATGGTAAGATCCCAATGTTTTGCTGAATATTCTGAGTGTAGCAGATGTTCAAGTTTTCTATGATGACTACTTATGTTCATGAACATGTACATAAGCGCCTTGGTGCAAACAAATCATAATTCATTTTATTAAAAATTATATATAATATTTTTGGCAGTTTCTAATCCACCATGTCTAATGGTAAGATCCCAATGTTTTGCTGAATATTGTTAGTGTAGGACTTGTTCTAATTTTCTATGATGACTACTTATGTTCATGAACATGTACATAAGCGCCTTGGTGCAAACAAGTCATAATTCATTTTATTAAAAATTATATATAATATTTTTGGCAGTTTCTAATCCACCATGTCTAATGGTAAGATCACAATGTTTTGCTGAATATTGTGAGTGTAGCACATGTTCAAGCTTTCTATGATGACTACTTATGTTCATGAACATGTACATAAGCGCCATGGTGCAAACAAATCATAATTCATTTTATTAAAAATTATATATAATATTTTTGGCAGTTTCTAATCCACCATGCCTAATGGTAAGATCCCAATGTTTTGCTGAATGTTGTTAGTGTAGGACTTGTTCTAATTTTCTATGATGACTACTTATGTTCATGAACATGTACATAAGCGCCTTGGTGCAAACAAATCATAATTCATTTTATTAAAAATTATATATAATATTTTTGGCAGTTTCTAATCCACCATGTCTAATGGTAAGATCCCAATGTTTTGCTGAATATTGTTAGTGTAGCAGATGTTCAAGCTTTCTATGATGACTACTTATGTTCATGAACATGTACATAAGCGCCTTGGTGCAAACAAATCATAATTCATTTGGCAGTTTCTAATCCACCATGTCTAATGGTAAGATCCCAATGTTGCTGAATGTTGTTAGTGTAGGACTTGTTCTAATTTTCTATGATGACTACTTATGTTCATGAACATGTACATAAGCGCCTTGGTGCAAACAAATCATAATTCATTTTATTAAAAATTATATATAATATTTTTGGCAGTTTCTAATCCACCATGTCTAATGGTAAGATCCCAATGAATATTTGAGTTATTAAAAATTATATATAATATTTTTGGCAGTTTCTAATCCACCATGTCTAATGGTAAGATCCCAATGTTTTGCTGAATGTTGTTAGTGTAGGACTTGTTTTCTATGATGACTACTTATGTTCATGAACATGTACATAAGCGCCTTGGTGCAAACAAATCATAATTCATTTTATTAAAAATTATATATAATATTTTTGGCAGTCCACCATGTCTAATGGTAAATCCACCATGTCTAATGACTACTTATGTTCATGAACATGTACATAAGCGCCTTGGTGCAAACAAATCATAATTCATTTTATTAAAAATTATATATAAATTTTTGGCAGTTTTTTGCTGAATATTGTGAGTGTAGCATATGTTCAAGTTTTCTATGATGACTACTTATGTTCATGAACATGTACATAAGCGCCTTGGTGCAAACAAATCATAATTCATTTTATTAAAAATTATATATAATATTTTTGGCAGTTTCTAATCCACCATGTCTAATGGTAAGATCCCAATGTTTTGCTGAATATTGTTAGTGTAGCACATGTTCAAGCTTTCTGTGATGACTACTTATGTTCATGAACATGTACATAAGCGCCTTGGTGCAAACAAATCATAATTCATTTTATTAAAAATTATATATAATATTTTTGGCAGTTTCTAATCCACCATGTCTAATGGTAAGATCTCAATGTTTTGCTGAATATTGTTAGTGTAGCAGATGTTCAAGCTTTCTATAATGACTACTTATGTTCATGAACATGTACATAAGCGCCTTGGTGCAAACAAATCATAATTCATTTTATTAAAAATTATATATAATATTTTTGGCAGTTTCTAATCCACCATGTCTAATGGTAAGATCCCAATGTTTTGCTGTATGTTGTTAGTGTAGGACTTGTTCTAATTTTCTATGATGACTACTTATGTTCATGAACATGTACATAAGCGCCTTGGTGCAAACAAATCATAATTCATTTTATTAAAATTTATATATAATATTTTTGGCAGTTTCTATTCCACCATGTCTAATGGTAAGATCCCAATGTTTTGCTGAATATTGTTAGTGTAGCAGATGTTCAAGCTTTGTATGATGACTACTTATGTTCATGAACATGTACATAAGCGCCTTGGTGCAAACAAATCATAATTCATTTTATTAAAAATTATATATAATATTTTTTGCAGTTTCTAATCCACCATGTCTAATGGTAAGATCCCAATGTTTTGCTGAATATTCTGAGTGTAGCAGATGTTCAAGTTTTCTATGATGACTACTTATGTTCATGAACATGTACATAAGCGCCTTGGTGCAAACAAATCATAATTCATTTTATTAAAAATTATATATAATATTTTTGGCAGTTTCTAATCCACCATGTCTAATGGTAAGATCCCAATGTTTTGCTGAATATTGTTAGTGTAGCAGATGTTCAAGCTTTCTATGATGACTACTTATGTTCATGAACATGTACATAAGCGCCTTGGTGCAAACAAATCATAATTCATTTTATTAAAAATTATATATAATATTTTTGGCAGTTTCTAATCCACCATGTCTAATGGTAAGATCCCAATGTTTTGCTGAATATTGTTAGTGTAGCACATGTTCAAGCTTTCTGTGATGACTACTTATGTTCATGAACATGTACATAAGCGCCTTGGTGCAAACAAATCATAATTCATTTTATTAAAAATTATATATAATATTTTTGGCAGTTTCTAATCCACCATGTCTAATGGTAAGATCCCAATGTTTTGCTGAATATTCTGAGTGTAGCAGATGTTCAAGTTTTCTATGATGACTACTTATGTTCATGAACATGTACATAAGCGCCTTGGTGCAAACAAATCATAATTCATTTTATTAAAAATTATATATAATATTTTTGGCAGTTTCTAATCCACCATGTCTAATGGTAAGATCCCAATGTTTTGCTGAATATTGTTAGTGTAGCAGATGTTCAAGCTTTCTATAATGACTACTTATGTTCATGAACATGTACATAAGCGCCTTGGTGCAAACAAATCATAATTCATTTTATTAAAAATTATATATAATATTTTTGGCAGTTTCTAATCCACCATGTCTAATGGTAAGATCACAATGTTTTGCTGAATATTGTGAGTGTAGCACATACTCAAGCTTTCTATGATGACTACTTATGTTCATGAACATGTACATAAGCGCCTTGGTGCAAACAAATCATAATTCATTTTATTAAAAATTATATATAATATTTTTGGCAGTTTCTAATCCACCATGTCTAATGGTAAGATCCCAATGTTTTGCTGAATGTTGTTAGTGTAGGACTTGTTCTAATTTTCTATGATGACTACTTATGTTCATGAACATGTACATAAGCGCCTTGGTGCAAACAAATCATAATTCATTTTATTAAAAATTATATATAATATTTTTGGCAGTTTGTAATCCACCATGTCTAATGGTAAGATCCCAATGTTTTGCTGAATATTGTGAGTGTAGCACATATTCAAGCTTTCTATGATGACTACTTATGTTCATGAACATGTACATAAGCGCCTTGGTGCAAACAAATCATAATTCATTTTATTAAAAATTATATATAATATTTTTGGCAGTTTCTAATCCACCATGTCTAATGGTAAGATCCCAATGTTTTGCTGAATATTGTTAGTGTAGCAGATGTTCAAGCTTTCTATGATGACTACTTATGTTCATGAACATGTACATAAGCGCCTTGGTGCAAACAAATCATAATTCATTTTATTAAAAATTATATATAATATTTTTGGCAGTTTCTAATCCACCATGTCTAATGGTAAGATCCCAATGTTTTGCTGAATATTGTGAGTGTAGCACATGTTCAAGTTTTCTATGATGACTACTTATGTTCATGAACATGTACATAAGCGCCTTGGTGCAAACAAATCATAATTCATTTTATTAAAAATTATATATAATATTTTTGGCAGTTTCTAATCCACCATGTCTAATGGTAAGATCCCAATGTTTTGCTGAATATTGTTAGTGTAGCACATGTTCAAGCTTTCTGTGATGACTACTTATGTTCATGAACATGTACATAAGCGCCTTGGTGCAAACAAATCATAATTCATTTTATTAAAAATTATATATAATATTTTTGGCAGTTTCTAATCCACCATGTCTAATGGTAAGATCCCAATGTTTTGCTGAATATTGTTAGTGTAGCAGATGTTCAAGCTTTCTATAATGACTACTTATGTTCATGAACATGTACATAAGCGCCTTGGTGCAAACAAATCATAATTCATTTTATTAAAAATTATATATAATATTTTTGGCAGTTTCTAATCCACCATGTCTAATGGTAAGATCCCAATGTTTTGCTGTATGTTGTTAGTGTAGGACTTGTTCTAATTTTCTATGATGACTACTTATGTTCATGAACATGTACATAAGCGCCTTGGTGCAAACAAATCATAATTCATTTTATTAAAATTTATATATAATATTTTTGGCAGTTTCTATTCCACCATGTCTAATGGTAAGATCCCAATGTTTTGCTGAATATTGTTAGTGTAGCAGATGTTCAAGCTTTGTATGATGACTACTTATGTTCATGAACATGTACATAAGCGCCTTGGTGCAAACAAATCATAATTCATTTTATTAAAAATTATATATAATATTTTTTGCAGTTTCTAATCCACCATGTCTAATGGTAAGATCCCAATGTTTTGCTGAATATTCTGAGTGTAGCAGATGTTCAAGTTTTCTATGATGACTACTTATGTTCATGAACATGTACATAAGCGCCTTGGTGCAAACAAATCATAATTCATTTTATTAAAAATTATATATAATATTTTTGGCAGTTTCTAATCCACCATGTCTAATGGTAAGATCCCAATGTTTTGCTGAATATTGTTAGTGTAGCAGATGTTCAAGCTTTCTATAATGACTACTTATGTTCATGAACATGTACATAAGCGCCTTGGTGCAAACAAATCATAATTCATTTTATTAAAAATTATATATAATATTTTTGGCAGTTTCTAATCCACCATGTCTAATGGTAAGATCCCAATGTTTTGCTGAATATTGTTAGTGTAGCACATGTTCAAGCTTTCTGTGATGACTACTTATGTTCATGAACATGTACATAAGCGCCTTGGTGCAAACAAATCACAATTCATTTTATTAAAAATTATATATAATATTTTTGGCAGTTTCTAATCCACCATGTCTAATGGTAAGATCCCAATGTTTTGCTGAATATTCTGAGTGTAGCAGATGTTCAAGTTTTCTATGATGACTACTTATGTTCATGAACATGTACATAAGCGCCTTGGTGCAAACAAATCATAATTCATTTTATTAAAAATTATATATAATATTTTTGGCAGTTTCTAATCCACCATGTCTAATGGTAAGATCCCAATGTTTTGCTGAATATTGTTAGTGTAGCAGATGTTCAAGCTTTCTATAATGACTACTTATGTTCATGAACATGTACATAAGCGCCTTGGTGCAAACAAATCATAATTCATTTTATTAAAAATTATATATAATATTTTTGGCAGTTTCTAATCCACCATGTCTAATGGTAAGATCCCAATGTTTTGCTGTATGTTGTTAGTGTAGGACTTGTTCTAATTTTCTATGATGACTACTTATGTTCATGAACATGTACATAAGCGCCTTGGTGCAAACAAATCATAATTCATTTTATTAAAATTTATATATAATATTTTTGGCAGTTTCTATTCCACCATGTCTAATGGTAAGATCCCAATGTTTTGCTGAATATTGTTAGTGTAGCAGATGTTCAAGCTTTGTATGATGACTACTTATGTTCATGAACATGTACATAAGCGCCTTGGTGCAAACAAATCATAATTCATTTTATTAAAAATTATATATAATATTTTTGGCAGTTTCTAATCCACCATGTCTAATGGTAAGATCCCAATGTTTTGCTGAATATTGTGAGTGTAGCACATGTTCAAGTTTTCTATGATGACTACTTATGTTCATGAACATGTACATAAGCGCCTTGGTGCAAACAAATCATAATTCATTTTATTAAAAATTATATATAATATTTTTGGCAGTTTCTAATCCACCATGTCTAATGGTAAGATCCCAATGTTTTGCTGAATATTGTTAGTGTAGCAGATGTTCAAGCTTTGTATGATGACTACTTATGTTCATGAACATGTACATAAGCGCCTTGGTGCAAAAAAAATTATAATTCATTTTATTAAAAATTATATATAATATTTTTGGCAGTTTCTAATCCACCATGTCTAATGGTAAGATCCCAATGTTTTGCTGAATATTGTTAGTGTAGGACATGTTCTAACTTTCTATGATGACTATTTATGTTGATGAACATGTACATAAGCGCCTTGGTGCAAACAAATCATAATTCATTTTATTAAAAATTATATATAATATTTTTGGCAGTTTCTAATCCACCATGTCTAATGGTAAGATCCCAATGTTTTGCTGAATATTGTGAGTGTAGCACATGTTCAAGTTTCCTATGATGACTACTTATGTTCATGAACATGTACATAAGCGCCTTGGTGCAAACAAATCATAATTCATTTTATTAAAAATTATATATAATATTTTTGGCAGTTTCTAATCCACCATGTCTAATGGTAAGATCCCAATGTTTTGCTGAATATTGTGAGTGTAGCACATGTTCAAGTTTTCTATGATGACTACTTATGTTCATGAACATGTACATAAGCGCCTTGGTGCAAACAAATCATAATTCATTTTATTAAAAATTATATATAATATTTTTGGCAGTTTCTAATCCACCATGTCTAATGGTAAGATCCCAATGTTTTGCTGAATATTGTGAGTGTAGCACATGTTCAAGTTTTCTATGATGACTACTTATGTTCATGAACATGTACATAAGCGCCTTGGTGCAAACAAATCATAATTCATTTTATTAAAAATTATATATAATATTTTTGGCAGTTTCTAATCCACCATGTCTAATGGTAAGATCCCAATGTTTTGCTGTATGTTGTTAGTGTAGGACTTGTTCTAATTTTCTATGATGACTACTTATGTTCATGAACATGTACATAAGCGCCTTGGTGCAAACAAATCATAATTCATTTTATTAAAAATTATATATAATATTTTTGGCAGTTTCTAATCCACCATGTCTAATGGTAAGATCCCAATGTTTTGCTGTATGTTGTTAGTGTAGGACTTGTTCTAATTTTCTATGATGACTACTTATGTTCATGAACATGTACATAAGCGCCTTGGTGCAAACAAATCATAATTCATTTTATTAAAATTTATATATAATATTTTTGGCAGTTTCTATTCCACCATGTCTAATGGTAAGATCCCAATGTTTTGCTGAATATTGTGAGTGTAGCACATGTTCAAGTTTTCTATGATGACTACTTATGTTCATGAACATGTACATAAGCGCCTTGGTGCAAACAAATCATAATTCATTTTATTAAAAATTATATATAATATTTTTGGCAGTTTCTAATCCACCATGTCTAATGGTAAGATCCCAATGTTTTGCTGAATATTGTGAGTGTAGCACATGTTCAAGTTTTCTATGATGACTACTTATGTTCATGAACATGTACATAAGCGCCTTGGTGCAAAAAAAATTATAATTCATTTTATTAAAAATTATATATAATATTTTTGGCAGTTTCTAATCCACCATGTCTAATGGTAAGATCCCAATGTTTTGCTGAATATTCTGAGTGTAGCAGATGTTCAAGTTTTCTATGATGACTACTTATGTTCATGAACATGTACATAAGCGCCTTGGTGCAAACAAATCATAATTCATTTTATTAAAAATTATATATAATATTTTTGGCAGTTTCTAATCCACCATGTCTAATGGTAAGATCCCAATGTTTTGCTGAATATTGTGAGTGTAGCACATGTTCAAGTTTTCTATGATGACTACTTATGTTCATGAACATGTACATAAGCGCCTTGGTGCAAACAAATCATAATTCATTTTATTAAAAATTATATATAATATTTTTGGCAGTTTCTAATCCACCATGTCTAATGGTAAGATCCCAATGTTTTGCTGAATATTGTTAGTGTAGCAGATGTTCAAGCTTTGTATGATGACTACTTATGTTCATGAACATGTACATAAGCGCCTTGGTGCAAAAAAAATCATAATTCATTTTATTAAAAATTATATATAATATTTTTGGCAGTTTCTAATCCACCATGTCTAATGGTAAGATCCCAATGTTTTGCTGAATATTGTGAGTGTAGCACATGTTCAAGTTTTCTATGATGACTACTTATGTTCATGAACATGTACATAAGCGCCTTGGTGCAAACAAATCATAATTCATTTTATTAAAAATTATATATAATATTTTTGGCAGTTTCTAATCCACCATGTCTAATGGTAAGATCCCTTTCTATGATGACTATGTTCATGAACATGTTATGCAAAAAAAATTATAATTCATTTTATTAAAAATTATATATAATATTTTTGGCAGTAGGACATGTTCTAACTTTCTATGATGACTATTTATGTTGATGAACATGTACATAAGCGCCTTGGTGCAAACAAATCATAATTCATTTTATTAAAAATTATATATAATATTTTTGGCAGTTTCTAATCCACCATGTCTAATGGTAAGATCCCAATGTTTTGCTGAATATTGTGAGTGTAGCACATGTTCAAGTTTCCTATGATGACTACTTATGTTCATGAACATGTACATAAGCGCCTTGGTGCAAACAAATCATAATTCATTTTATTAAAAATTATATATAATATTTTTGGCAGTTTCTAATCCACCATGTCTAATGGTAAGATCCCAATGTTTTGCTGAATATTGTGAGTGTAGCACATGTTCAAGTTTTCTATGATGACTACTTATGTTCATGAACATGTACATAAGCGCCTTGGTGCAAACAAATCATAATTCATTTTATTAAAAATTATATATAATATTTTTGGCAGTTTCTAATCCACCATGTCTAATGGTAAGATCCCAATGTTTTGCTGAATATTGTGAGTGTAGCACATGTTCAAGTTTTCTATGATGACTACTTATGTTCATGAACATGTACATAAGCGCCTTGGTGCAAACAAATCATAATTCATTTTATTAAAAATTATATATAATATTTTTGGCAGTTTCTAATCCACCATGTCTAATGGTAAGATCCCAATGTTTTGCTGAATATTGTTAGTGTAGCAGATGTTCAAGCTTTCTATGATGACTACTTATGTTCATGAACATGTACATAAGCGCCTTGGTGCAAACAAATCATAATTCATTTTATTAAAAATTATATATAATATTTTTGGCAGTTTCTAATCCACCATGTCTAATGGTAAGATCCCAATGTTTTGCTGAATATTGTGAGTGTAGCACATGTTCAAGTTTTCTATGATGACTACTTATGTTCATGAACATGTACATAAGCGCCTTGGTGCAAACAAATCATAATTCATTTTATTAAAAATTATATATAATATTTTTGGCAGTTTCTAATCCACCATGTCTAATGGTAAGATCCCAATGTTTTGCTGAATATTGTGAGTGTAGCACATGTTCAAGTTTTCTATGATGACTACTTATGTTCATGAACATGTACATAAGCGCCTTGGTGCAAACAAATCATAATTCATTTTATCAAAAACTATATATAATATTTTTGGCAGTTTCTAATCCACCATGTCTAATGGTAAGATCCCAATGTTTTGCTGAATATTGTGAGTGTAGCACATGTTCAAGTTTTCTATGATGACTACTTATGTTCATGAACATGTACATAAGCGCCTTGGTGCAAACAAATCATAATTCATTTTATTAAAAATTATATATAATATTTTTGGCAGTTTCTAATCCACCATGTCTAATGGTAAGATCCCAATGTTTTGCTGAATGTTGTTAGTGTAGGACTTGTTCTAATTTTCTATGATGACTACTTATGTTCATGAACATGTACATAAGCGCCTTGGTGCAAACAAATCATAATTCATTTTATTAAAAATTATATATAATATTTTTGGCAGTTTCTAATCCACCATGTCTAATGGTAAGATCCCAATGTTTTGCTGAATATTGTTAGTGTAGCAGATGTTCAAGCTTTCTATGATGACTACTTATGTTCATGAACATGTACATAAGCGCCTTGGTGCAAACAAATCATAATTCATTTTATTAAAAATTATATATAATATTTTTGGCAGTTTCTAATCCACCATGTCTAATGGTAAGATCCCAATGTTTTGCTGAATATTGTGAGTGTAGCACATGTTCAAGTTTTCTATGATGACTACTTATGTTCATGAACATGTACATAAGCGCCTTGGTGCAAACAAATCATAATTCATTTTATTAAAAATTATATATAATATTTTTGGCAGTTTCTAATCCACCATGTCTAATGGTAAGATCCCAATGTTTTGCTGAATATTGTGAGTGTAGCACATGTTCAAGTTTTCTATGATGACTACTTATGTTCATGAACATGTACATAAGCGCCTTGGTGCAAACAAATCATAATTCATTTTATTAAAAATTATATATAATATTTTTGGCAGTTTCTAATCCACCATGTCTAATGGTAAGATCCCAATGTTTTGCTGAATATTGTGAGTGTAGCACATGTTCAAGTTTTCTATGATGACTACTTATGTTCATGAACATGTACATAAGCGCCTTGGTGCAAACAAATCATAATTCATTTTATTAAAAATTATATATAATATTTTTGGCAGTTTCTAATCCACCATGTCTAATGGTAAGATCCCAATGTTTTGCTGAATATTGTGAGTGTAGCACATGTTCAAGTTTTCTATGATGACTACTTATGTTCATGAACATGTACATAAGCGCCTTGGTGCAAACAAATCATAATTCATTTTATTAAAAATTATATATAATATTTTTGGCAGTTTCTAATCCACCATGTCTAATGGTAAGATCCCAATGTTTTGCTGAATATTGTGAGTGTAGCACATGTTCAAGTTTTCTATGATGACTACTTATGTTCATGAACATGTACATAAGCGCCTTGGTGCAAACAAATCATAATTCATTTTATTAAAAATTATATATAATATTTTTGGCAGTTTCTAATCCACCATGTCTAATGGTAAGATCCCAATGTTTTGCTGAATATTGTGAGTGTAGCACATGTTCAAGTTTTCTATGATGACTACTTATGTTCATGAACATGTACATAAGCGCCTTGGTGCAAACAAATCATAATTCATTTTATTAAAAATTATATATAATATTTTTGGCAGTTTGTAATCCACCATGTCTAATGGTAAGATCCCAATGTTTTGCTGAATATTGTGAGTGTAGCACATGTTCAAGTTTTCTATGATGACTACTTATGTTCATGAACATGTACATAAGCGCCTTGGTGCAAACAAATCATAATTCATTTTATTAAAAATTATATATAATATTTTTGGCAGTTTCTAATCCACCATGTCTAATGGTAAGATCCCAATGTTTTGCTGAATGTTGTTAGTGTAGGACTTGTTCTAATTTTCTATGATGACTACTTATGTTCATGAACATGTACATAAGCGCCTTGGTGCAAACAAATCATAATTCATTTTATTAAAAATTATATATAATATTTTTGGCAGTTTCTAATCCACCATGTCTAATGGTAAGATCCCAATGTTTTGCTGAATATTGTTAGTGTAGCAGATGTTCAAGCTTTCTATGATGACTACTTATGTTCATGAACATGTACATAAGCGCCTTGGTGCAAACAAATCATAATTCATTTTATTAAAAATTATATATAATATTTTTGGCAGTTTCTAATCCACCATGTCTAATGGTAAGATCCCAATGTTTTGCTGAATATTGTGAGTGTAGCACATGTTCAAGTTTTCTATGATGACTACTTATGTTCATGAACATGTACATAAGCGCCTTGGTGCAAACAAATCATAATTCATTTTATTAAAAATTATATATAATATTTTTGGCAGTTTCTAATCCACCATGTCTAATGGTAAGATCCCAATGTTTTGCTGAATATTGTGAGTGTAGCACATGTTCAAGTTTTCTATGATGACTACTTATGTTCATGAACATGTACATAAGCGCCTTGGTGCAAACAAATCATAATTCATTTTATTAAAAATTATATATAATATTTTTGGCAGTTTCTAATCCACCATGTCTAATGGTAAGATCCCAATGTTTTGCTGAATGTTGTTAGTGTAGGACTTGTTCTAATTTTCTATGATGACTACTTATGTTCATGAACATGTACATAAGCGCCTTGGTGCAAACAAATCATAATTCATTTTATTAAAAATTATATATAATATTTTTGGCAGTTTCTAATCCACCATGTCTAATGGTAAGATCCCAATGTTTTGCTGAATATTGTGAGTGTAGCACATGTTCAAGTTTTCTATGATGACTACTTATGTTCATGAACATGTACATAAGCGCCTTGGTGCAAACAAATCATAATTCATTTTATTAAAAATTATATATAATATATTTGGCAGTTTCTAATCCACCATGTCTAATGGTAAGATCCCAATGTTTTGCTGAATATTGTGAGTGTAGCACATGTTCAAGTTTTCTATGATGACTACTTATGTTCATGAACATGTACATAAGCGCCTTGGTGCAAACAAATCATAATTCATTTTATTAAAAATTATATATAATATTTTTGGCAGTTTCTAATCCACCATGTCTAATGGTAAGATCCCAATGTTTTGCTGAATATTGTGAGTGTAGCACATGTTCAAGTTTTCTATGATGACTACTTATGTTCATGAACATGTACATAAGCGCCTTGGTGCAAACAAATCATAATTCATTTTATTAAAAATTATATATAATATTTTTGGCAGTTTCTAATCCACCATGTCTAATGGTAAGATCCCAATGTTTTGCTGAATATTGTGAGTGTAGCACATGTTCAAGCTTTCTATAATGACTACTTATGTTCATGAACATGTACATAAGCGCCTTGGTGCAAACAAATCATAATTCATTTTATTAAAAATTATATATAATATTTTTGGCAGTTTCTAATCCACCATGTCTAATGGTAAGATCCCAATGTTTTGCTGTATGTTGTTATGTTTTGCTGA
Organism: Phlebotomus papatasi; assembly: GCF_024763615.1. Taxonomy (NCBI): domain Eukaryota; kingdom Metazoa; phylum Arthropoda; class Insecta; order Diptera; family Psychodidae; genus Phlebotomus; species Phlebotomus papatasi. The sequence goes on from NW_026604437.1 coordinate 291,248, forward strand.
ATATTCTGAGTGTAGGACTTGTTCTAATTTTCTATGATGACTACTTATGTTCATGAACATGTACATAAGCGCCTTGGTGCAAACAAATCATAATTCATTTTATTAAAATTTATATATAATATTTTTGGCAGTTTCTATTCCACCATGTCTAATGGTAAGATCCCAATGTTTTGCTGAATATTGTTAGTGTAGCAGATGTTCAAGCTTTGTATGATGACTACTTATGTTCATGAACATGTACATAAGCGCCTTGGTGCAAACAAATCATAATTCATTTTATTAAAAATTATATATAATATTTTTTGCAGTTTCTAATCCACCATGTCTAATGGTAAGATCCCAATGTTTTGCTGAATATTCTGAGTGTAGCAGATGTTCAAGTTTTCTATGATGACTACTTATGTTCATGAACATGTACATAAGCGCCTTGGTGCAAACAAATCATAATTCATTTTATTAAAAATTATATATAATATTTTTGGCAGTTTCTAATCCACCATGTCTAATGGTAAGATCCCAATGTTTTGCTGAATATTGTTAGTGTAGCAGATGTTCAAGCTTTCTATAATGACTACTTATGTTCATGAACATGTACATAAGCGCCTTGGTGCAAACAAATCATAATTCATTTTATTAAAAATTATATATAATATTTTTGGTAGTTTCTAATCCACCATGTCTAATGGTAAGATCCCAATGTTTTGCTGAATATTGTTAGTGTAGCACATGTTCAAGCTTTCTGTGATGACTACTTATGTTCATGAACATGTACATAAGCGCCTTGGTGCAAACAAATCACAATTCATTTTATTAAAAATTATATATAATATTTTTGGCAGTTTCTAATCCACCATGTCTAATGGTAAGATCCCAATGTTTTGCTGAATATTCTGAGTGTAGCAGATGTTCAAGTTTTCTATGATGACTACTTATGTTCATGAACATGTACATAAGCGCCTTGGTGCAAACAAATCATAATTCATTTTATTAAAAATTATATATAATATTTTTGGCAGTTTCTAATCCACCATGTCTAATGGTAAGATCCCAATGTTTTGCTGAATATTGTTAGTGTAGCAGATGTTCAAGCTTTCTATAATGACTACTTATGTTCATGAACATGTACATAAGCGCCTTGGTGCAAACAAATCATAATTCATTTTATTAAAAATTATATATAATATTTTTGGCAGTTTCTAATCCACCATGTCTAATGGTAAGATCACAATGTTTTGCTGAATATTGTGAGTGTAGCACATACTCAAGCTTTCTATGATGACTACTTATGTTCATGAACATGTACATAAGCGCCTTGGTGCAAACAAATCATAATTCATTTTATTAAAAATTATATATAATATTTTTGGCAGTTTCTAATCCACCATGTCTAATGGTAAGATCCCAATGTTTTGCTGAATGTTGTTAGTGTAGGACTTGTTCTAATTTTCTATGATGACTACTTATGTTCATGAACATGTACATAAGCGCCTTGGTGCAAACAAATCATAATTCATTTTATTAAAAATTATATATAATATTTTTGGCAGTTTGTAATCCACCATGTCTAATGGTAAGATCCCAATGTTTTGCTGAATATTGTGAGTGTAGCACATATTCAAGCTTTCTATGATGACTACTTATGTTCATGAACATGTACATAAGCGCCTTGGTGCAAACAAATCATAATTCATTTTATTAAAAATTATATATAATATTTTTGGCAGTTTCTAATCCACCATGTCTAATGGTAAGATCCCAATGTTTTGCTGAATATTGTTAGTGTAGCAGATGTTCAAGCTTTCTATGATGACTACTTATGTTCATGAACATGTACATAAGCGCCTTGGTGCAAACAAATCATAATTCATTTTATTAAAAATTATATATAATATTTTTGGCAGTTTCTAATCCACCATGTCTAATGGTAAGATCCCAATGTTTTGCTGAATATTCTGAGTGTAGCACATGTTCAAGTTTTCTATGATGACTACTTATGTTCATGAACATGTACATAAGCGCCTTGGTGCAAACAAATCATAATTCATTTTATTAAAAATTATATATAATATTTTTGGCAGTTTCTAATCCACCATGTCTAATGGTAAGATCCCAATGTTTTGCTGAATATTGTTAGTGTAGCAGATGTTCAAGCTTTGTATGATGACTACTTATGTTCATGAACATGTACATAAGCGCCTTGGTGCAAACAAATCATAATTCATTTTATTAAAAATTATATATAATATTTTTGGCAGTTTCTAATCCACCATGTCTAATGGTAAGATCCCAATGTTTTGCTGAATATTGTTAGTGTAGCAGATGTTCAAGCTTTGTATGATGACTACTTATGTTCATGAACATGTACATAAGCGCCTTGGTGCAAACAAATCATAATTCATTTTATTAAAAATTATATATAATATTTTTGGCAGTTTCTAATCCACCATGTCTAATGGTAAGATCCCAATGTTTTGCTGAATATTGTTAGTGTAGCAGATGTTCAAGCTTTCTATGATGACTACTTATGTTCATGAACATGTACATAAGCGCCTTGGTGCAAACAAATCATAATTCATTTTATTAAAAATTATATATAATATTTTTGGCAGTTTCTAATCCACCATGTCTAATGGTAAGATCCCAATGTTTTGCTGAATATTCTGAGTGTAGCACATGTTCAAGTTTTCTATGATGACTACTTATGTTCATGAACATGTACATAAGCGCCTTGGTGCAAACAAATCATAATTCATTTTATTAAAAATTATATATAATATTTTTGGCAGTTTCTAATCCACCATGTCTAATGGTAAGATCCCAATGTTTTGCTGAATATTGTGAGTGTAGCACATGTTCAAGTTTTCTATGATGACTACTTATGTTCATGAACATGTACATAAGCGCCTTGGTGCAAACAAATCATAATTCATTTTATTAAAAATTATATATAATATTTTTGGCAGTTTCTAATCCACCATGTCTAATGGTAAGATCACAATGTTTTGCTGAATATTGTGAGTGTAGCACATACTCAAGCTTTCTATGATGACTACTTATGTTCATGAACATGTACATAAGCGCCTTGGTGCAAACAAATCATAATTCATTTTATTAAAAATTATATATAATATTTTTGGCAGTTTCTAATCCACCATGTCTAATGGTAAGATCCCAATGTTTTGCTGAATGTTGTTAGTGTAGGACTTGTTCTAATTTTCTATGATGACTACTTATGTTCATGAACATGTACATAAGCGCCTTGGTGCAAACAAATCATAATTCATTTTATTAAAAATTATATATAATATTTTTGGCAGTTTCTATTCCACCATGTCTAATGGTAAGATCCCAATGTTTTGCTGAATATTGTTAGTGTAGCAGATGTTCAAGCTTTGTATGATGACTACTTATGTTCATGAACATGTACATAAGCGCCTTGGTGCAAACAAATCATAATTCATTTTATTAAAAATTATATATAATATTTTTGGCAGTTTCTAATCCACCATGTCTAATGGTAAGATCCCAATGTTTTGCTGAATATTGTTAGTGTAGCAGATGTTCAAGCTTTCTATGATGACTACTTATGTTCATGAACATGTACATAAGCGCCTTGGTGCAAACAAATCATAATTCATTTTATTAAAAATTATATATAATATTTTTGGCAGTTTCTAATCCACCATGTCTAATGGTAAGATCCCAATGTTTTGCTGAATATTCTGAGTGTAGCACATGTTCAAGTTTTCTATGATGACTACTTATGTTCATGAACATGTACATAAGCGCCTTGGTGCAAACAAATCATAATTCATTTTATTAAAAATTATATATAATATTTTTGGCAGTTTCTAATCCACCATGTCTAATGGTAAGATCCCAATGTTTTGCTGAATATTGTGAGTGTAGCACATGTTCAAGTTTTCTATGATGACTACTTATGTTCATGAACATGTACATAAGCGCCTTGGTGCAAACAAATCATAATTCATTTTATTAAAAATTATATATAATATTTTTGGCAGTTTCTAATCCACCATGTCTAATGGTAAGATCACAATGTTTTGCTGAATATTGTGAGTGTAGCACATACTCAAGCTTTCTATGATGACTACTTATGTTCATGAACATGTACATAAGCGCCTTGGTGCAAACAAATCATAATTCATTTTATTAAAAATTATATATAATATTTTTGGCAGTTTCTAATCCACCATGTCTAATGGTAAGATCCCAATGTTTTGCTGAATATTGTTAGTGTAGCAGATGTTCAAGCTTTCTATGATGACTACTTATGTTCATGAACATGTACATAAGCGCCTTGGTGCAAACAAATCATAATTCATTTTATTAAAAATTATATATAATATTTTTGGCAGTTTCTAATCCACCATGTCTAATGGTAAGATCCCAATGTTTTGCTGAATGTTGTTAGTGTAGGACTTGTTCTAATTTTCTATGATGACTACTTATGTTCATGAACATGTACATAAGCGCCTTGGTGCAAACAAATCATAATTCATTTTATTAAAAATTATATATAATATTTTTGGCAGTTTCTAATCCACCATGTCTAATGGTAAGATCACAATGTTTTGCTGAATATTGTGAGTGTAGCACATATTCAAGCTTTCTATGATGACTACTTATGTTCATGAACATGTACATAAGCGCCTTGGTGCAAACAAATCATAATTCATTTTATTAAAAATTATATATAATATTTTTGGCAGTTTCTAATCCACCATGTCTAATGGTAAGATCCCAATGTTTTGCTGAATGTTGTTAGTGTAGGACTTGTTCTAATTTTCTATGATGACTACTTATGTTCATGAACATGTACATAAGCGCCTTGGTGCAAACAAATCATAATTCATTTTATTAAAAATTATATATAATATTTTTGGCAGTTTCTAATCCACCATGTCTAATGGTAAGATCACAATGTTTTGCTGAATATTGTGAGTGTAGCACATGTTCAAGCTTTCTATGATGACTACTTATGTTCATGAACATGTACATAAGCGCCATGGTGCAAACAAATCATAATTCATTTTATTAAAAATTATATATAATATTTTTGGCAGTTTCTAATCCACCATGTCTAATGGTAAGATCCCAATGTTTTGCTGAATGTTGTTAGTGTAGGACTTGTTCTAATTTTCTATGATGACTACTTATGTTCATGAACATGTACATAAGCGCCTTGATGCAAACAAATCATAATTCATTTTATTAAAAATTATATATAATATTTTTGGCAGTTTCTAATCCACCATGTCTAATGGTAAGATCCCAATGTTTTGCTGAATATTGTTAGTGTAGCAGATGTTCAAGCTTTCTATGATGACTACTTATGTTCATGAACATGTACATAAGCGCCTTGGTGCAAACAAATCATAATTCATTTTATTAAAAATTATATATAATTTTTTTGGCAGTTTCTAATCCACCATGTCTAATGGTAAGATCCCAATGTTTTGCTGAATATTCTGAGTGTAGCAGATGTTCAAGTTTTCTATGATGACTACTTATGTTCATGAACATGTACATAAGCGCCTTGGTGCAAACAAATCATAATTCATTTTATTAAAAATTATATATAATATTTTTGGCAGTTTCTAATCCACCATGTCTAATGGTAAGATCCCAATGTTTTGCTGAATATTGTGAGTGTAGCACATGTTCAAGTTTTCTATGATGACTACTTATGTTCATGAACATGTACATAAGCGCCTTGGTGCAAACAAATCATAATTCATTTTATTAAAAATTATATATAATATTTTTGGCAGTTTCTAATCCACCATGTCTAATGGTAAGATCCCAATGTTTTGCTGAATATTGTTAGTGTAGCACATGTTCAAGCTTTCTGTGATGACTACTTATGTTCATGAACATGTACATAAGCGCCTTGGTGCAAACAAATCATAATTCATTTTATTAAAAATTATATATAATATTTTTGGCAGTTTCTAATCCACCATGTCTAATGGTAAGATCCCAATGTTTTGCTGAATGTTGTTAGTGTAGGACTTGTTCTAATTTTCTATGATGACTACTTATGTTCATGAACATGTACATAAGCGCCTTGGTGTAAACAAATCATAATTCATTTTATTAAAAATTATATATAATATTTTTGGCAGTTTCTAATCCACCATGTCTAATGGTAAGATCCCAATGTTTTGCTGAATATTCTGAGTGTAGCACATGTTCAAGTTTTCTATGATGACTACTTATGTTCATGAACATGTACATAAGCGCCTTGGTGCAAACAAATCATAATTCATTTTATTAAAAATTATATATAATATTTTTGGCAGTTTCTAATCCACCATGTCTAATGGTAAGATCCCAATGTTTTGCTGAATATTGTGAGTGTAGCACATGTTCAAGTTTTCTATGATGACTACTTATGTTCATGAACATGTACATAAGCGCCTTGGTGCAAACAAATCATAATTCATTTTATTAAAAATTATATATAATATTTTTGGCAGTTTCTAATCCACCATGTCTAATGGTAAGATCACAATGTTTTGCTGAATATTGTGAGTGTAGCACATATTCAAGCTTTCTATGATGACTACTTATGTTCATGAACATGTACATAAGCGCCTTGGTGCAAACAAATCATAATTCATTTTATTAAAAATTATATATAATATTTTTGGCAGTTTCTAATCCACCATGTCTAATGGTAAGATCCCAATGTTTTGCTGAATGTTGTTAGTGTAGGACTTGTTCTAATTTTCTATGATGACTACTTATGTTCATGAACATGTACATAAGCGCCTTGGTGCAAACAAATCATAATTCATTTTATTAAAAATTATATATAATATTTTTGGCAGTTTCTAATCCACCATGTCTAATGGTAAGATCCCAATGTTTTGCTGAATATTGTTAGTGTAGCAGATGTTCAAGTTTTCTATGATGACTACTTATGTTCATGAACATGTACATAAGCGCCTTGGTGCAAACAAATCATAATTCATTTTATTAAAAATTATATATAATATTTTTGGCAGTTTCTAATCCACCATGTCTAATGGTAAGATCCCAATGTTTTGCTGAATATTGTGAGTGTAGCACATGTTCAAGTTTTCTATGATGACTACTTATGTTCATGAACATGTACATAAGCGCCTTGGTGCAAACAAATCATAATTCATTTTATTAAAAATTATATATAATATTTTTGGCAGTTTCTAATCCACCATGTCTAATGGTAAGATCCCAATGTTTTGCTGAATATTGTTAGTGTAGCACATGTTCAAGCTTTCTGTGATGACTACTTATGTTCATGAACATGTACATAAGCGCCTTGGTGCAAACAAATCATAATTCATTTTATTAAAAATTATATATAATATTTTTGGCAGTTTCTAATCCACCATGTCTAATGGTAAGATCCCAATGTTTTGCTGAATATTGTTAGTGTAGCAGATGTTCAAGCTTTCTATAATGACTACTTATGTTCATGAACATGTACATAAGCGCCTTGGTGCAAACAAATCATAATTCATTTTATTAAAAATTATATATAATATTTTTGGCAGTTTCTAATCCACCATGTCTAATGGTAAGATCCCAATGTTTTGCTGAATGTTGTTAGTGTAGGACTTGTTCTAATTTTCTATGATGACTACTTATGTTCATGAACATGTACATAAGCGCCTTGGTGCAAACAAATCATAATTCATTTTATTAAAATTTATATATAATATTTTTGGCAGTTTCTATTCCACCATGTCTAATGGTAAGATCCCAATGTTTTGCTGAATATTGTTAGTGTAGCAGATGTTCAAGCTTTGTATGATGACTACTTATGTTCATGAACATGTACATAAGCGCCTTGGTGCAAACAAATCATAATTCATTTTATTAAAAATTATATATAATATTTTTGGCAGTTTCTAATCCACCATGTCTAATGGTAAGATCCCAATGTTTTGCTGAATATTGTTAGTGTAGCACATGTTCAAGCTTTCTGTGATGACTACTTATGTTCATGAACATGTACATAAGCGCCTTGGTGCAAACAAATCATAATTCATTTTATTAAAAATTATATATAATATTTTTGGCAGTTTCTAATCCACCATGTCTAATGGTAAGATCCCAATGTTTTGCTGAATATTGTTAGTGTAGCAGATGTTCAAGCTTTCTATATGTGATGACTACTTATGTTCATGAACATGTACATAAGCGCCTTGGTGCAAACAAATCATAATTCATTTTATTAAAAATTATATATAATATTTTTGGCAGTTTCTAATCCACCATGTCTAATGGTAAGATCCCAATGTTTTGCTGAATATTGTTAGTGTAGCAGATGTTCAAGCTTTCTATAATGACTACTTATGTTCATGAACATGTACATAAGCGCCTTGGTGCAAACAAATCATAATTCATTTTATTAAAAATTATATATAATATTTTTGGCAGTTTCTAATCCACCATGTCTAATGGTAAGATCCCAATGTTTTGCTGTATGTTGTTAGTGTAGGACTTGTTCTAATTTTCTATGATGACTACTTATGTTCATGAACATGTACATAAGCGCCTTGGTGCAAACAAATCATAATTCATTTTATTAAAATTTATATATAATATTTTTGGCAGTTTCTATTCCACCATGTCTAATGGTAAGATCCCAATGTTTTGCTGAATATTGTTAGTGTAGCAGATGTTCAAGCTTTGTATGATGACTACTTATGTTCATGAACATGTACATAAGCGCCTTGGTGCAAACAAATCATAATTCATTTTATTAAAAATTATATATAATATTTTTTGCAGTTTCTAATCCACCATGTCTAATGGTAAGATCCCAATCTTTTGCTGAATATTGTTAGTGTAGCAGATGTTCAAGCTTTCTATGATGACTACTTATGTTCATGAACATGTACATAAGCGCCTTGGTGCAAACAAATCATAATTCATTTTATTAAAATTTATATATAATATTTTTGGCAGTTTCTATTCCACCATGTCTAATGGTAAGATCCCAATGTTTTGCTGAATATTGTTAGTGTAGCAGATGTTCAAGCTTTGTATGATGACTACTTATGTTCATGAACATGTACATAAGCGCCTTGGTGCAAACAAATCATAATTCATTTTATTAAAAATTATATATAATATTTTTGGCAGTTTCTAATCCACCATGTCTAATGGTAAAATCCCAATCTTTTGCTGAATATTGTTAGTGTAGCAGATGTTCAAGTTTTCTATGATGACTACTTATGTTCATGAACATGTACATAAGCGCCTTGGTGCAAACAAATCATAATTCATTTTATTAAAAATTATATATAATATTTTTGGCAGTTTCTAATCCACCATGTCTAATGGTAAGATCCCAATGTTTTGCTGAATATTGTTAGTGTAGCAGATGTTCAAGCTTTCTATGATGACTACTTATGTTCTTGAACATGTACATAAGCGCCTTGGTGCAAACAAATCATAATTCATTTTATTAAAAATTATATATAATATTTTTGGCAGTTTCTAATCCACCATGTCTAATGGTAAGATCCCAATGTTTTGCTGAATATTGTTAGTGTAGGACTTGTTCTAATTTTCTATGATGACTACTTATGTTCATGAACATGTGCATAAGCGCCTTGGTGCAAACAAGTCATAATTCATTTTATTAAAAATTATATATAATATTTTTGGCAGTTTCTAATCCACCATGTCTAATGGTAAGATCACAATGTTTTGCTGAATATTGTGAGTGTAGCACATGTTCAAGCTTTCTATGATGACTACTTATGTTCATGAACATGTACATAAGCGCCATGGTGCAAACAAATCATAATTCATTTTATTAAAAATTATATATAATATTTTTGGCAGTTTCTAATCCACCATGTCTAATGGTAAGATCCCAATGTTTTGCTGAATGTTGTTAGTGTAGGACTTGTTCTAATTTTCTATGATGACTACTTATGTTCATGAACATGTACATAAGCGCCTTGGTGCAAACAAATCATAATTCATTTTATTAAAAATTATATATAATATTTTTGGCAGTGTCTAATCCACCATGTCTAATGGTAAGATCCCAATGTTTTGCTGAATATTGTTAGTGTAGCAGATGTTCAAGCTTTCTATGATGACTACTTATGTTCATGAACATGTACATAAGCGCCTTGGTGCAAACAAATCATAATTCATTTTATTAAAAATTATATATAATATTTTTGGCAGTTTCTAATCCACCATGTCTAATGGTAAGATCCCAATGTTTTGCTGAATGTTGTTAGTGTAGGACTTGTTCTAATTAGGTGAGATTCTTAACAATCTCACCTACTATAATCCTAACAAAATTTCATGTCCTCCGATCGCGCTCAAACTTGGCCAAAATGTGTTTCGCCACTTCCTGATCACGAATATATGGGGGGCTAAGTTACGTTCCCGGCCGGCCGGCCGGCCGGCCGGCCGTCCGGCCGCTCTTTGGAGCTTAATAGCTCCTAAACTAAAAAAGATATCGACTTGCGGTTTTCGGCAAAGGTTATATATCGCATGAAAATTGCAACTTGGTGCATTGACCCCCCACCCCCCACCCCTCCTTCCGCCATTTTGAAGACCCCCCTTTTTTTGTTTTCTCAATAGCTCCGCCCCTATGGCATCGATCGGGCTCAAATTTTAGTATGTTATAGCTGGGCCTTAGAGCTTTCCATCAATACCAAACTTAAGGTCCCCCGACCCCCCTGACCCGAGCTATAAGGGTCCAAAAAAAATTTCTTAAAATGGCCATAACTCCGGTTCTAATTGTCAGAATTTAAAAAATGAGGACTTTTTGGAAAGCTCTCGTGAAATGCCACTTCCTCTTCTAACATCGCAAGTTCATAAAACCACCGCTAGGGGCGCTTTTTTTAAAAAGAAAATTTTTAAATCTTAAAAGTTAAATAACTCAAAAATTCCTTATGCGATCGGGCTGAAATTTTAGTATGTTGTAGCCGTTGATTATACCTATCAAACAAAAAAAACCTTAAGTCGATCCATAACCCCTGACCCGAGCTATAAGGGGTCAAAGTTCGAACATTGACCGGCCTCTATCTCCGGTTCTAATTAACATATCGACATAAATTTTACCTTTTTGGTTTCGTCTCGATGAGCACTTTCAGATGGAAGTTCAAAAAATCACCACAGGTGGCGCTGTGATAACGTCAAAATTCATCGAAATTCAAAGACATTTTTCTCAAAAACGGCATTGTGCAAGTTAATCAAATTTTAGTATGTTGTAGTCCAGTCTAGGACGTTTCCAAAATGGTGCGTATGTGCGCTGTGGTTTCAATAGAACCGGAGATATGAGGGGTCAAAGTTCACGAAATTCAAAAAATCATATCTCCGGTTCTATGTGACCGATTTTGATGAATGAGGGCTTAAACGAAAGATCTCACCAAATGCTACAACTTTCTAGAATATTTGAACTTCGTGGGACCAACACCAGGGGCGCCACAGTCGAAAAATCAATTTCAATATCACATAACCTCAATTATCTCGACTGTCGCTGAACCGATTTTGATGATTACTTCGACATAATTGTAGAGGACATTTGTCTCTACATTTCGTCCATACATCATTTTCCGCTCAGACTACGCTATCACTCCGATTTTGCCGTTTAAGTGTGAAAAAATTGATTTTTCCAATAATAACGCTTTGAAATCACTCAGATGCCAATTTGACTGCCTCTACTCCACCAAGACACTTAAAATAGGGTTTTAAATGGAAAATCCCACAGAATACAACAATTCTTTGATATAGTTGAAGTTCAACAAATGACTACTTGGGGCACTCTGGATGAAAAAACGAGTTAAGAAACAAAAAACCTCGATTATCTTGGCTTCTGAGTAATCGATGAGATCATGTTCTATGGGAAAATTATAGAGAACATTCTGGTCTACATTTCACCCATATAACACTTTTCTGTCAGTTCATCCAAATCCTTGATATTTTGGTTTAAATACAAAATTTGTATAATTTCACGAATTTGATTCAAGATGACTGAATGGCGTCTCCCAACTTCAGCTCTAAATCGAATTTGCATGCACTCCGAGTTAGCTCACGTTAAGAATCTCACCTACATAAGCCGGTTAGGATTATCTGTCCCTTTTCTATGATGACTACTTATGTTCATGAACATGTACATAAGCGCCTTGGTGCAAACAAATCATAATTCATTTTATTAAAAATTATATATAATATTTTTGGCAGTTTCTAATCCACCATGTCTAATGGTAAGATCCCAATGTTTTGCTGAATATTCTGAGTGTAGCAGATGTTCAAGTTTTCTATGATGACTACTTATGTTCATGAACATGTACATAAGCGCCTTGGTGCAAACAAATCATAATTCATTTTATTAAAAATTATATATAATATTTTTGGCAGTTTCTAATCCACCATGTCTAATGGTAAGATCCCAATGTTTTGCTGAATATTGTGAGTGTAGCACATGTTCAAGTTTTCTATGATGACTACTTATGTTCATGAACATGTACATAAGCGCCTTGGTGCAAACAAATCATAATTCATTTTATTAAAAATTATATATAATATTTTTGGCAGTTTCTAATCCACCATGTCTAATGGTAAGATCCCAATGTTTTGCTGAATATTGTTAGTGTAGCACATGTTCAAGCTTTCTGTGATGACTACTTATGTTCATGAACATGTACATAAGCGCCTTGGTGCAAACAAATCATAATTCATTTTATTAAAAATTATATATAATATTTTTGGCAGTTTCTAATCCACCATGTCTAATGGTAAGATCCCAATGTTTTGCTGAATATTGTTAGTGTAGCAGATGTTCAAGCTTTCTATAATGACTACTTATGTTCATGAACATGTACATAAGCGCCTTGGTGCAAACAAATCATAATTCATTTTATTAAAAATTATATATAATATTTTTGGCAGTTTCTAATCCACCATGTCTAATGGTAAGATCCCAATGTTTTGCTGTATGTTGTTAGTGTAGGACTTGTTCTAATTTTCTATGATGACTACTTATGTTCATGAACATGTACATAAGCGCCTTGGTGCAAACAAATCATAATTCATTTTATTAAAATTTATATATAATATTTTTGGCAGTTTCTATTCCACCATGTCTAATGGTAAGATCCCAATGTTTTGCTGAATATTGTTAGTGTAGCAGATGTTCAAGCTTTGTATGATGACTACTTATGTTCATGAACATGTACATAAGCGCCTTGGTGCAAACAAATCATAATTCATTTTATTAAAAATTATATATAATATTTTTTGCAGTTTCTAATCCACCATGTCTAATGGTAAGATCCCAATGTTTTGCTGAATATTCTGAGTGTAGCAGATGTTCAAGTTTTCTATGATGACTACTTATGTTCATGAACATGTACATAAGCGCCTTGGTGCAAACAAATCATAATTCATTTTATTAAAAATTATATATAATATTTTTGGCAGTTTCTAATCCACCATGTCTAATGGTAAGATCCCAATGTTTTGCTGAATATTGTTAGTGTAGCAGATGTTCAAGCTTTCTATAATGACTACTTATGTTCATGAACATGTACATAAGCGCCTTGGTGCAAACAAATCATAATTCATTTTATTAAAAATTATATATAATATTTTTGGCAGTTTCTAATCCACCATGTCTAATGGTAAGATCCCAATGTTTTGCTGAATATTGTTAGTGTAGCACATGTTCAAGCTTTCTGTGATGACTACTTATGTTCATGAACATGTACATAAGCGCCTTGGTGCAAACAAATCACAATTCATTTTATTAAAAATTATATATAATATTTTTGGCAGTTTCTAATCCACCATGTCTAATGGTAAGATCCCAATGTTTTGCTGAATATTCTGAGTGTAGCAGATGTTCAAGTTTTCTATGATGACTACTTATGTTCATGAACATGTACATAAGCGCCTTGGTGCAAACAAATCATAATTCATTTTATTAAAAATTATATATAATATTTTTGGCAGTTTCTAATCCACCATGTCTAATGGTAAGATCCCAATGTTTTGCTGAATATTGTTAGTGTAGCAGATGTTCAAGCTTTCTATAATGACTACTTATGTTCATGAACATGTACATAAGCGCCTTGGTGCAAACAAATCATAATTCATTTTATTAAAAATTATATATAATATTTTTGGCAGTTTCTAATCCACCATGTCTAATGGTAAGATCCCAATGTTTTGCTGTATGTTGTTAGTGTAGGACTTGTTCTAATTTTCTATGATGACTACTTATGTTCATGAACATGTACATAAGCGCCTTGGTGCAAACAAATCATAATTCATTTTATTAAAATTTATATATAATATTTTTGGCAGTTTCTATTCCACCATGTCTAATGGTAAGATCCCAATGTTTTGCTGAATATTGTTAGTGTAGCAGATGTTCAAGCTTTGTATGATGACTACTTATGTTCATGAACATGTACATAAGCGCCTTGGTGCAAACAAATCATAATTCATTTTATTAAAAATTATATATAATATTTTTGGCAGTTTCTAATCCACCATGTCTAATGGTAAGATCCCAATGTTTTGCTGAATATTGTGAGTGTAGCACATGTTCAAGTTTTCTATGATGACTACTTATGTTCATGAACATGTACATAAGCGCCTTGGTGCAAACAAATCATAATTCATTTTATTAAAAATTATATATAATATTTTTGGCAGTTTCTAATCCACCATGTCTAATGGTAAGATCCCAATGTTTTGCTGAATATTGTTAGTGTAGCAGATGTTCAAGCTTTGTATGATGACTACTTATGTTCATGAACATGTACATAAGCGCCTTGGTGCAAAAAAAATTATAATTCATTTTATTAAAAATTATATATAATATTTTTGGCAGTTTCTAATCCACCATGTCTAATGGTAAGATCCCAATGTTTTGCTGAATATTGTTAGTGTAGGACATGTTCTAACTTTCTATGATGACTATTTATGTTGATGAACATGTACATAAGCGCCTTGGTGCAAACAAATCATAATTCATTTTATTAAAAATTATATATAATATTTTTGGCAGTTTCTAATCCACCATGTCTAATGGTAAGATCCCAATGTTTTGCTGAATATTGTGAGTGTAGCACATGTTCAAGTTTCCTATGATGACTACTTATGTTCATGAACATGTACATAAGCGCCTTGGTGCAAACAAATCATAATTCATTTTATTAAAAATTATATATAATATTTTTGGCAGTTTCTAATCCACCATGTCTAATGGTAAGATCCCAATGTTTTGCTGAATATTGTGAGTGTAGCACATGTTCAAGTTTTCTATGATGACTACTTATGTTCATGAACATGTACATAAGCGCCTTGGTGCAAACAAATCATAATTCATTTTATTAAAAATTATATATAATATTTTTGGCAGTTTCTAATCCACCATGTCTAATGGTAAGATCCCAATGTTTTGCTGTATGTTGTTAGTGTAGGACTTGTTCTAATTTTCTATGATGACTACTTATGTTCATGAACATGTACATAAGCGCCTTGGTGCAAACAAATCATAATTCATTTTATTAAAAATTATATATAATATTTTTGGCAGTTTCTAATCCACCATGTCTAATGGTAAGATCCCAATGTTTTGCTGTATGTTGTTAGTGTAGGACTTGTTCTAATTTTCTATGATGACTACTTATGTTCATGAACATGTACATAAGCGCCTTGGTGCAAACAAATCATAATTCATTTTATTAAAATTTATATATAATATTTTTGGCAGTTTCTATTCCACCATGTCTAATGGTAAGATCCCAATGTTTTGCTGAATATTGTGAGTGTAGCACATGTTCAAGTTTTCTATGATGACTACTTATGTTCATGAACATGTACATAAGCGCCTTGGTGCAAACAAATCATAATTCATTTTATTAAAAATTATATATAATATTTTTGGCAGTTTCTAATCCACCATGTCTAATGGTAAGATCCCAATGTTTTGCTGAATATTGTGAGTGTAGCACATGTTCAAGTTTTCTATGATGACTACTTATGTTCATGAACATGTACATAAGCGCCTTGGTGCAAAAAAAATTATAATTCATTTTATTAAAAATTATATATAATATTTTTGGCAGTTTCTAATCCACCATGTCTAATGGTAAGATCCCAATGTTTTGCTGAATATTCTGAGTGTAGCAGATGTTCAAGTTTTCTATGATGACTACTTATGTTCATGAACATGTACATAAGCGCCTTGGTGCAAACAAATCATAATTCATTTTATTAAAAATTATATATAATATTTTTGGCAGTTTCTAATCCACCATGTCTAATGGTAAGATCCCAATGTTTTGCTGAATATTGTGAGTGTAGCACATGTTCAAGTTTTCTATGATGACTACTTATGTTCATGAACATGTACATAAGCGCCTTGGTGCAAACAAATCATAATTCATTTTATTAAAAATTATATATAATATTTTTGGCAGTTTCTAATCCACCATGTCTAATGGTAAGATCCCAATGTTTTGCTGAATATTGTTAGTGTAGCAGATGTTCAAGCTTTGTATGATGACTACTTATGTTCATGAACATGTACATAAGCGCCTTGGTGCAAAAAAAATTATAATTCATTTTATTAAAAATTATATATAATATTTTTGGCAGTTTCTAATCCACCATGTCTAATGGTAAGATCCCAATGTTTTGCTGAATATTGTTAGTGTAGGACATGTTCTAACTTTCTATGATGACTATTTATGTTGATGAACATGTACATAAGCGCCTTGGTGCAAACAAATCATAATTCATTTTATTAAAAATTATATATAATATTTTTGGCAGTTTCTAATCCACCATGTCTAATGGTAAGATCCCAATGTTTTGCTGAATATTGTGAGTGTAGCACATGTTCAAGTTTCCTATGATGACTACTTATGTTCATGAACATGTACATAAGCGCCTTGGTGCAAACAAATCATAATTCATTTTATTAAAAATTATATATAATATTTTTGGCAGTTTCTAATCCACCATGTCTAATGGTAAGATCCCAATGTTTTGCTGAATATTGTGAGTGTAGCACATGTTCAAGTTTTCTATGATGACTACTTATGTTCATGAACATGTACATAAGCGCCTTGGTGCAAACAAATCATAATTCATTTTATTAAAAATTATATATAATATTTTTGGCAGTTTCTAATCCACCATGTCTAATGGTAAGATCCCAATGTTTTGCTGAATATTGTGAGTGTAGCACATGTTCAAGTTTTCTATGATGACTACTTATGTTCATGAACATGTACATAAGCGCCTTGGTGCAAACAAATCATAATTCATTTTATTAAAAATTATATATAATATTTTTGGCAGTTTCTAATCCACCATGTCTAATGGTAAGATCCCAATGTTTTGCTGAATATTGTTAGTGTAGCAGATGTTCAAGCTTTCTATGATGACTACTTATGTTCATGAACATGTACATAAGCGCCTTGGTGCAAACAAATCATAATTCATTTTATTAAAAATTATATATAATATTTTTGGCAGTTTCTAATCCACCATGTCTAATGGTAAGATCCCAATGTTTTGCTGAATATTGTGAGTGTAGCACATGTTCAAGTTTTCTATGATGACTACTTATGTTCATGAACATGTACATAAGCGCCTTGGTGCAAACAAATCATAATTCATTTTATTAAAAATTATATATAATATTTTTGGCAGTTTCTAATCCACCATGTCTAATGGTAAGATCCCAATGTTTTGCTGAATATTGTGAGTGTAGCACATGTTCAAGTTTTCTATGATGACTACTTATGTTCATGAACATGTACATAAGCGCCTTGGTGCAAACAAATCATAATTCATTTTATCAAAAACTATATATAATATTTTTGGCAGTTTCTAATCCACCATGTCTAATGGTAAGATCCCAATGTTTTGCTGAATATTGTGAGTGTAGCACATGTTCAAGTTTTCTATGATGACTACTTATGTTCATGAACATGTACATAAGCGCCTTGGTGCAAACAAATCATAATTCATTTTATTAAAAATTATATATAATATTTTTGGCAGTTTCTAATCCACCATGTCTAATGGTAAGATCCCAATGTTTTGCTGAATGTTGTTAGTGTAGGACTTGTTCTAATTTTCTATGATGACTACTTATGTTCATGAACATGTACATAAGCGCCTTGGTGCAAACAAATCATAATTCATTTTATTAAAAATTATATATAATATTTTTGGCAGTTTCTAATCCACCATGTCTAATGGTAAGATCCCAATGTTTTGCTGAATATTGTTAGTGTAGCAGATGTTCAAGCTTTCTATGATGACTACTTATGTTCATGAACATGTACATAAGCGCCTTGGTGCAAACAAATCATAATTCATTTTATTAAAAATTATATATAATATTTTTGGCAGTTTCTAATCCACCATGTCTAATGGTAAGATCCCAATG
Organism: Phlebotomus papatasi; assembly: GCF_024763615.1. Classification (NCBI taxonomy): domain Eukaryota; kingdom Metazoa; phylum Arthropoda; class Insecta; order Diptera; family Psychodidae; genus Phlebotomus; species Phlebotomus papatasi. The sequence goes on from NW_026604437.1 coordinate 309,717, forward strand.
TTTTGCTGAATATTGTGAGTGTAGCACATGTTCAAGTTTTCTATGATGACTACTTATGTTCATGAACATGTACATAAGCGCCTTGGTGCAAACAAATCATAATTCATTTTATTAAAAATTATATATAATATTTTTGGCAGTTTCTAATCCACCATGTCTAATGGTAAGATCCCAATGTTTTGCTGAATATTGTGAGTGTAGCACATGTTCAAGTTTTCTATGATGACTACTTATGTTCATGAACATGTACATAAGCGCCTTGGTGCAAACAAATCATAATTCATTTTATTAAAAATTATATATAATATTTTTGGCAGTTTCTAATCCACCATGTCTAATGGTAAGATCCCAATGTTTTGCTGAATATTGTGAGTGTAGCACATGTTCAAGTTTTCTATGATGACTACTTATGTTCATGAACATGTACATAAGCGCCTTGGTGCAAACAAATCATAATTCATTTTATTAAAAATTATATATAATATTTTTGGCAGTTTCTAATCCACCATGTCTAATGGTAAGATCCCAATGTTTTGCTGAATATTGTGAGTGTAGCACATGTTCAAGTTTTCTATGATGACTACTTATGTTCATGAACATGTACATAAGCGCCTTGGTGCAAACAAATCATAATTCATTTTATTAAAAATTATATATAATATTTTTGGCAGTTTCTAATCCACCATGTCTAATGGTAAGATCCCAATGTTTTGCTGAATATTGTGAGTGTAGCACATGTTCAAGTTTTCTATGATGACTACTTATGTTCATGAACATGTACATAAGCGCCTTGGTGCAAACAAATCATAATTCATTTTATTAAAAATTATATATAATATTTTTGGCAGTTTCTAATCCACCATGTCTAATGGTAAGATCCCAATGTTTTGCTGAATATTGTGAGTGTAGCACATGTTCAAGTTTTCTATGATGACTACTTATGTTCATGAACATGTACATAAGCGCCTTGGTGCAAACAAATCATAATTCATTTTATTAAAAATTATATATAATATTTTTGGCAGTTTGTAATCCACCATGTCTAATGGTAAGATCCCAATGTTTTGCTGAATATTGTGAGTGTAGCACATGTTCAAGTTTTCTATGATGACTACTTATGTTCATGAACATGTACATAAGCGCCTTGGTGCAAACAAATCATAATTCATTTTATTAAAAATTATATATAATATTTTTGGCAGTTTCTAATCCACCATGTCTAATGGTAAGATCCCAATGTTTTGCTGAATGTTGTTAGTGTAGGACTTGTTCTAATTTTCTATGATGACTACTTATGTTCATGAACATGTACATAAGCGCCTTGGTGCAAACAAATCATAATTCATTTTATTAAAAATTATATATAATATTTTTGGCAGTTTCTAATCCACCATGTCTAATGGTAAGATCCCAATGTTTTGCTGAATATTGTTAGTGTAGCAGATGTTCAAGCTTTCTATGATGACTACTTATGTTCATGAACATGTACATAAGCGCCTTGGTGCAAACAAATCATAATTCATTTTATTAAAAATTATATATAATATTTTTGGCAGTTTCTAATCCACCATGTCTAATGGTAAGATCCCAATGTTTTGCTGAATATTGTGAGTGTAGCACATGTTCAAGTTTTCTATGATGACTACTTATGTTCATGAACATGTACATAAGCGCCTTGGTGCAAACAAATCATAATTCATTTTATTAAAAATTATATATAATATTTTTGGCAGTTTCTAATCCACCATGTCTAATGGTAAGATCCCAATGTTTTGCTGAATATTGTGAGTGTAGCACATGTTCAAGTTTTCTATGATGACTACTTATGTTCATGAACATGTACATAAGCGCCTTGGTGCAAACAAATCATAATTCATTTTATTAAAAATTATATATAATATTTTTGGCAGTTTCTAATCCACCATGTCTAATGGTAAGATCCCAATGTTTTGCTGAATGTTGTTAGTGTAGGACTTGTTCTAATTTTCTATGATGACTACTTATGTTCATGAACATGTACATAAGCGCCTTGGTGCAAACAAATCATAATTCATTTTATTAAAAATTATATATAATATTTTTGGCAGTTTCTAATCCACCATGTCTAATGGTAAGATCCCAATGTTTTGCTGAATATTGTGAGTGTAGCACATGTTCAAGTTTTCTATGATGACTACTTATGTTCATGAACATGTACATAAGCGCCTTGGTGCAAACAAATCATAATTCATTTTATTAAAAATTATATATAATATATTTGGCAGTTTCTAATCCACCATGTCTAATGGTAAGATCCCAATGTTTTGCTGAATATTGTGAGTGTAGCACATGTTCAAGTTTTCTATGATGACTACTTATGTTCATGAACATGTACATAAGCGCCTTGGTGCAAACAAATCATAATTCATTTTATTAAAAATTATATATAATATATTTGGCAGTTTCTAATCCACCATGTCTAATGGTAAGATCCCAATGTTTTGCTGAATATTGTGAGTGTAGCACATGTTCAAGTTTTCTATGATGACTACTTATGTTCATGAACATGTACATAAGCGCCTTGGTGCAAACAAATCATAATTCATTTTATTAAAAATTATATATAATATTTTTGGCAGTTTCTAATCCACCATGTCTAATGGTAAGATCCCAATGTTTTGCTGAATATTGTGAGTGTAGCACATGTTCAAGTTTTCTATGATGACTACTTATGTTCATGAACATGTACATAAGCGCCTTGGTGCAAACAAATCATAATTCATTTTATTAAAAATTATATATAATATTTTTGGCAGTTTCTAATCCACCATGTCTAATGGTAAGATCCCAATGTTTTGCTGAATATTGTGAGTGTAGCACATGTTCAAGTTTTCTATGATGACTACTTATGTTCATGAACATGTACATAAGCGCCTTGGTGCAAACAAATCATAATTCATTTTATTAAAAATTATATATAATATTTTTGGCAGTTTCTAATCCACCATGTCTAATGGTAAGATCCCAATGTTTTGCTGAATATTGTGAGTGTAGCACATGTTCAAGTTTTCTATGATGACTACTTATGTTCATGAACATGTACATAAGCGCCTTGGTGCAAACAAATCATAATTCATTTTATTAAAAATTATATATAATATTTTTGGCAGTTTCTAATCCACCATGTCTAATGGTAAGATCCCAATGTTTTGCTGAATATTGTGAGTGTAGCACATGTTCAAGCTTTCTATGATGACTACTTATGTTCAAGAACATGTACATAAGCGCCTTGGTGCAAACAAATCATAATTCATTTTAGTAAAAATTATATAAGTAGTAATAATCCAGCAGCGTACTGTTGTGACGTCACCTGTGTTATCCAGCAGAGTACTGTTTTGTTACGTCACGGTGCAGTAATGCTGGTCGATGGGCTACCTTCAGGCCAAGCTCCGCCCCCCCCTTACCCAACTCCCGCGCCCCGCCATCCCACTTCTTATTGTTGGTTAAGGGTTCCTATTGGCTATCCAGCAGAGTACTGTTGATTCTTATTGGCTATCCAGCAGAGTACTTTTGATTCTTATTGGCTATCCAGCAGAGTACTGTTGGTAATACTCACTTGATGAAGCACGATGATGTTATGAAGCACGATGATGTGATGACGTCACGGGGTTTAAATTTTTAATGTTAAACGTCTCGGACGCCATTTTGAATTCCCATCCGCCATTTTGAATTCCCATCCGCCATTTTGAATTTCCATCCGGCATTTTGAATTTTGGCCGCCATTTTGAATTCGTGTCCGCCATTTTGAATTCCCATCAGCCATTTTTATTTTTATCCGCCATTTTTTTATCACCGAACGCTGCTCCTATTTTTGTTCGCCATTTTTAATTTTCGACCGCTATTTCTATTTTTGTCCGCCATTTTTACCGACCGCTGCTCTTATTTTCTATGCGCGCGCGCCCTCTGTTATTTCTATTATTAACTATTTCCGTAATTTTTTTCGCGACATGAATATTTTTTGGCGCGATGGTGGACTCTTTCTCATGTAATTTTTTCTCCCTATACACTTGTATGTGAAAAGATCTGCCGTCCATGGGAATTGATCACGGGACCTCTCGGTTGCGAGTCCAGTACCTTATCCATTACACCAATCGTGGCATGATAGAATCTATGCAGAGGTCTTTCCTATGCAGTAAGCGCAATTTTCTGTATACTTTGTCATATGCACTGACCATGTGTGCAAAAATGCAAATGCAAGTGTCATAGTATGCGTGAATTGCACACACACACATACTCACACACGAACATTGCCATATCGAGCAGAACTACATCAATGCATTCTATCTATTTATTTAGTATAGATTCAACAATTACTCATACATTGTCATATCGAACAGAGGTAGAATTGACATAGTTTATGAATTTACTAGTATATGTTCGTTGCTTACTCCCACAATGTCATATCGAGCAGAGCTACAATTGATCATATGTACGTGTTTGTGATTACAGCTCAATCCCTTCATGGGTTCAGAATGTTCCATATGATCACTGACGTCATATTCAGAAAGAAGGGAGTGATATTGCTTCTTTTCTTCATTACTGATATGCATGCAATGCAGTTATTTAATTGATCAGTGGAATTTCACAATATTTTGAAAATTTCAGATCTATCAACTCCTTAGAAGAATTGCAAATTGTGTTTTTTTTTTTTGCTATTAATGAATGAAATTTTAGTTGAGATTCTTCATAATCTTTTTCTTCTGCATTGTCCAAGTGTGGAAAAATGAAAGTGCAATATGAGACCTTTTCGCGCACTCGAGCTCGAGACCATATGGGAGAGACTCTTTCTATCATTCCCGCTTGATATCGTCATGCGATTTAAGCCATTTTCATTGGATATTGAACGAATAACGTCACTGAGTTTAGATTTAAATGTAATCCGTTTTTCTTTGGCATGCAACTTTTGAGCTTGTGTCTTTCAATAATGTTTGCAATATTTAATTTTTTTTTCTGAAATTGTAACATAAATTACTAAAAATAACATGGTTTTACATTTATTTGAATTTCTCTGACATCATACATAGACATCTCTTGATAATACGATCAAATGATCTTTATGTAATTTATCTAAAAAATATTTTCATGCAGCGAATTTAGAATCCCCAATTTTCAAATAAACTGACAATCGCAGATGTTATGCATTTCTATACAATTGTGGGATTATTCGAAATACGATCTCCTCTATCATGCATATAGTAAAAGAATTAAAAGATAAATGAAAAATTATTATTGAGTGCAAAATTTCATGTCTTGTGTATGAACTCTTTTGAACGCAAGTGAGGAAAGAATGGAAAAAAGTGTTAGATTTCTGACAACTTTGTATTACAATAATTGGCATTAAAGAATTTTTCCTAAATAGCACCAAAATTTTTTTTGAACAAAATGATTCAAAGTGATTGATGTTTTCTTTTTATGATAATTTAACAAGTATAAAAAAAATCTTTTAAAAAATGTACAGTATTAGGTGAGATTCTTAACAATCTCACCTACTATAATCCTAACAAAATTTCATGTCCTCCGATCGCGCTCAAACTTGGCCAAAATGTGTTTCGCCACTTCCTGATCACGAATATATGGGGGGCTAAGTTACGTTCCCGGCTCTTTGGAGCTTAATAGCTCCTAAACCGGCGGGAACGTAAATTAGCCACATATTTTGAAGACCCCCCTTTTTTTGTTTTCTATATTCGTGATCAGGAAGCTCTCGTGAAATGCCACTTCCTCTTCTAACATGTTCATTCCTAAATAGCACCAAAATTTTTTTTGAACAAAATGATTCAAAGTGATTGATGTTTTCTTTTTATGATAATTTAACAAGTATAAAAAAAATCTTTTAAAAAATGTACAGTATTAGGTGGCCAAAATTTCATGTCCTCCGATCGCGCTCAAACTTGGCCAAAATGTGTTTCGCCACTTCCTGATCACGAATATATGGGGGGCTAAGTTACGTTCCCGGCCGGCCGGCCGGCCGGCCGGCCGTCCGGCCGGGAACGTAAATTAGCCACATATATATTCGTGATCAGGAAGTGCTGAAACACATTTTGGCCAAGTTTGAGGTCGATCGGACGCACAAAATTTTTTTTGAACAAAATGATTTTGATTCTTAACAATCTCACCTACTATAATCCTAACAAAATTTCATGTTAGGATTATAGTAGGTGAGATTGTTAAGAATCTCACCTAATTTTCACAATGCGTTATATCCCGCGTTGGAAGAATCTGCGAAGTCCATTGTAGACCGCCCAGGAGCGCCTTCCCGTAGTATGGTGAATGCTTCTTCCATGCTCCCGGAGTTGTTGGGCGAGGCGGTGCATTTTTATTACGTTATATCACAGTGAAAATGTCTTTTTCTAAACATTCAGATCTTTGCACCGGGCGGGACTCGAACTCACAACAGTGAATCGAGCCAGGGAATCGATCCGCCCAAGAGTCAACAGTCTTGCCTATTGCGCCACTGATTCCCCTTTTCTAAGATGTGAACATGACATGTCCGAACATGTTTCTACGGATATGAAACAAATATTTTGCATACGTCAGCATAATTTTCTCGGAAAATTTCGTTAGTACGATCAAAAGATCCTAAATTATTTTAGAGGAATTTTAGCAATTAGAAGAAAAAACTTTTATTTGTATGTCAGATTTAATGGTGAGTGGAGGTTAAATTCTCAGTGAAAAGTAATAAGTCGCAAAAAAAGTTGTCTGAAAATAGGGAAACCCAAGAAAGATCACATCAAGTTCCAAGTATAATAAAGGAAAAGCAGCGGTTCAACAAATATAATCCTGATCCTTCTGAAGAACTTCGCAAGGAAGAGGAAAAATATGCAAAAAATCGACATCAAAATACAACTCCTGAACTACTGAATGCATACACCTACTTTCTAAATCGAACATGTACATTGTTTATCACGATCGGGTTTACTCCAGAAAATGTTTCACCAGTTGCTAATATATGTGCCGTAAACTACTGGGATGGAATTGATGCTGTAGAATTCACCGAAAATACATGGACAACGTTCTGTGCCAGCAAGCAAACTTTAAGAAAATTGTTGGGAGAGGATGCTGGAAAGGATGATGCTAATATGGAACTTGAGCTGCTGAATATTCAACTTGACAACTGCATGAACATTAGTAGTTACTATGCCGTGGGAAATTCCGAACTACTTATTCTCAGCCAAAATGATGGAAATGATCGTCTATCCCTAAATATTTCAGAATTTGACAAATTAATGTTACTTTCTGAATTTATAAATGCAATTTTGATTTACAATACTTCTGTACAGTGGTATGTATAAGAATATTTTGAGAGATACAGCAATGCTTGTAAATCTTTAGGTGTGCAAAGATTGGAAAATTCTAATTTTTCAAACAGCAATACTTTTGATCCACCAGTCAATTATTTTCGTCTGTTTCATGAAATTCCTTTTGTAGCAAGTAAATCAAATATTTCTTAAAATGTAACATGTGTATAAAAATCAAATGATGTCAAATATAAAGATGAGAAAACGTAAATGTAAATTGTTTTAATCTTGTATATTTGCAATCTGAATCCTCTTAAGATAAGAAGAATGAAGAAAAAATGAAACTTCAATTGCACAGGGTTATGCATTATGCCAATATTTATCTATACCAACATTCCCTTTTCATCTCAACATATTTGCTATGTGAGCAAGACCAAAGTCAATGAAATAAAATTATTTGTGAGAATTTTGTCTTGTTGTGAAAAGAAATTGTTTTACAATCAATTATTTCAACATCAGACAATGTTTCATCTGTTCATCAAGAAAAACACAACATGTTTCATTGATGCATGATGAAAAAACTCAATATGAAAATACAGTGAAAAATTTTACCAACATAAAAAAAATCTGCAGAGAGATATCATATTTTTTATCATCTTGCATTTTTTCTGCATCAGAATATTTTCTTCACGTGAAAAAAAATCTTCAAAGTGGCGTGTGGCATTTTTTCTCAACGTAATCTGATTTTTTCTTTGCAGCATTAGCAGGATTGTTTTAATTACATTTTATACCACAATCAAACTTCTTTGACAAAATCTACTCGATTGCATGCAACTACTTTTAAACAATTCACATGATTCCTCATGTTGATGGCAACATAAAAAAAAAAAATAATGATACTTTGATCAGATGCGAAAGAAAACTCATTTCATTGTTTTACAATCAATTTTATTTATAACTTATTCGGTTGTAGTTTTTCATTACACAAAAAAATCTCGACTTCATTTTTTGTTTTCTTCACGAGAAATATATTCTTGTAGTCTCAACGTATGGCTCTCGGCATATAGGGCAATGTCTTGTTTTTGAAGCACATCCTTGACAAGCAGCAACGTGTCCACAAGGTAGGAAAGCGGTATCGTATTCATTGTTGTAGCATATTTTGCAGATTTTATGTGATTGCTGTACAATATCGTATTCTGCTTCTACATTATCACAATCCAAAATTTGATCGCCAAAGAATATCTCGAACAAATTATCAATTGTATTTTCATCATTAGTGTTAAAGAATTGTACCATCAATTGTTTTTTCTCCAAAATAGTCATGCTTTTTCCATTTTTCATTTTTCTTGAAATTTTTTCCACTACACCGCGACGTAAAATTTCATTTTTTTTTTCATAAAGTAGGACGATCATTTGCGCTATTGTCTTTTTATGTAAAAAAATAAATTGCACCAAATCAGACTCTGATTTTTCTTTTGCCAAAGCTTCTGCTAATTGTCTCAAGCTGTGCGTACTCATTGCGATATAGAGTTTTTCTGAGTGATTTTTTAAGATACACCATGTTAAATATGTAGAGTTGAATATAATTTATTAAAGTAATTTGGGTATACAAGGTGTGTGTGCTGACAGCGCTTGTCAAAGACTGAAAACTAAAACTAAAGCTCTCTCCTGACTCTCTCTTCTTACACCTACAGTTCGGCCTTCCTGATATATAATCGGCTCGATTATTAATAGATAATTATACATGATTATTTTTCTTTTAATTATTTACATTAACAGATGAAGTATTTTTTATAAAATGCAACAGTACTTGTTAAATTTTTCAAGTTTTATTTATGACTATACGTTACATAGTATCTCAATATCTTTGTTTTTAAATATTTCATTTAATATATTGTTTTCCAAAATAATCTGCTTCTTTATTTCATCTTTATAAGAATAATTTATCAGGACACTTCATCAAGTAGTATGTTACGATTTATCTCGTCTACCAGCACATCCATTATTTCACCTAAAAGAAACTCAAATTATTTTTTTTTATCTTTTTTTTCTATTCCCTCGGCCTATCCTAACTTCTATGTCTCTGACGTAGATTATAAGGAAACTCATAAGTATCATCGTCTGTATCACTTTCATTAAATTCTATTTCTTCACAGTCTATTTCTTCTTCTGACTCTTGAATATCAGCAGTTTCTTCGTAGTTATTTTCAAATAATAATGAGTCTGATTTTGAATCTTTCCATAATTTGACACTGTCAAGACTAAATATACTTTCGAATGGTCGAGATGCTACTTGAAATCCTTCCACATCTTTTACAATAATTCTGTCATTGGGTAAAACTTTTTTTTACAAAATAAGGACCCTTATATTTTGGGATGAGTTTGTGATTTATCCCTACCTCTGTAACTTTATTAGGTATCATTACAAGATCGCCCTCCCTAATAATTTTTGGCTTCATTCTCTTTTTATTGTAATAAGCTTCATTTACAGCCTGATCTTTCTTTGTAGTTTCTGATGCTATCTTTCTTATTTGAGTCACATCTATATTTTCATCATTTAATTCTTCCATAAAAAGCTTTAATTTTTCATTATTTTTTAATTTTTGATCTACTCCAAACACTAATCTACTTGCCGTGCTCCCAGTTGATCTATTGAATGTATTATTTATTGACCATTCTACTTTGGAGAGTATCTGATCCCACCTTCCTCTGTCTTTCGATGATTTACTCAAAAGCGGTGTAAGAAATCTGTTAAGTCTTTCGACTTGCCCATTTGCTCTTGGACATCCTGTAGCTACTAACACGTGTTTAATTTCATTTTCGCCAATAAAATCACCAAACTCCTGTAACGTAAAACACGTCCCTCGATCAGACACTATTCTGGTTGGGGTTGTATAACTTCTGAAAAAATCATTCAAATGTTTTATAACCTCTTGACTTGTTGTACTCTTACAAGCATAGAGTTTGCAACATTTAGTAAAACCATCTATTACAACTAAAATATATTTGTTTTTATTAGGGGTTCTTTCTAAAGGTCCGTAATGATCGATATGAATTGTATCAAATGGTATTGTTCCTTTCTCAATTGGATGTAGAAATCCCACCTGTTTCCCATTGTTTGGTGAATAAGTTATACAACTTAAACAGTTTTTGATATAATTCTTCACTATTCCATTCATTTTTGGAAACCAATACGACCTGCGAATGTAATCGAAAGTTTTCGGAAAACCCACATGTCCAATATCATCATGACATTGTCTAAGAATATGAACTATTATATTATTTGGAACGTAAAATAATAATCTACCATCGTCCTTCCTATATATAATACCGTTCTTCATTTCAAAATATTTATCTTCTTCCTTTTCCAATTTTTCTCTGAGCGTTGTTATAACTTCATCAGTCTCTTGAGCCACAGCAAGTTTATGCTCAAATCCTAAATCCTCAATAAGGCATACACACCTGTTAAGTGCATCTGCATGTTTAATTGTCTCACCTTTTCTGTGTTCAAGTTCGAAATCAAAACCTTGTTGTACTTATTTTTGGATTAATGTCTTTCTTCGCGAGTGTAAGTTGTAATGCTTGACAGTCTGTTATGACCTTAAAGTGAATGCCTTGCAAATAAGGACGAAATCTCTCTATTGCGTAAATCAATCCCAGTGTTTCTTGTTCAAAACTAGTTAATTTTGCTTCAGCTGGTGTGGTTCTTTTACTGAAATACATCACTGGATGGAGTTTTTGGTCGTTTTGTCTCTGAAAAAGAATTGCGCCGTATCCTTTACTCGAAGCATCTACATGAAGTTCAGTTTCTCTTTCGTGAGAAAATATACTAAGTATGGGGGCCTCAGTTAACTTCTTACGTAATTCTTCAAAACATGAGAATTCTTTTTCTCCAAAGTGAAAGCTATCTTGAACATCTTTTCTCATTAATCTATATAGGGGATCCGCAATCGTTGAAAAATTTTTTATAAATTTTCGGAAGTAGGTCATTAAACCTAAAAATTTTTGCACATCATCTCTATTTCTTGGAACTGGATATCGCTCTACTGCCGTAATATGTTCGTTAGAAGGTTCAATTCCTTTTGACGTCACTTTGTACCCTAGGTATGTGATTTCTTCTTGCAAAAACTTACATTTCGCAAAATTCAACTCCAGTTTATTTTTATTCATTCTCTGCAAAACCTCCGTTAATATCTCAAAATGTTCATCTAAATTACTATGTGCCAACAATATGTCATCCATATAAACAACAATTTTCCCTTCTCTAATCATATCTCTAAATATCTCCGTAATAAATCGCATAAATGCTGCTGGACCATTAGTCAATCCGAATGGTACTCGAATGTATTCATACTGTCCCGTGTTGGTCACGAAAGCTGTATACCTTACTGATTCTTTCGCTATTTTCATGTGATGAAAACCTGATTTTAAGTCTAGACTGGTAAAAATATTTTTTCCCTCCAAACGCAATATCTGATACTCTATTATAGGAAGAGGAAATCTATCTTTTACTGTGCACTTATTTAATTCGCGATAATCAACACATAATCTTTTCTCCTTATTTTTCTTATCTCTTAAAAATGCTCGTGATGCATATTCGGAATTACTTGCACGAATTATGCCTCTTTCAAGAAGATCCTTAATTTGTTTTTCCATTTCAATGGATTCTGCGTGTGAAAGTCGTTTAGGTGTAAAATAAAAAGATTTGTTTTGTGTAAGTTCAATTCTCATCTCATAATCATTTTCTGGCTCATTCGGTTTGACAGCATCAATATATTCTTTTTTCAATACACTAACCAAACTCTTTTTGTGATTTTCCTCTACTTTACCAATATTTAGTTCAAATTCTGTGTCTTCTTCTGTTATTATAGTCAGAACTGATGTCACGTCATTTCCAAAGTCACCCATGATATCTGTATCCCAATTTATTACTTGATTGTCTTCGTCTTGACTGTTTTTGTGAATATGAACATTTGCTCCTTTAAAATAAATTTCAGTGCTTGGGTGACGAAAAAAATCGCGTCCCAAAATGCATTCACAACTCATGGTATCATTTTCTACTACCAGAAAATTGATTTCAAATATGCAGTTCATTATGGAAAACTCACCCATGAATGTTCCAATTATATTAATTGGTACATTTTTTATACCCCTTAATTTTATTTTGTCTAATGAACTGTCTTGTCTTATAACATCTTTATCAATTGAACCTATTTTAATCATTGATACAGGACTTCCTGAATCTAAAATTCCTGTTATACTACGATTTTCATTTAAAAAATCTACCCTAACGCTGTAAGCTTTTTCAATTTCTACATAATTAATTGTATACATTGTTTCATTCACCTGATTTGCTGGCGATTTATCACTTGTAGCTTCTTGTTTCAACTCTGTCTTCTTTACCTCTCGGGTCATCTTGGGCTGACCAGGTGGTGTCTCATTGCTGATCTCTGGTTTGTAAGATTCCTTGCACGCTCTATACTGATGTTCCGTAGATCCGCATTTGAAACAAGCGTCCTTAGGACGTTGAGGCTTGTCACATCTGTTCGCCAAATGTTCTCCAGAATTGCAATTGTAGCATATTTTTCCTTCTATCGTTCTTTCCTTGTTGTCCTCCTTATCAGCTTTCTCTTCATAAACGCGTAGTACCTTCAGTATTTCATCAACTGTCTTAAAGTTCTGGATGAAAAGCATCTTTTGTAGATTCCTGTCTCTCATTCCGCCAATTATGTAATCAATGACTGCCTTATCCGAAAAATTAGCCTTCGCTGCATGTCTTTTGATCTCATATACGTAAGATTGCATTGATTCATTTGATCTCTTGTACCTCGTTGAAAGATACTTGCTAATATCTGCTTCTGATTCAATTGCAACGAACTCCAGCTTTAAAGCATCTTTCCATTCATCCCAGTCTGTTATATTGAACGAAAAGGCGTTCCAATCTTTTGCTGAACCTTTCAGGGCCAACCTCGCCTGATGAAGCGTCATTTCATTACTCCACTTGTATGCTCTCTGCAACATTTCCAACTGTTTAATCCAAACATCCACTGAAACCTCTGCCTTCTTGTCCGGGTTGAATTCCGGAACAATATTTTTCGAGTCATTTGGATGCATTGTCAGACTGCTATGTACTGCCTCTGCGTTCTCTGGCTTTGTAAGCTTGGCCAGTTCAATCTTTAAGCGCAAAACCTCCAATTCCATCCGTAACTTCACAAGGGATTCACTTTCGTCAGTTTTTTTCTCACTTCCACTGTCAACTTGAATTGATGTGAACTTTCTTTGTTGTATCACTTGAGCCATTTTGATCACCTCAGCACAATTCTGGGAAGCTTCTGCCACAATATTCTCGATTCGCAAAATTAGTTCGTTTTTCAATCCACCCGTATTCTGACCACAGCTACTTAATATTTCTTTTAATTCCGAAACTGTAAATTTGTGAAAATCAATAGCGTCCATTTTGTAGCTCTCAAATTGCTTCAATGTGTTTGTCAGAAGAATTTTTAATCACCAATACTAATGTCACAATTTTTTTCGAGAGCAACTCTCTCGTCTCTCTCACGCACACTTCACCAATACAATCTTAACTGCGCGCTTCGCTCTGATGCGATGTTGCCACCTTTCCAAGCGTCTTTTGTTTTTTCTTTTCTAAATCTACTTTCTTACTTTCTGAACGTTCTTTCTTTCTTTCCTTTCAACTTTCACCTTTCACCTTTCTTTAGTAAACAGTTTATTTGAGTACTCGTATCCCGACTTCTGAATTGTAGAGTTAAATATTTTTTTTTTTTTTGTGACACACTTTATTACAATCTGTATAATGAAATACAATAAGTAATTAGTTTGACTATATTTGAATAGAGAACATTGACTCGAGAAAGAACAAGCCCAGTATCTTGCCTTTCATAAATAAAAGAGTAAAAGAAAAAAAATTAGTTGTCAAGATCCAGGATCCTATTTCTTTTTAGCCTACGTTTAGGTTGAACATATAAAAGTTTCCGGACAAGAACATTAGGGTGAGCCAAAAGCCTTTCGCGATGTCTACGAGTGGAACGCTGTATTTCTTCTTTGACTGTGGGCATGTTTAAATCACCCCTTATAATGGTACCAGGCACGTACCAAGGAGCATTAAGAATGTTTCTCAACATCCTATTTTCAAACCTTTGAAAGATCTGAATATTTGAATCCGAAGCAGCACCCCAAATTTGAATACCGTACATCCATTTGGGTTTCACAATAGTCTTGTAGAGTAGGAGTTTGTTTTCAACTGAAAGATGAGAGTTTCTTCCTAGCAGCCAGTACATATGCCTGATCGTCTCACTAAGATGCAGCCTTTTAGTCCAGATATGCTTTTTCATCGTTAGGCGCCTGTCAAGATGAATTCCCAAATACTTCGTGTCTTCCTTGTGCGGTACCTGGACTCCTTCAAGAAATACCGGTGGACAAGATCCCCTTCTTAGGCTGAGTTAAATATAATTTATTAAAGTAATTTAGGTATACAAGGTGTGTGTGCTGACAGCGCTTGTCAAAGACTGAAAACTAAAACTAAAGCTCTCTCCTGACTCTCTCTCCTTTCACCTACAAAATAAAGTGATTTTGTGGTGACCCCAATTGAGGCCACCTTGTTGCCTCCGGATCTAGATGATGTTGTTTCCTCAATACACTATTTTTTTTGAGTTGCTATATTTTTTATTAAGGAAGATTATTACACTGCCCAATGGCATGGGCTACGTTTACACAGTGACTGAACCAACCTCTTGAATCTAGCTACTCTTTTTATACTAAAATCCTCCACTCGCACCCTAATTCTATTCGACATTATTTCCCGTGGGAAGGTGTCCAATTAGTGATTCAGGACGAACCTTTAGATAACGATCGTCTGGAGACGATCGTTAAGTGCCTTTCAAAATATCCAATTATCCACTTTCGCTATCTCTAGAGTTTTCTCCAACACTTTCTATATCCTTAAGAAAGGGGATGCTTAATTGAGATGACCGAGGACCACACACCTTTTCGATCTTTGTTATCTTTGTCCCTATTTCTTTTCAGGATTTTATGGCTTTCTTGGCGCGAGCTCTTATTTTACGACCGTCTCGAAGAGAAAGTAATCTTAAAAGCTTGTCACCATAGATCACCCACTTTACGAGTTTTCCAGGAATAGAGGATGCCTTTGTTTGCTTAAGCCAACAAATGCATCCCCTTTTTGGTCACTCATATCTCGCCCATCGTGATCTTACGAACACCTGCCTAATGGCTTAAGATGTTACTTTGTCTCTGGGCTATAAATTTCGTAAGGATAATTGGATAGAAAACTCTCGCGGCGCTAGACATGATCTATCATGTCTCTTCTTGATATTTCACGAAAGAACCAACGCGATCATGAATATTTGAAAACCGAGTTGTGATGCACAAAATGCGTCACAACATTCCTTTCCCCTGAGAAAAAAGAAGCTTATGGGGGTGATAGGAAATAATGTCGATTACATAATGGTAATGTAATATTCTTAATACTAACAATGTTTTTTTGAAAAGAAGACTAGCTTACAATTTTTTAGTATTATTTGTTTTTTTCTGGAATATCCTTTTTTTTTAATTCTGTTTCTATGTTAAGATATATTTCAAGTTACATTATTTTTTTTTTGAAAATGCAAATATTAATCAACTTTTGCAAGAAATATTGATAGACTGCGTGAGCATTAGAGGTTGGGTATATGCTTTACATGAATTTATTCTTAAGCTAATTTGGATGATTATATTTAACCTGTCTTTATATTTTTTTGAATTTACTATTGAATTATTAAATTCTATAAGGCTGGAGTTGAGATTGTTGGACAAAACTAAGAGGGCTACTCTAAAGAGCCTCGGTGTGTGATTAACTGCTAACTCAATTTTTAAATCTAAAATATATCTCTGTTGGATATAATTTTAATCAAATAGTTTTTTGATTAAAATTTTGAAGATCAATATTGTTTTTATCGTAATGATTTTGATGATGCTGATATTAATAATTGTATTAAGTTTTCATTACAATATGTTAGGGTCCCAGAGGACCTCCTTCCCCCTTATGGAAGAATGATCCTCATTCTTAAATATATACTATTAAAGCATACATCGTTCTATTGTGATTTTTTTTATGTAAAACTTTTTTCTAGATAATATTATTATTGTTTTTATTTATGTCTTTTAAAATATTTTAAAATATATATTTGATTTATTTTATTTTTTTTCTATGGTAATTCATTTTCAGTTTCGAGGTTTTCGTAGTGTAGTTATTATTTTCTTTTCTTACTTGTCTTGTGCGTATTGTATCTGAGTTAGAGCAATGTGATTTCACCTTTTACTAATGTCTTCTTTAAGTATGTAGTGGATTCTTAATGATAAAAAAAACAAATAATAATAATAACAATGCTAACGCAATAATCCATAAAGGAACCATACACAGTAAAAAATGTTCACCATTTTTACCATGACTTTCATTGCAAAGTTTTCATTAAATATGTAATCATGTGTACTAAAACACATTTACGTAATTTGTACACATTTTGACCGAAAACTGTGTAATTTTCAGTTTACGCATTTTACTGAAATACATATTCGAGTAACTCTGCAAGAACAATCGTGGTAAAGAAAAAAAAACAAACTAACGATTATCGTTGTAATCTGTTTCTGATTCTACTGTGCAGACTTTTGCGCAAAAGCATTTTGAAAATAAGCAATAATGTTCTTTTCTTATATGGGGTTGCCAATCCCATACCCTATAGAATCAAGTACAGTAGAGTTCACTGAATGTAATACGAGCTTCAGACCTAAGGCTTAGATATATGGCTTAACTGTTTAATTTCTTATTACTCACGATTTTTTGGAAAAATGTAACTGAGGATTGGACTAACAAAGATAAGTGACTTATTAGGTTTTCAAACACCAATACAATTGTTCGTTATTTATGTCTTGAGACCTTTGGGAATTGGGCTAAACCTCTAGTCTGAAGACCGCTTAATTCGAATACCTTTAACGCCAGAGAATTCTTGGTGACGTAATCGACATCCGAATTCGGACACTTTCATTATAGAGCTAGAAGCCCTATTACTTGATTCTTTGAGCGTCCTGTGAATTCTTATTTTCTAATTCAGAATTTCATTATAAAAATTATGAATGTTTCCTGTCATCATCTGTCAATTTCCCACTTTCATTTTGTTGTCTGTTATCTGTGAGGTATTTTTATTCTCACAGAAAACTCTGGAAAAACGCAATAAGAGACTTAAAGTGTCATATATCACGTTTTGTCCTCCTTAGTTTTTTTTTAAAGGCATATATATGTATATATTTATGTTCATAAATATCTATTACATATATATATAAAATGAGGGCCTGAATGTCCTTTGACCTCCATAGTAGCCCTCGGGCAACACGATACTATACTATCTCGCCACCTCACACACTGACTAAAAGTCAAATGGCGGTGCCCTATATTATCCCGTCACTTCACACTGACTAAATGTCAAATGACGGGGCTTTTTAACACGCCATTTCTCACACTGACTTAATCGTCAAATGGCGGTTTCTTACATTCTCATGCCGATTGAAACTGACTGTTATCAGTTCGCATCGTCCGGGAAAATGTACTCAGCAGGAATATTCGACTTCGAATTTTGACAGGAAAGTCTTTTGACATTCTTATCAAGTAATAGTAGTATACATCGAGCAAGTCGGCGTGACGTCACGCGAGGCAAAGGTGACGTCATCACCGAGCAAGTCGGCGTGACGTCATAATC
Source organism: Phlebotomus papatasi (assembly GCF_024763615.1). Classification (NCBI taxonomy): domain Eukaryota; kingdom Metazoa; phylum Arthropoda; class Insecta; order Diptera; family Psychodidae; genus Phlebotomus; species Phlebotomus papatasi. The sequence goes on from NW_026604437.1 coordinate 327,757, forward strand.
GAGCAACCGTGCGTGACGTAACTGGGTGGAATGGTGACGTCACACGTCTGGTCCATGTGACTTGATGCTTGTGGCGCCACCTGTTGTTTTGGATTAGAATTGGTGTTGTTCGTTGAGATTTTGAATTTTGAATGTGTATCGCCATTTTTAATTTCCGACCGCCATTTTTGATTTTGAACGCCATCTGTTATTTCTGTTTTGAATTATTGTGTGATTTGAAGTTTTGAATTGTGTTAACGGTAATTTTTTTTCGCGATGTGAGAAAAACTTGGTCCGGAGCCGGGGATTGAACAGGTGGCTGAAGCGTTGAGAGTCCAGCGCGCTACCAGTTGCGCCAGCGGGGCATGTTACTTGGTAAGATCGAACTGTGAAGGCTTGCATAGTCAGTGGCAGTGAGCTGAGATTTTCTATTGGGTCATTTGGTAGTGTTGGTTGACGTCACAGGAGCTCCCATACATACTTGTGGCCCATATGACTAATTCTTAATTGCAATTATTGCGCGCGCGACTTGGTGGGAAAGAAAGGTCCGGTTACAGTATAGTAGAGAGGTGGCTCGTGATTTCTGGATAGATTGAGCCACACTTCAAACTGCTTCCCGGTGCAAAAAAACAAACATTGGCACGGGATGTATCATATGACATTGCAGATTAATTGTCGTGGGAATTTTTTAATTGCCGTGGGATAATTTATCCTATCCTTGCAATTACTATAAAAGGGGTAAATGTAGAGTACTATTCTTATCATATGAAAATGAATACTCTTGATATAGCAAACGTACTTCGGAATAATAAATTCACCCGTCCCTTATTTAAGGGTGTCTTTCCGATAGATCACCTTCCAGAAAAGAAATTAAAATTACCCTCGTTTGTTGTAGTAAATACAGCTAAGTCTAGCCACCCTGGAGAGCATTGGTTCGCTATCTATATACCGAAATATGGAAGATGTATTGAAATTTTCGATTCGTATGGACGAGTCTTTTCTAATAATTTTATAACAAAGTTTCTTCAGATAAACTCTAAAAAGAAGAAGAGGCTATTTAATAATATACAATTGCAAGGAACTTTATCAGATGTATGTGGTCAATATTGCTGTGTCTATGGATATTTCCGATCTAGAGGGAGATCTATGGATGAATTTCTTCGTCAATTTTCGGGAACCTTTGACGAAAATGATCGCAAAATTACAAAACTGTTTAAAGGATTTTTCACAAACAATATGCCGTCATTCCGTTAAGGAGAGTCTTCGCAGAAGGTTCTGAAAGTAAATCTTAATATGAAAGTGCACGGGAGTGATGTGAATATTTCTGGACCTTCATCAGAGAAACTGATGGAAAACAGGAAATTGAAAGGACGCCGTCCTAATATTAAAAGGACAGATGAGGAACTCGTCAAAGTGAACAATCTGATGATTTCAAAAAAGCTGCAGAATGGAAAACCAAAGAAGATAAAAGCTAAAAGGGACAGATAATCCTAACCGGCTTATGTAGGTGAGATTCTTAACGTGAGCTAACTCGCAGTGCATGCACATTCGATTTGATGCCGAAGTAGGGAGACGCCATTCAGTTATCTTGAATCAAATTCGTGAAATTATACAAATTTTGTATTTAAACCAAAATATCAAGGATTTGGATGAACTGACAGAAAAGTGTTATATGGGTGAAATGTAGACCAGAATGTTCTCTATAATTTTGCCGTAGAACTTGAACTCATCGATTACTCAGAAGCCAAGATAAGCGAGGTTTTTTGTTTCTTAACTCGTTTTTTCATCCAGAGTGCCCCAAGTGTTCATTTGTTGAACTTCAACTAAATCAAAGAATTGTTGTATTTTGCGGGACTTTCCATTTAAACCCCTATTTTAAGTGTCTTGGTGGAGTAGAGGCAGTCAAATTGGCATCTGAGTGATTTCAAAGCGTTATTATGGGAAAAATCAATTTTTTCACACTTAAACGGCAAAATCGGAGTGATAGCGTAGTCTGAGCGGAAAATGATGTATGGACGAAATGTAGAGACAAATGTGCTCTACAATTATGTTGAAGTAATCATCAAAATCGGTTCAGCGACAGTCGAGATAATTGAGGTTATGTGATATTGAAATTGGTTTTTCGACTGTGGCGCCCCTGGTGTTGGTCCCACGAAGTTCAAATATTCTAGAAAGTTGTAGCATTTGGTGAGATCTTTCGTTTAAGCCCTCATTCATCAAAATCGGTCACATAGAACCGGAGATATGATTTTTTGAATTTCGTGAACATTTGACCCCTCATATCTCCGGTTCTATTGAAACCACAGCGCGCATACGCACCATTTTGGAAACGTCCTAGACTGGACTACAACATACTAAAATTTCATTAACTTGCACAATGCCGTTTTTGAGAAAAGTGACTTTGAATTTCGATGAATTTTGACGCTATCATAGCGCCACCTGTGGTGACTTTTTAAACTTCCATCTGAAAGTGCTCATCGATACGAAACCAAAAAGGTAAAATTTAGGTCGCTATGTTAATTAGAACCGGAGATAGAGGCCGGTCAATGTTCGAACTTTGACCCCTTATAGCTCGGATCAGGGGTTATGGATCGACTTAAGGTTTTTTTTGTTTGATAGGTATAATCAACGGCTACAACATACTAAATTTTCAGCCCGATGCACAATGGAATTTTTGAGTTATTTAACTTTTAAGATTTAAAAATTTTCTTTTTAAAAAAAGCGCCCCTAGCGGTGGTTTTATGAACTTGCGATGTTAGAAGGGGAAGTGGCATTTCACGAGAGCTTTCCAAAAAGCCCTCACTTTTTAAATTCTGACAATTAGAACCGGAGTTATGGCCATTTTAAGAAATTTTTTTTGGACCCTTATAGCTCGGGTCAGGGGGGTCGGGGGACCTTAAGTTTGGTATTGATGGAAAGCTCTAAGGCCCAGCTATAACATACTAAAATTTGAGTCCGCTGAATGTCATAGGGGCGGAGCTATTGAGAAAACAAAAAAAGGGGGGTCTTCAAAATGGCGGAAGGAGGGGTGGGGGGTGGGGGGTCAATGCACCAAGTTGCAATTTTCACCCGATATATAACCTTTGCCGAAAACCGCAAGTCGATATCTTTTTTAGTTTAGGAGCTATTAAGCTCCAAAGAGCGGCCGGCCGGCCGGGAACGTAAATTAGCCACATATATATTCGTGATCAGGAAGTGCTGAAACACATTTTGGCCAAATTTGAGGTCGATCGGACGACATGAAATTTTGTTAGGATTATAGTAGGTGAGATTGTTAAGAATCTCACCTAATAGCACCTTCAAGGGTGAAGCAAGATGCAGAAACACAAACTCTAGAGAGTCTACAAGGAAAAATCCAGTGTCGGAAAAGGATTGGCAGAAACATTGAGCTAATTGGAGGCTACACATATTTCTTAAACGCATCAAACACAACATACGTGTCAATAGGATTTTCATCGGTGGATTTTACCCCATCTGTTAAAATCTGTGTTGTGAACTATTGGTTTGGGGTTGACACAATTATATTCAACCAGAAATTATGGTAAATTTTCTGCACTTGTGAAACGATTTTAAATACTTGGCTTTCACTGCCAGATGATAACGATATGGAAAAAAGTGCATATATTCATCAGATAAATTCATTTTTCAAGGATGACCTAGAAATTGATTTTCTTACTGTGGATAATAACAAATCCCTCCTCATGGCTCAGAAAGATTGTACAATTTTGCTAACAATCCAAGAATTCAGAAAATTAGTATCAATGGCAGAGTTTATTAACGTTTCCCTCATTTATAATAATTCGGTTCAATTTTATGTAAAAGAATATTTTGAGAGGTATATTCAAACTTGCAGAAATTTTGGCATGACAAGATTGAACATGTCTCAATTCACAGCTCATTTAGAAAATAAGTTACCTGTTAATTATTTCCGTCTATTCCATGAATTCTCCTTGTTATCAGATGATGTACTCACAGCACAGATTCAACAACAAAAACAACCACAAGATTTCCAACAAATCAAGTGAAAATAATACATTGAAATAAAAGTCCAATAAATTTGTTAAAAAAAATATACTTGTTTTATTATCACAATTTGGGGGATAAAAGTTAAAGATACATTATGGATAATTATCTATATTAACCTATATACAACAATTAAATAAAAAATTCAATATAATTTACATATTTACAAATGTCACTGTCAGTATCCAAACGGTTCTGTTTTAAACTCTTCCACGCGTCTTCTTTTGCTCAGGGTGAACTGAACCTTTTTTCGTGCTGGGCCGGAATGGATTTTAAATCGTTTTTGTCGGAAAATTTTGTCCTTGTAGTCTACAGTCAATGACTCGACATCCCCAAAAACGATTGATTTTAGTGCATTAAAATCCAAATGTCTCTCCACCTCATGGTTCATACTGATTCCCTTTGCCACGATTTTATAAGAGTGTGAATTAGTAGATGGGGAATATATTTTCAGAGCGTATGTTTTGGGTCCACAGCCGACAAATTCGTCGATGTAAGAGCCCTCACCGTAGTCTGCTAACTCATCGGTCAGCTCCCCCAAAAACTTCCCGCAGCTTAAGGGGTTTTCTTCGCCAGCGGGGACAATGAATATGACAGAATCTGTGTCGCAATAGAGAACGTTTTTTCCCAATTTAGAAAGACCAGAGTATAATGCGATCCGGGAATTCGTGGTAGTACATATACCTACACCGAGATTAACATATTTCGATGAAGTATCGACTTCGGCAATATACTTCCACGAAACAAAAATCTGTGTCTCCCCAATGGGGTATAAATCCATTAATTGGATGTCTTCGGACCCAATTAATCTATTTAAATCCTCAGGCGAGTTACAAATGCTCGTCTTTGTGAAGTTTTCACGCATGATAAATCTTCCCCAAAGACTATTTAACATCAATTTGGTGAGCAAACGCAACCCTTTGTTGACACAGATTTTTCCCTTATCGAGTTGTACACCTTCTTTTTCTAAATACTCTCGAATATAACTTTCTTTTGCCTCATCAGATTCTATATCCATGGGCCACCCGCTTGATTCTTGCTTGATTTTGAGGAAATTATCCACAAAATCAGCAAAGAGACCCCTTTCGTTAGTGTCTCGATTGTACTGCACCGTCTGGTAAGACCAAACTTCAAAGGACTTAATAATTTTGTATCCATGACGGGCAGCAAATCGAAGTTCATCTAACGACCAGAATCCGGTGAGGGTTTTTTCATCGTCTTTATGCGTACACCGATCCATGCTAACCATTTCTGTGCACGTCCTACAGAGAGGAAATATTAAACGATCATTGCACCTGTAGGGCAGGCATGGCAAGTACAAGTTTCTTGGGGGTAAAACTGTGCACTTTGCCACACCTTCATAGTTTAATATTTCCTCTGGATCTTCGAAGGTTTTCACAATGATAGGGTGTCCTACAAAGTATCTAGTGTACTTGTTGGCCCAAGGGTAAAGTGATGTAAAATCGTAATAAAATATTTTATCCCCTGGGCCACATTTTTCATACAACTTAAATACCTCTGTACGTCCCCCGTACACTGCACTTCTCAAATCAAATCCTGCATCGACAATTTCAGGATGTTTGTCCAATGCAGCTGCCAGTTCGGGATCTGATTTGAGAAGCCTTCGAAAATCGCATTCCCAAACCGAGACTAAATTGTAACCCATGTTTTCGATGCGTTGCAATCGAGCCAATGTAGCTTCATAACGACTCTGTATAGTATCTGATGCATTTCCTGAACATACATAGTCTCTATTCAAGAAACATGTATGCCCATGATAATAGCACCCTTCAAAACTGTAACCAGTGTTAGTGCTGTCATCAAATCCATCAACTATGTAATGGGAATTTTTTAATTTGACCTCATATCGAATATTATTTCCGGTAGTCATTTTTTGGTACACCAACCATTTCAACCCAATTTTACTTTGGAGATTAATGTAGGACGAGCTATAATTACTTTTTGGTGTAATAGCAAGAGTATTAGGCTTGAGATAGTTCTTCCTATACACCTTCATTACAGCATCGGCTAGAGTAATTGCCTGTAAAAATGGGTTGATTCCGGAGGTGTCTAGAAATGAATACATAAAATTTAAGCATCCGAGTTTTAAAATTTTCACATCTTGGTTGCAATAATAAATCAATTCTTTGCGGTTATCAAAAGTGTTGTTTTTATTCGATTCATACCATTCCAAAAATTTTTCGTATCGATTTGATGACATCGATTCGATTGCAAACATTTCACGCGGGGGAAATTGACCAACATAATTTTTATTTGCCGATGTATTGAATTTGTAAGGGTATTCACCCTTCTCACAATCGTTTAACCCGAAACTTGCACTAAATTTAGAAAGTGCAAAAGGAATGAAACTCAGTGAATCTATAAATGCAATATCTCTTACTTTCACATACAATATTTTGCATCCTGTGAAGATTGGACTGATCTTTTCATTCCTTTTGCACAACTCCTCCAGAATAAATTGCCCATCATAGCTTTTAGCATTGTGGGCAACTACTGCTGAAGGATATGGTCTGAATTTAAGTGCGAAATCAATAAACTTCTTAACACACGAACCGGAATTGTCGTTTTCGAAAATGTGGATAAATGGGTTACAATTTGAGCATTCGGGATCGGACTCCGTTGACTGAGCACATAAATGGCACACTTCATGAGCTACACATAGGTTTGGGACATGGTCTGAGAACCCATTACCCTGATCTACTAGCTCACACTCTAGGTCATAAAAAATCAGGGAAAATTCTTTTGGGGCGTTTTTCTTAAAGGGTTGTATGAAACAATAGTGAGGGGTTTGGACTTGTTTATAGCATATGTCGCACAAAGTGGTGAAACAACAATGTGGATCACACGTGTTATAAACTGTATCGCAATCCCTACACAATCTAACTTCATTGCAAGTTCCGTTATCAGTATGAAAACCGAGGCAGGTCTCACCGAGAACTCTGCGATTGCAATGCAGACAATCAATCATTCTGGGGGTGTTGGGACATGGAGGGCTGTTCCTACAATATTTGCACATTTCCGGACAAACATGACTATTGTTATATAAATGCCCGCAAAAATTACATTGGTGTCTATAGTTGAAGAATCCTTTTAAATTTTTTATGTAGATAAAATGTTCTTCAGCCTCGGAATAGAAGAGATTGATGATTTTGTCTGAATTTTCCTCCGTTTTTTTAGTTGACAAAATTAGACTTTTAAAGTCATTTAATTTATTATAAACATTGACTCTGTACTGATAACCTTTTTTTGTACAAATTTATGAATCAGTTCCAGATTGTATTTTCCATCATTCGATATTCCTATTCCGAGGCTGCGAACAAATTTATTTGAATCTTCAACGCGAGCAGTCTCATAATTTTGAAAACGATATATTTTCCTACCGGCCTCAGCATTATCAATTAAAAAGGACTCACCCACCATGAGCGCTAGCGGAAGGCAATTCTCGCGGCAATTGATGTTAACCGTGCTCTTATTCTTGTAGCGCCGAATATCGTTGACAGTCATCCCTTCAGGGTTGTAGTTCCGCCCTCTGCCCTCTGTGGGATGGAGCAAAAATGCTCTCACCTGCAAGACTTCTGCGGTGTGGAACATCTCCGTGCTTTGGTGAAACTATAAGGGGTAATAAAAAAAATGATAAGTAAAATATTCTAATAGAAGAGATAAATTTCTTTCGATATGTACCTTTTCCATAATCTCCAGGATTATATCTGAGGTGAGAGCATTTATTGGCCTTCTGGCAATGAATATTCCATTATCTGTTGGCTCTTCTGCTACAAATATCTATAAAATTAAATGAAAGAAAATTAGTAAATCTATTTGAAACTCATTTGAAGAAAACTAAAGATTTAAACCATTATATCATTTACCTTGAGAATTACAAGGTCAGAACCCGACCTGGATTCCTTTCTGATTTCCTGGATCATGGTGTCAAACCCCCTCTGAATCCAATCTCCAGCCGTGCTATTTGCTGGTCGTCTCAGGCTGAAGTTAAGTATCAATTGTGTCAATTTGAAGAAATCATTGTATTTTTTTGACTTTTCATGGATTTGTAGAATGGTATCTTCTTCTTCTTCACCACTAGACACATTTTCAGAAATGTTAGCCTGTCCACGGCCATCCTGCACAACTTCTTCATGATGCGTGCTAGAGGGAGTGATAGAGTTTTCCACTTCAATCTCGTTATCATCACTATCACATAAGTCAATAACATCCGGAGAAGCAGCATCAGAAGAAGCAGCAGCAGAAGCAGCAGTAGAAGTGATAGAAGAATCAACAGTAGAAGGGGTAGAAGAAGCAACAGCAGAAGTAGCAGAAGAAGATGATGTTGCTGATGATGATGAGGGTCCAGATTCTTCAATTCTTCTCCTTTTCATTATCGGCTCACTGTTAACATCACCTTTCCCATCGGATAAAATGTTGAAAATGCTATCTGCCTGAGAAGAATGGCCATTGTGGACGAGCACACTCCTAAGAAGAGTTTTCTTTTCACTATCACTCAACACAACACCATTCTTCACCATGTCTTCAATTTTCGCAATAATTCCACTAAGGAGAACCTCGCTACCATCTTCATTCAGAAGATCAAGAAGCTCAGCGAGAGTTCTTCCTTCAATCACATAACTCACTATCTCCTGTACCGACTTTGTTTTAAAAAGAAGGGCGGCAAGATTAGAAAAATTTCCACTCATTTTTCGGGGGGTTGTTACGTTCGCGCACGATTAACCGGTCTTTGGGTTGAAAAAGACACTTTAAAAGTGAAGCCAAATGATTTTTTCCTCCTATTTATAATTACTAATTTGGTCACCAAATAAAAATCCATGACCTAACAAATCTGCAGAATGGCAATTTTCAATTTTCCCATACAGCATAGCAAGGCAAAGAGTGTATGATGTACAAACATTGCACTTGGCGACAGAAAGAAGAGGAAAGAGACGGTCAAATTTCATTCGCGTGTGCCATGCAGTGTCTCAATCTTTATGCATTTCTTTTCTGCTGATTGTACTTCCCTTTTATGAAATTTGTATAATTGCATTTTCTGGTGAGAAAAATCAATCGGTGAGGAAAAATCTTTTTGCATTATTCGCCTTTATGATGAAATTGTCAACATCACTATTATAGACTTTAGTATTTTTCCAGTGAAGTTCAATGAAACTTTTCCAAGTGAATTTTCGTGGGAAAAAAGTATTATGCTTAATGTGAAGAGTCACCGAGGTTTCTTGCAAAGTGTGGCTGTGCTATAATTCATTATCCCGTCTGATCGCCAAGCAATCAACAACAACAGCCAGACTACAATTATTAAATATCGCCAAACTTCATTGAGAAAAATGGTACGTATTAGCAAGTTCTTTCATTATCTTTGTGATTAAAAGCTCTTTTTTATGTGCAAGGTTTCTTATCATTTCGACCTTTCTTTCTTTCTTTTACAGGATCTTAAATCAGCGTTCGCCAGAGCCAACAGCGTAACTCCCACAAAATCCGCAACCACCCTCGAAATAGGGAAGTATTTTGTGATTGAGAGGATGGAGAAGAGGACGACACGTTATGGGGACCAAGTCCTCGTAACCTTTACTAGTGGGCAGAAAGTGTGGCTGCCCAACTCTTTTTCGAGGGAGCTACGGGAGGAGATTATTTCTACCATACGCCCCGGAGAATGGGAGCTCTGTTTCCAGGGGATGAAGTTAGTGGGAAACAGATATACCAAAGCCCGCTTCGATGTAAGGTCTGTGGTCACGGACTGGGACAACGATGGAGAGATGACACAGCTGAGCGGGCTGGACGAACTGGGGGATGATATTCATCATTATAATGATATGATCAGAGAAGAACAGGAACAAGAGAAAAATAAAAACAAAAATCATTAATAATTCTCTGAGAAAAGATTGATAAGGGAAAATAAATTTTTTGTGCAAATTACAATTTTCTTTTAAATCCCCACACCGTTGTCTCTCTCTCCTTTGCTGCATCATGGTTTCCTTGGTCTGTCTAATATCGGCGTTGCACTTTACATATCAGTCATTTCACTGCGTTTCATTGACAATGGAAGATATCTTGATAAGAGTCTTCTGAAACTTCTGATCGTAATTTTGTAGATCTGGGAGAGATTTAATATGAATTATGGAAATCTTGATGACATCTCTTAAACCTTCTACACACATACACACTAGGAGAAATTTGCCTAATGTTTTTAAAGAAATTTTCCGTTATCATTGCCATCAGAAACGTATATTTTTTTAAATGCAATTCTTTTTTTTACGAAAATTGTTTGTAGTGTGTAGACGCTATTGTAGAGATATCTGAGATAATAAACATTAGTGATATGGTTCTTTTATAATCATATCACTAACTTTCACTAATATCTCTCTCATATCATTGGAGAAAATTCTATATATAGACTGTGAATCTAAATTTCTCAACATTATATGCTATTCTGGCTTATCGAAATGATTAAATTCAAAGTACCTTTCTCAATAATTTTGGCGGGACCTTCGGGATGTGGAAAGTCTACATTTTCCACAGACATTCTCAAGAATTTAAAAGAAATAACAGCAACTAATTTTGAGACGATACTTTGGTGTTTTTCTGAGCACGGTAGTGTAGGAGATCTACCAAAAATTTCTAACCTGAAAATATGCCAAGGTATTCCTGATAAAATCGGAGCAAATGATAAATCTCCGAAATTAATTGTAATCGATGATTTGATGACAGATAAAAGATACGAATCACGCATTTGTGATCTTTTTATAAAAGAATTACATCACAAGAACATATCAATTATTTTCATTTGTCAAAATATTTTTTATCAATCGCGATTTTCTCGCACAATATCCCTGAATGCGAAATACATTGTGATATTTAAAAACGTGCGCGATAAATCTCAATTTTTTCCTTTGGCACGGCAACTGCATCCCGAAAATCCAAATCATCTTCTGAGTGTATATAAGGAATGCACTAACCAACCTTTCGGCTATCTCATGATAGATTTAAATCAGGAAACACCTGATATATTCAGATACCGTACAAACATTTTTAATAAGGACTTTTGTGAGTGCTTCAGCACTGAAGAAGATTTAAACAGCCATGACGTGTTCAAAGGCTGTAAAAAAGAAGAAGAAGAAGAAGAGTTCCAAAAACCCTTTGCAGAAATTGAAGGAAAACAAATATATTTTATACACGCTTAAAGATGCTCCAAAAGAGATGAGAAAGGCCATTATTAAACATTGCTCTCCATCGACAATTAAAGTAATACAGGAAATCATCCACAATACCTTAAATGGGAATTTAAGAGTTCCTTCAAAGACTTTTGGCGTGTTGAAAAGATATAAAAATGAGATGCGGAAGATTGCCTGTACAAAAACCTCTCAGTGCTCCAAGAGGAAAATACTAATACAGAAAGGGGAAGGTTTTTTGCCAATTTTAATCTCTACATTGTTATCAGGTGTTATTGGTAAACTGATATCGCCATCATGAATAGGAGCAAAAAGCCATTGGAGAGATACATTATTATTACCCCTGAATTATTCAAGGAGTTAAAGCCCTTTATTAATTTTGAAAGGAGTCTTACATCTCTGGATCGAGAGATTTATAAAATTTTATCCAACAAAAAGATTAATAATATAGATAAATGGTATAGATATCGGCAGACGCTAATAAAACAAACTGATTTGAGGCGAAAGAAACCAACATTTCCCATGAGAAAGAGTGAAAAGGAAAAAGAAAGATTGAAGATGCCTACTTACTCAGTGGGTACGCAGACACGGATCACCTCCTATTGAGAGAAACATCAATGAAGATGAAATTGTAACATCAACTTTCCATCCCTCTATAGCACCCCAAACTGTTCCACCAAATCATACGCGCGATTTAATGTTTGTTTACACAGATATTATAAAACCACAATTGGTTAGTAACACATTTGCAAGATGCCTAAGGACAATCCTGTTGATTCAAAACAGTGAAATTTATAAATCTTTTAATGCCATACAGTATTTTCCTCTCGAAAAAAACAGCTTTGATACAATTGAAATACTTATAACATCTCAGAATGGAGAAACATACAATTTTCAACCAACCTCTACGCCGACAATGTTAGTGCTTCATTTTAAGAGGAAGCTGAGATAAGATCTTACGAAGGTATAAATACATCTGAAATTACAAATTTCTACACTCGATCAAACATGGCTAGCCTCTACACGTCGTATTATATGAAACAAATTGGACACGGAGAAATTGGGAATGTATATGTTCCTGATTTTTTCGGTGTACAAAGTGGAAGAGGTCTTGGGTCAATCCTTGGAGGCCTGATGAGATTTCTAAGACCATTATTTATGAATGGATTGTCAGCTCTCAAGACACAAGCTGCGAAAACTGGTGCCCAAATTCTAACTGATCTTGGTACAAAACCAATCAAACAGATTTTGTTGCAGCGTGGTACAGAGGCCCGAGATGAATTGAAGCAGAAAATTATCAAAAAAGTGCGAAATATGACGGGGGAAGGTATAAATACCAGATCTCGACAGAGAAATCCTATTCTTTCTACATCATCCTTACCTTCAGGATCTGTAGGAACAAGTAAAAAGCATAATATTCTCCACAAGATTAAATCAGCCATTTCAAAGAGGAAGCGTAAATTGAAGAAGAAAGTGAAATCGAATAAAAATCAAAAACCGCGAAATTTAGATATTTTCTCATAATGGCAGAGTACAAAGAGTGCATGAAGAGCGAGTTGGATATTTTTCTAACACCTCCTGTACAAACATCTATTCTACGCGCCGATGAAATTTCTTATCAACCATTAGCAAGCCTCGATAACCCTAAAGTTATAGAATTTTACTCCGTCGCACATGGAGATTGTTACCGAGATTTGTCTTCAATCTACATCAAGTTTAAAATTCAGCTCCTTAAAGAGAATGGCGAAAACTTCAACGAGGAAGATGTGGAGCAGCCAGGAGTTGTAAATAACATTCTTCATTCAATGATTCGTTCTGTCTCAGTTTCTCTAAATGGGAAAACAATATCCCAAAATGAAGGAGATTATCATTATCGAAGCTACTTTGAAACTCTTCTAACCTATGGAAGGGGCGCAAAAGATACATTTCTACGCAATTCTGGATGGATTCGAGATACTGGGGGTATCGAAGATTTAAGTTTTACCAACACTGGATTTACTGAGAGGAAGAATTTGTTTAAGAACAGCAAAGTAGTTGAAGTTTTAGGGAAACTGCATTGTGACATGTTTAATCAACCCACATTTCTAATTAACAATGTGGATCTGCGTGTGATTATCACTCTTGAAAAATCATCATTCTTTATCTTATGCAATGAAAGTTTGAATCCCCAATTTCGCGTTCATGAGGCCACCATGTACATGAAGCAGTTGACTCTAAATCCTAACATATTGTTTGCACACAACAAGGTTTTGGAACATAAAAATGCCCAATATCATTATAAGAAAGTTGAAATTAAAACTGTTACAGTCCCATCAGGGTCAAACTCTATCAATCTAGATAACATTATTCATGGGGTTTTGCCCCGAAGAGTAATTTTTGCTATGGTAGATAATCTAGCATACAATGGACAAAAGTCTAAAAATCCATTTAACTTCCAACATTACAACATTTCAGATTTTGTTCTTCTTGTCAATGGTACACCTTATCCTATACAACCATTGCAAATGAACTTTGCTCAAGATCAGTATGCGAAAGCTTATCAAACTCTCTTCACGGGTACGGGGATTCATTATGATGATAGAGGGCATGAGATCACTTATAAAGATTTCAAGAATGGCTTTTTCATCCTTGCCTATGATCTAAATCCTGATGCTCATTCTCAGGGGTGCCTTTCTTTGCTGGATCAGGGATCAATTCGTATAGAAGCACGTTTTTCGCAAACCATTCAGAACACAATTACTTGTATTGTATATGCTGAATATGATGCAAAGCTTGAAATAGATAAGAATAGGAACATCATCTTGTCATAAGAAAATCAGGAAAATGTTATAATAAAAATATTTTATTTAAAAATGATTTGTTTTATTATTAAAAAGAGAAAATTCCCACGTCAATTAAAAAATTCCCACGACAATTAATCTGCAATGCCATAATGATACATCCCGTGCCATTTTTTTTTGCACCGGGAAGCAGTTTGAAGTGTGGCTCAATCTATCCAGAAATCACGAGCCACCTCTCTACTATACTGTAACCGGACCTTTCTTTCCCACCAAGTCGCGCGCGCAATAATTGCAATTAAGTATTATTAGTCATATGGGCCACAAGTATGTATGGGAGCTCCTGTGACGTCAACCAACACTACCAAATGACCCAATAGAAAATCTCAGCTCACTGCCACTGACTATGCAAGCCTTCACAGTTCGATCTTACCAAGTAACATGCCCCGCTGGCGCAACTGGTAGCGCGCTGGACTCTCAACGCTTCAGCCACCTGTTCAATCCCCGGCTCCGGACCAAGTTTTTCTCACATCGCGAAAAAAAATTACCGTTAACACAATTCAAAACTTCAAATCACACAATAATTCAAAACAGAAATAACAGATGGCGTTCAAAATCAAAAATGGCGGTCGGAAATTAAAAATGGCGATACACATTCAAAATTCAAAATCTCAACGAACAACACCAATTCTAATCCAAAACAACAGGTGGCGCCACAAGCATCAAGTCACATGGACCAGACGTGTGACGACACCATTCCACCCAGTTACGTCACGCACGGTTGCTCGATTATGACGTCACGCCGACTTGCTCGGCGATGACGTCACCTTTGCCTCGCGTGACGTCACGCCGACTTGCTCGATGTATACTACTAGTAATTTCAAGATTTCCTCAAGTTTTCTTTAGATTTATAGCCTCAATTCATTTCGTAATTTTGCATTTTTTTTTTAAATTTTTTTCTTGAAAATTCCTCTACTATTACTTGCTAGGAAATTTCTTCTCATAATTTCAATTTTTGATAATTCAGTTTCTTTATATGTTATTTTTTGAAAAATAATTAAGTTTTAAATTTAATGTTTAGGAAATAAAAGTGTAATAAGTATGTGAAATGTTATAAGTTGGTAATATTTTGTTACCAAAAATACGAAGCAATTAAAATTATACTGTAAACTTTCCAATTTTATTTTCTTTTTACCAATTTAATATTTTTTATCATTCTTGATTCTAAAATCTTTTAATGAACGAAGTACATTAAATATATCCTTGAATTTTCAATCTGATAGTTGAAGTGGTGGGAGATTTTCTCGAAATATACCATTCTTATTTGATATATTTATTGAATGGGATATTTATTTAAAAATTGAGTTTTAGATGGATTAGTTCTGTAACTCAATATAGGAAATCTTTCTGAAATAGTTTAAAATCGTTTTCAATATTTTGCATATTTCTGTTTTCAATGGTAAATTAAATTTCTTTAATAGTAGTAAAATTTTTCAAATTTTTATTTCCATTTATTAGGTTTTAGATAACCCTTCGAACAATAATTTTAGAATTCTTTTTGAATAAAGATGAGGATAGAACTATTTTTTATTGAATATATATTTTTTTAAAATCCTTTGACGTTAATCATTTAATAGCGATATTGACTTTAGATTGAACTAAATAATTTTATTTTCCGGCAGAGCCAGAACAATAGAGGGAAGAAAATGATAAAGTGGTCGAATATGTAGTTTAGTCGCTAATGGATTATTCTGCGCATCTCACGCAGTTTGTAATACACACTGTTCCAAATTAAAATGGCGATTTATGCGCACTAGTTTACATTAAACTTAAACGCGCAAATAGTTTGGAAGGACAATAAATTTTAGAAATTGAATTGTATAAAAAGTGATTGCAATTATGTCCCTAGAGAAAGACATTCTCAGAAAATTTATTTTGTTATAAGATTTCTTAAATTATCTTTTAGAATTCCTCAACTGATTCCTTCGTTCAGAATTTTTAATTAAATCATTAGGAGTTTTATCCATAGTATTATTTTCTTTCAGTCGAAATTACCGTTTACAAATTTCAAAATAATTTTTAAATTAATTTCTTTTTTTAGGTGATGGAAACTTCTTTCTGTCTTTGTTTGAGAATGTGTGTGTGATTATCAAACGGTTTTTGTAGAAAGGAAGTATTTTCAAAATTAAACTAAATTTCCTTCAGGTTATCAATTACCCATGTACTACATTTTTATAAGATTTTATTAATTTTAAAGATTTTGTCGTTTAATTAAAATTTTCGACAGATTTAAAATATTTTTCATTTTATTTTTATCAAATATGAATTTAATTGCTTCTTAGTTAGTTTTGTTCCTCTAAAAGGTTCTTATCAAATGTGTTTGTAAAAGTATTCAATTCATTAGGATATGTTTTTCAATATTAGAAACAATTATTTTCAATTCACCATTAATCTTCTTTTTTTATATAATATATTTATCTTTGTGATATTTTAGGAATACACTTTTATGTGTTTAATTTTCTCATTTCCTAAAAATATTTGATAAGATTCTTTTATGAGTTTCAAGAGTTTGAATTAATTTAACGGATTTTTTTTTTATTTTATTTTATTTATTTAAGTATTGATTTATTTACCTTTTTTTAAGAGAAATTGTTGGTCGTACAGGGATACAATTGCTATTAGTTGAAATAAACTATAATGTCCCGTTTTACTATCATAATATAACTAATATCCAATTAGTAAAATATGCTCATTTCTATAAAAATAATTGAATGATCATTAACACCATTAACACGCATTAAATAATCTTTTTTTTTAGTGGAAATGTTCTTGTACTTTTATTTAGAGAATTTGCTTTTAATACGGATGGACAAATGAGATTCATAGAATTTAATAAATTTGCAGCTAATTCGTTATATGTATCCGTGTAATAAAAATTGATAAAACTAGTGCCATTTCCACATTTTTTTTATTAAATTTATGAATGTTTTTTTTAATTGTTTTTTTTTTAATAAAGTTTTCGAGTCGTTCTTTTACTCTTTAATATTAATAATATGTTCCCAGCTGACAAGGGCACATATTTAAAGGAATATTTTTATTAATTTGATTTAATGATGAATGAAAATAATCGTCTTCAAAAATTACTGGTGAATTTGTCGACAACCAGGTTTTCCCGCACGGATTTTCATAATTCATATAGGCACCTCCTATTTTTATGGCAAAGTTATTGTCATTAAGATTAAATGGTTGTTGAAAGAAATTTCTCTGAGTGTTTTTTCGAGTCATTTTGTTAGAGTTTGATAGGGGATATTGTTGATTATTACAGGAAGGTTTTGGGGAAAAGATTGAATATTTCTGATTGTTCCGGTTGTTTCTTGCATTTGAATGAAAATTATATTGATTGGAATTACCAAATATATTCGGAGTAAAATTACGATCGTGATCAATATTATTTAGAATTTTAAGATGGGAATGAGTTTCATTAATTTCATTATTTGCAATATTTTCTGTATTATTCGCGAAAAATCTTTGATAGGGAATATTATCTCTTTCGGATCCATTTACCACATAACCCGCTCTTCTGAGACGATTTTCAGTTAAAATAATTACGTTTTCTAAATTTTCATGTTTTTCGGCGCGAATTAATACTCTTATTTCTGGATCTGGTATCGCACGGGTAAATGATTCAATTGCTATAGTAATCAGAGATTGTTTAATATTTTCGGGAACAAGATATTGCCCGAACTCAGATTCATACGCTTTTGTTGCTAAATTAAGACATTCCTGAATTCTTTTTCCAAATTCTTTAAAACTCTCTTTTGTCTCTTTTTGACAAGTATAAAGATTTTCCCTAGCTTCGTCCACACCAATAATATTTTTATGCACTTCACTCATTACATATTGTTTAATTTTTTTATAATTTGACAATGCATCAGAGTTATAGATCCTTTCAAAAATTTCAACACTTATTTTGCTCAAAAGGAGTGAAGTAAAATATTCATCTAATTTAGGGTCATCCTCAATTTTATATAAATTGTAAATAAAATCTGCGACGGTAAAAAATTATTTGATGGACTTACAAGTTAATTCAGTAAGTGAGGCTACTCTCTGATCCAAGCTGATAAAGTGGGGTTTTCGAGGGGTAGTTACCATTTCGTTCTCCATCTTCATTGTGAAATCTGGTGGGTGTAGAATACAACTTATCTTCTGTGGAATATCTTGTTGATCTCTCTCAGTTTCTTCCTCAGAACTTTGAAGTGCGTTTAGGAAATCTTCTTTCTGCGAGGATGATTCAGATCGATGATTATCGTTGTCTGCTGTATCAATTTTCGTAATGTAAGGTTTGATTGGAGTGTGAAACATTGTTTTTTATCTCCTCAGCGGGGAATGTTGGAGAGTATTTCTCTCTGGCTGCCTCTTGACAATAGGGAAGTGAAGTACCGACGGTCTCTCCTCCTCTGGAGTTTCTTGGCACGATTTCTCGTTTTTTCTCTCAATTGACGCGTTCTCACACACAACCTCCCGGTTTCGTAGTTCCAGGATTCGGGATTCGTTGGACATTTATTTGCCCGTGAATTCCGTCCTCAGGTTGTTTGCCTGGTGATGGTGATAGGCTTCTAAAACTGTCTGGTCAATCTTCTGGATCCTCCACAGAATTTCTGCGTTGATTCTTCCAGGATTAATTCTCGTTCCCGGGCGAAAACACCAAATGTGGTGACCCCAATTGAGGCCACCTTGTTGCCTCCGGATCTAGATGATGTTGTTTCCTCAATACACTATTTTTTTTGAGTTGCTATATTTTTTATTAAGGAAGATAATTTTTATTACACTGCCCAATGGCATGGGCTACGTTTACACAGTGACTGAACCAACCTCTTGAATCTAGCTACTCTTTTTATACTAAAATCCTCCACTCGCACCCTAATTCTATTCGACATTATTTCCCGTGGGAAGGTGTCCAATTAGTGATTCAGGACGAACCTTTAGATAACGATCGTCTGGAGACGATCGTTAAGTGCCTTTCAAAATATCCAATTATCCACTTTCGCTATCTCTAGAGTTTTCTCCAACACTTTCTATATCCTTAAGAAAGGGGATGCTTAATTGAGATGACCGAGGACCACACACCTTTTCGATCTTTGTTATCTTTGTCCCTATTTCTTTTCAGGATTTTATGGCTTTCTTGGCGCGAGCTCTTATTTTACGACCGTCTCGAAGAGAAAGTAATCTTAAAAGCTTGTCACCATAGATCACCCACTTTACGAGTTTTCCAGGAATAGAGGATGCCTTTGTTTGCTTAAGCCAACAAATGCATCCCCTTTTTGGTCACTCATATCTCGCCCATCGTGATCTTACGAACACCTGCCTAATGGCTTAAGATGTTACTTTGTCTCTGGGCTATAAATTTCGTAAGGATAATTGGATAGAAAACTCTCGCGGCGCTAGACATGATCTATCATGTCTCTTCTTGATATTTCACGAAAGAACCAGCGCGATCATGAATATTTGAAAACCGAGTTGTGATGCACAAAATGCGTCACAACAATTTAAAGAATATCGCGTGTGTTTTAATTTAGCCGAAGTCATCACAATTGGCGACCGAGGTAAAAGAAAGTCAAAGTGTGTGTAGGAAAGCAGGAAAATTGGAATAAAAGTCTCAGATAAGAGGTAAGTTAAAAGGGCTGGCAAAGAGTCCGAGGCTTTGCGAGCTGCTCGAACTCCCGAGAAAGAGCTCTGCCTTATATACCTTTTCGCTAACATTCTGATGTATAGAAAATTATTGTCGAATTAAATTCGTCTATAAATCACCACAAAACCATCTTGTAGTTGAAAATTGTTCAAGAAGAGGGTCTCAAAAAATCATTAATCTTTTAATTAATTAATTGAACAATTCGGGTGAAAATTAGGCTTTATCCTTGAATAATTCAAGATGGCGAATTTTCCGGTGATAGGTGTCTAAGGACGAAATGTTCAGCTGGACTATCTCCAAAACATATCCAAAAATAAAGGAAATTGTCAGGGCCAATTTTTTTTTAAATTAGTAAAACCTCATTTTTGACCTATTTTTGGGGGATAGGGAGCGCATGAATGGGGAGGGGGTAAAAACAAAGAGATTACTTTCGAGATAATGTCATTTGAGGATGGATCATCGAAGACCGAAAGTTGATATGTCTTACCGTTTAAATTTTATATGGGTCAAAAAACTGAAAATTGCGAAAAACAGTATTTTTAAAATAGGGCTATTACCGTTACTTTCCCGATCCATCACCGATTGTGACCGATGCAGTCGGGTTCAGAATTAAAAGATCTTTCAAAAATGTCCAAATTTGTCCAAATCCGTTGAAAATTAGGCCCTCTAGGGTGGTTGGCCTCTGACCTTGAATAATTCAAGATGGCGATTTTTCCGGTGATAGGTGTCTAAGGACGAAATGTTCAGCTGGACTACCTCCATAACATATCCAAAAATGAAGAAAATCGTCAGGGCCAATTTTTTGCAAGGTCATAAAACATGTTTTTGGAGGGGTTAAAAGGGGTGGGGGGTAATTTGGGTGAGTTAGTTAGATAGAATGTATTGACTTCTGGGGGGTCACCGAAGACCGGAAGTCAATATCTCTTACCGTTTAGCAGTTAGGATGTTGCAAAGTTAAAAAAAATCGATTGTGAAAACTGCTCTCTCTTGGAGTTCGAGCAGTTAAAATTGTATGAACCGCTCGATTCAGCGGAATTGTCTTGGAACTGTCGTACAATAATCAGCAGTGAATAATTAAAAGTAATTTAATTTGTGTGTCCACTACAAGGTTACAGTCTCTTTTTGAAGAATTTGCTGATTTTTTCGGATTCATTTCTACCAAAATTCTTTTCACATTTCACCTCCGACTTCTCTTTCCCTTCCACCCGACCTTACCAGTGACTTATCACTTTATTCCCTTCAAGAATTGCAGAGACAATCTTAGATTTTACCCCCTCTACTTCCTTTGGTAGAATCGACCGAGTTAAGAAGAAAAGGAATTGGAGTGTTTAATGGGGTAGACCTATCCTTGGCCCTTATAAAATTGAACTATATTATAATAATATTAATCACATGCAATACACACATAAAGGGGCAGATAATCCTAACCGGCTTATGTAGGTGGGATTCTTAACGTGAGCTAACTCGGAATGTATGCAAATTCGATTTAGAGCTGAAGTTGAGGGCACCATTCAGTTATCTTGAATCAAATTCGTGAAATTATACAAATTTTGTATTTAAACCAAAATATCAAGGATTTGGATGAACTGCCACAAAAGTGATATATGCGTGAAATGTAGACCAGAATGTACTCTATAATTTTCCTATAGAACATGATCTCATCGATTAATCAGAAACCGAGATAATCGAGGTTGTTTGTTTCTGAACTCATATTTTCGACCAGAGCGCCCCAAGTGTTCATTTGATGAACTTCAACTATATCAAAGAATTGTTGTATTTTGTGAGACTTTCCATTTAAAACCCTATTAGGTGAGATTCTTAACAATCTCACCTACTATAATCCTAACAAAATTTCATGTCGTCCGATCGACCTCAAACTTGGCCAAAATGTGTTTCGCCACTTCCTGATCACGAATATATGGGGGGCTAAGTTAAGTTCCCGGCCGGCCGCTCTTTGGAGCTTAATAGCTCCTAAACAAAAAAAGATATCGACTTGCGGTTTTCGGCAAAGGTTATATATCGCATGAAAATTGCAACCTTGTGCATCGAACCCCCACCCCCCACCCCTCCTTCCGACATTTTGAAGACCCCTTTTTTTTGTTTTCTCAATAGCTCCGCCCCTGTGGTATCGTTCGGGCTCAAATTTTAGTATGTTATAGCTGGGCCTTAGAGCTTTCCATCAATACCAAACTTAAGGTCCCCCGACCCCCCTGACCCGAGCTATAAGGGTCCAAAAAAAATTCTTAAAATGGCCATAACTCCCGTTCTAATTGTCAGAATTTAAAAAATGAGGGCTTTTTGGAAAGCTCTCATGAAATGCCACTTCTCCTTCTAACATCGCAAGTTCATAAAACCATCGCTAGGGGCGCTATTATTAAAAAGAAAATTTTTAAATCTTAAAAGTTAAATAGTTCAAAAACTCCTTAAGCAATCGGGCTGAAATTTTAGTATGTTGTAGCCTTTTATTATACCTATCAAACAAAAAAAACCTTAAGTCGATCCATAACCCCTGACCCGAGCTATAAGGGGTCAAAGTTCGAACATTGACCGGCCTCTATCTCCGGTTCTAATTAACATAGCGGCCTAAATTTTACCTTTTTGGTTTTGTCTCGATGAGCACTTTCAGATGGAAGTTCAAAAAGTCACCACAGGTGGCGCTGTGATAGCGTCAAAATTCATCGAAATTCAAAGTAATTTTTCTCAAAAACGGCATTGTGCAAGTTAATGAAATTTTAGTATGTTGTAGTCCAGTCTAGAACGTTTCCAAAATGGTGCAAATGTGCGCTGTGGTTAAAACAGAACCGGAGATATGAGGGGTCAAAGTTCACAAAATTCAAAAAATCATATATCCGGTTCTATGTGACCGATTTTGATGAATGAGGGCTTAAATGAAAGATCTCACCAAATGCTACAACTTTCTAGAATATTTGAACTTCGTGGGACCAACACCAGGGGCGCCACAGTTGAAAAACCAATTTCAATATCACATAACCTCAATTATCTCGACTGTCGCTGAACCGATTTTGATGATTACTTCGACATAATTGTAGAGGACATTTGTCTCTACACTTCGTCCATACATCATTTTCCACTAAGACTACGCTATCACTCCGATTTTGCCGTTTAAGTGTGAAAAAATTGATTTTTCCCATAATAACGCTTTGAAATCACTCAGATGCCAATTTGACTGCCCCTACTTCACCAAGACACTTAAAATAGGGTTTTAAATGGAAAGTCCCACAAAATACAACAATTCTTTGATATAGTTGAAGTTCAACAAATGACTACTTGGGGAACTCTGGATGAAATAACGAGTTAAGAAACAAAAAACCTCGCTTATCTTGGCTTCTGAGTAATCGATGAGATCATGTTCTATGGGAAAATTATAGAGAACATTCTGGTCTACATTTCACGCATATATCACTTTTGTGCCAGTTCATCCAAATCCTTGATATTTTGGTTTAAATACAAAATTTGTATAATTTCACGAATTTGATTCAAGATAACTGAATGGCGTCTCCCAACTTCAGCTCTAAATCGAATCTGCATGCACTCCGAGTTAGCTTACGTTAAGAATCTCACCTACATAAGCCGGTTAGGATTATCTGTCCCTTTTAAGTGTCTTGGTCGAGAAGAAGTAGTCAAATTGGCATCTGAGTGGTTTCAAATCGTTATTATGGGAAAAATTAATTTTTTCACACTTAAACGGCAAAATCAGACAGATCGAAAAATGATGTATGGACGAAATATAGAGACAAATATCCTCTACAATTATGTCGAAGTAATCATCAAGATCGGTTCAGCGACAGTCGAGATAATTGAGGTTATGTGATATTGAAATTGTTTTTTTGACTGTAGCGCCCCTGGTGTTCGTCCCACGAAGTTCAAATGTTCTAGAAAGTTGTAGCATTTGGTGAGATCTTTCGTTTAAGCCCTCACTCATCAAAATCGGTCATATCTCTGGATCTATTGAAGCCACAGCGCAATTACTCCCTATTTTGGAAAAGTCCTAGACTGGACTACACACTCTAAAATTTCATTAACTTGCACAAAGGAATTTTTGAGAAAAATTATTTTGAATTTCGATGAATTTTGACGCTATCGCACCGCCACCTGTGGTGACTTTCTGAAATTCCATCTGAAAGTGTTCATCGAGAAAAAAAAAATGTATGTTGTAGTCCAGTCTAGGACGTTTCCAAAATGGTGCAAATGTGCGCTGTGGTTAAAACAGAACCGGAGATATGAGGGGTCAAATTCAGAAAATTCAAAAAATCATATATCCGGTTCTATGTGACCGATTTTGATGAATGAGGGCTTAAACGAAAGGTTTCACCAAATGCTACAACTTTCTAGAATATTTGAACTTCGTGGGACCAACACCAGGGGCGCCACAGTCGAAAAACCAATTTCAATATCACATAACCTCAATTATCTCGACTGTCGCTGAACCGATTTTGATGATTACTTCGACATAATTGTAGAGGACATTTGTCTCTACATTTCGTCCATACATCATTTTCCACTAAGACTACGCTATCACTCCGATTTTGCCGTTTAAGTGTGAAAAAATTGATTTTTCCCATAATAACGCTTTGAAATCACTCAGATGCCAATTTGACTGCCTCTACTTCACCAAGACACTTAAAATAGGGTTTTAAATGGAAAGTCCCACAAAATACAACAATTCTTTGATATAGTTGAAGTTCAACAAATGAACACTTGGGGAACTCTGGATGAAATAACGAGTTAAGAAACAAAAAACCTCGATTATCTTGGCTTCTGAGTAATCGATGAGATCATGTTCTATGGGAAAATTATAGAGAACATTCTGGTCTACATTTCACCCATTTATTACTTTTGTGCCAGTTCATCCAAATCCTTGATATTTTGGTTTAAATACAAAATTTGTATAATTTAACGAATTTGATTCAAGATAACTGAATGGCGTCTCCCAACTTCAGCTCTAAATCGAATTTGCATGCACTCCGAGTTAGCTCACGTTAAGAATCTCACCTACATAAGCCGGTTAGGATTGTCTGTCCTTTTTATTATTGGCGTTAGCCATCTTGGCCGGGGGCCGGAACTGGTGTGTTTCCTGCGGCAGCCTCTTCCTTCCTTTTGATTATGCAGTCGAGCTTTTCTATAGCTTAGTTTTGCTCTTCAGCTTCGGATGAGGGTTTACCGCAGATCTTCAACCAGATCTCTCTGGTTTTCCACAAGGCAATTCCCAGAACTGCGACGATTATCAAACTCCCCCATGTGGTTGCAGGGTGTCTGACTACATCCTCAATCGTGATAGTTCGTATCACTTCGCTGTTTTCGTGAAGCAGTGGCTTTGATGACATGACAGGCTGGTTATCTATTAGCCTAACATGTCCTGGAACTGCATATGCCACTCTCTCATTCAGCGGAATCGGTTTGTGGAATGCCTCAATGCTCCACATTTCACTGTTGATAGTGGCACGTAGCCACATTCCGGAGCTGCTGATGCTGCATCCGTCATTAACATGGATTACCCCAGAGACATTAGGGGTAAACTCTTCTCTATTGTCGGAACAGATAACCGCAATAGTGGTTGACTTCTGTGGTATATAGAGCCAAGAGTTGCGCCTTATGAGTCCTTTCCATAATACTCCTTCAATTCTCACTTGAGTGGATCTGCAAGGCTCCATAGAGTGCTTGTGGATTATCTCCTCCAAAACGCAATCCGGATGGTCTCTCATAGAAAAGACCGCATGTGGGCTGCATATGAACCTTCCCTTTCCTGTTCGATGGCATGTGGATCCCTCAGCATCGTAGAAGTAATAGAGTTGGTTGTTGTAATCAACCCCAATGTTGCTAGCATTTATCAACAGAATCACAAAAGTCCCTTCTTCTGTGGGGTGGGGAACTGGTGTAAAATGCAGCAACTCGAAACCATTCACGTCTATAATATCCAACAAACAGCGGAAAATGAGGCTGTTGTTCTCTCTACGATGAGCACACGTCTGGTGATTCTCTGAGATTTCCGTGTTGCCTTCTAGTGTCCTGGACACCCTCTGTTTCATTTTATGGATTTTAAATGATGAAAATATATCCATTGTACTGGCAGAAAGGCTTGTAGCCTTCACCAACTGCCTGTAGACCACGTTGAGTTCTTCATAATAGTTAATCGCAGCAGTATACGCCATCATGAAGTCCATCTGAATTTGAAGATGATCTATTTCTTGGATCTTCTCAATGATTTTATTGATCGTTGCAGCTACTTCACCCATTCGTTTATCAAACTCACGCAGCTTCATTTCTATTATGGTGTTACTTTACAAAATCCTTTCATTCAGCATAACACTTTGATGATTCATCGCTCCTATTATCGAGTTTTGATTCCGTAAGACTGCTGTGGGGTCTGCAACATCATCTGATCCGAAGATCAAATTCATAAAATAGCTTATTACGCTTCTTTTCTTTCGTGTGCGTGATATCAAATCCATTCGTTCGAATGTATCTTCTCTCACGTGCTCCAGATGTGTCAACAAGTTGCGGCAGGAGTCCTTCTTCGTGTAGTTCTCAGCTTCCTTACAGCTTTCTAAAAGTTGAAAATGACTTCTAACCATGTTTTGTTTGTCTCTTTGAAGGCTTAGAAGATTGAATGCTTTTTCGAAGCTGACATGTCCTCTGAGTAGGTGTGCTGTACCGAGCTTTTCCACATAAAGCCCTGGATCAACGTTGAAAACCGTGAAATTCGTATAACTTGTGTGGTTCGAAGCTCCAAACACCATTGTTAGCAAGAAGAGTAGAGATAACATCACACTGAGTGAGACTACCCCCACGCAGAACTGGGAGGTGTCTTCGCGGTCTTCGAGTTGTGTTGTCTTTCTCCTCTTGATCGTCTGAACTTATCTCGTCTTCCTTTGGTTTCTGCAGACTCGATGCAACTGCGGTGTTGTCCTTAGAATCTTCATTCGTCTCAATCGGGAGCTTGCACACCTTTACCACAGGCCGTTGTCGAATGGTATTTCCCTTCGTCTTCAGCGTTACTATACGAACAACTCCATCTTTGCCGGGATGAACATCTGTGACCCTAGCGATGGGCCACTGGGTTGGTACGCTATCCTCTTTGATGAGTACCAAGTCCCCTACTTTTATGTCCTGGCCTCCTGTTCTCCACTTCTGCCTCTGCTGCAGCGTAGTGAGATAGTCCCTAGCCCATCTCTTCCAAATGCCTTGAGTAAGTTTCGTCACGAGCTTCCAGCGTGAACTCGGATTCATGCTGCCAACGGGAGGTTCCGGAGGGGCCAGTAGATTTCTTCCTATGAGGAAGTGTGCGGGGGAGAGCGGTTGGAGATCGTGAGGATCAGGTGAAAGAAGTGCAATTGGTCGCGAATTTAAGCAAGATTCTACGCGAGTTAATACCGTTGTAAGCTCTTCAAACGTTAATGTAGTATTCTCTAACACCCTTTTCAAGTGCCACTTCACCGACTTAACCCCCGATTCCCAAATTCCCCCAAAATGTGGGGCGTAAGGCGGGTTAAAATTCCAACTAATGCCTTGATCAATAAAATAATTTTGTATATCTTCAGACTGAGTCTTGATTACTTTCGCAAGATCAGGTGATAAAGTTTTATTTGCACAAACGAAATTTCGCCCTTGATCACTGAACATTTCAATAGGCTTGCCGCGACGGGCAATGAATCTCTGAAAGGCCGCAATAAATGCATCTGCGCTTAAATCACTTACTAATTCTAAGTGAACAGCTTTCGTAGCCATAAAAACAAAAAGTGCAACATACGCTTTGTGCCCTCTAATTCACCTTCCCTTTGCCGCTCTGATTGTGAAGGGTCCCGCAAAATC